>NC_134361.1:156930539-157233481 GCF_048569485.1 Anomaloglossus baeobatrachus | reverse complement strand
GGTGGCATTAAGGGTTCCTCCCTGACCGATTGGATAGCCTTTTTGACAGAGTGGATAAGAGGATCATTCACATTCTGATCATTAACTTGAGGGTGCGAAGGCCTTTTTTTGATTGTTGACCATTAGACAAGCACAACCATTCGCCTCATGTGATACACGTTACCCTACAACCCATTGAGTCCTTGAGAAAGACCAGAGATTAAGGCAGGGAATTCTGAAATACAGATGTGAATTCTGCTGGAGGGCAGAAAGGATCTGTTAGGTTGCCTTGAAATTCATATATAATGTCCTCCTCTCCCATCCCCCCCAACCTCCCCTCTCTCCCTGCATTCATCATAAAGCCCTGAAGCCTCTTTTCCACCCTCTTCTGATCCCAATCCGCCCCCTCCTTATTGTCCCCTCCTGACTCCTTAGGCTATTAGTTGCCCCTCACCTCCCCCTCCTTATTGTCCCCTCATCGGGTTGTCACCCGTCACCTCCCCCTCCTTATTTTCCCCCCCTCAGGCTGTTAGTCACCAATCATCTCCCCCTCCTCACTGTCCCCTCCTCCGGCTATTAGACAATCCTCACCTCACACTCCTTATTGTCCCCTCCTCAGGTTATTAGTCACCCCTCACCTCCCTCTGCTTGTTTTCCTCTCCTCAGGCTATTCGTCACCAATCATCTCCCCCTCCTTATTGTCCCCTCCTCAGGTTATTACTCACCTCACACCTCTCCCTCCTTATTTTACCCTCCTCAGGCTATTAACCACCCCTAACCTCTGTCTCCTCATTGTCCCTCCCTCAGGTTATTAGTCACCCCTGATCTCCCCCTCCTTATTTGTCACTCCTCACCTTTCTGTATGGACCTCTGCAACGCGACTGCTTCTCCTGCCAGGTACTTTTCAAATAACACAGGCACGGACAGCATGCGGACATCATTAATGTGTGCGTGCCTGTGTCACAGAGAAAGTGCTGGGCAGGGAGCAGAGGACAGATTCCTGAATTCTGCTGCCTGCACTGTGCGTAGCTGCGCAATTGCTCCCTGCGTGCGATGAGGACAATCTGGCCAGGGGCCTCCCAAAGCCTTGAGCTCCAGGCAATAGGCCAGATTGCCCTCATTATTAACCAGCCACCAAGGACCCCCTGAGAGAAGATGTCAGGAGTTGCTGCTCCATAGGCCTTATGACTGTACCATGTGGTTGATTCCGGGGCAAAAATGCCCAAGTGCAAACTCTATAATTTGCCTGGTCCTGAGAGATTAGCTCTCAAAGAGTATATAACTAAGAGTTTAGCAAAGGGGCACATTAGGCCGTCTTTATTGACAGTTGTTGCTGGATTCTTCTTTATCAAAAAGAAGGATGGTAGGCTACAGCCTTGCCGAACGTCCAAAAGCTCAACCAAATACCAGTTCAGGATCCTTAATCTCTTCTACTCATTCCTGACCCTTTTAATCAGATTGCAGGTGCTAAATCGTTCTCTAAACTTGACTTTAGGGGGTGTATAAAATCATCCGGGTCAGACAGAGGGATGAATGAAAAACAACTTAATATACCAGAGGTGCACTTCAAAAACCTGGTGATACCGTTTGGACTTACCAACGCACTGCACTCACTGTAATGCCTTCATAGAAATGCATATAATTATTTTATTATGACATGATAAAGTTCAGTTTTAGTAATTGACATTGATACTGTCCAGTGAACTTATCCAACAGCGCCATCTGTGGACAATGTTTTCTTACTGCAGCTTGTTTATCTAATGTTTCATTGGTTACTGTGCAATGAAAATTGTTCCACCAAGGCTTATGTAGTTTCCCATCAGACCTTTCATGGGCTCTGCCCCTTCTTCTTCTTCTGCAGCCATTTTAGTTACATGGACACAGATATTCTGCATGCTGACCATCTCTCCAGATCTCTGCTCTTTTTGTTTGCCTCTACATAGCACAGTCGGTGAGTTATGATCCTCTTGATAGGGCTCATCAAATTGTATAATGTAGTTGCTCCGTTCTGCATGTTAATCCTGTCATTATAGATATTGTGTATTAGAAGTGTAGTGCATTACACCACATGTCTTATATCAAATGAAATGCTTTGTAACTCAGATATGTTGTATGTTGTACTTAGTATTTTCATTTATTTCTTGTAGTTTTACACTGATCTCATCAATAAAAGTTGTAAAGGACCCCCAGCGTCCGATTCAATGCATCGATAGGAAAGAGTTTAGCTGTCTGTCAACTCATTCTTCTAAAGCACAGAGTGAGGGTGCCAGAACAGTAAAACGACTACTATAAAAAGGGGTTCAAGCATAGACTCCGACTTCTATCAGAGAGCAGTTAAGCCGCATACAGACACAATGTCAGATAGAGGATCCAAAGTTTATGTAACACGCTCCCATGTAAGCTCGTCAGCTTCAAGGAAGTCCGTGAGCAGCGCTGCAATTTCCACTGCCAGGGTGAAGGCGGAAGCTGCCAAAGTGAGAGCTGCCTTTACTGAACAAGAGTTGAAATTAAAGAAGGAAAAAGCGTGTCTAGAAGCTGACCTTGCAAAACACTGTAGATGTGGAGCCCCGCATTACCTTCAGGTCGCCTCAGGGTCTTCAGGGACTTCACGTGCTGGGTTTCTTGTGACAACAGGCAGGTCAGGTTAACTTTAATGGGAATCGTGACGCCACTCTCAGTAATTGCAGTCAGGGGGTGACCGCTACTGCAGTTTAGGGAGCGCCTGGGGCTGATGGTAAATGCAGTCAGTTGTAGCCTACCGAGAGTGAGGCTGGCCCCAGGGCCCAGTGTAAGTGTGTAGTACCACAGGTCACAGACGAACTCACACTCAGGCAGCAATGTCTTTCAGGGTATTTACTCACTTTCAGTTGGTAGTTGTGAGACAACCCGGGTGATGCTATGATGAACCAGGTGGAACCAGGTATCCCTCCGGCTGATGTAGGGGTGACTGCTGACTCACCTTCCTAGCCCTTCTTGTTTGGGGTGACTCATACTTGTAGTATTGCAGGGATCACCCAGGGAAGTCGCAACTGTCGTTCTCCCCTTTCTGGCCCGTTTGCTGGCAGTATGGACTAAGGTTAAGATGGCTCCAGGCTCAATCCTCCTTATGGGCCCCCTCGTTGCTGCAGATGCTGCGGACTCTGTGTGGTTCGGTGAGGTACATCCAGTACCCTCATCAACAGGTTTAGCAGGCCAAGTGAATGGGTTCCTGCTCTAGGGACCTGTTTCCCCATGCGGGCTTGGTCTACCGGTAGTCTCCCTACTCAGCCACCTCTACACTAGGTGGATTTCAGGCAGCACCACTGGGTAGCCTCTCTCCCCCGCCAGCAGCCACTACAGGTGCAGGGTCTGGCAGTGTCCTGCTCCTCTGCTCTACACTCCAGACGCGGCTCCTCCACTCCTGCTCCTCTGGCTGCCACTGCACACTCCCTGTCTCCAGTCCCACTACCCACCACTAGCTGGGATGTGAGGGCTACGCCCCTCCCTGGGACTGCCCAGGGGTCCCTTCTACCGTGTGTGTGTTCCTGGTTACTAGTGTCTGTGTGTCCACACCCTAATCAGCCATCAGGATTACCTGTTTTGTACTGACCCAGGAGTGGGTGCAATACTCAGTGGCGCCTGACCAGGTCAGGGTCGCCACATAGACACGGAAGCAGCAGAAGCTGAAGTACAGGCTTTAGAAGAAGCAGCACGAAGCAACAGTAAAAGTTTCAGCTTAAGGCTCGGACCCGAATTTAGTCATCAGGATATCTCACAGCGCACTTTGGACTACGTGCTACAGCATACCACATCAGACGACCATCTACATTCAGCTCCAAGAGAGAGACAGAATCCTGCCATTCAGCAATCAACCTTCATTCACCAATCATTCCACGTTAAGCATGAAAGTAATTCCGTCCACCTACCACCATGAGTTCCACCTGCACCAAAGTTTGTAGATTCCTACTACACAGCGAACCCCCACATGATGGAGGACCCCGATGGTGACTATCGTGGCGACTAAGCGTTTTACGGCAGCAATAACTCACTGGGACCTCATCATAGCGATATGTATCCAGACCACCCTCTCAGAAATCAAGAGCTACCAGCTTTCCTCAAGTTCTTCGCACGTCGAGAGTTAGGGGCACTTTGCACACTACGACATCGCATGTGCGATGTCGGTGGGGTCATGTCGAAAGTGACGCACTTCCGGCGTTGCTCTTGACATCGTAGTGTGTAAATCCTAGATGATACAATTAACGAGTGCAAAATCGTCGTAATCGTATCATCGGTGTAGTGTCAGGGAATTCCATAATTATGCTGCTGCAATGGTACGATGTTGTTCCTCGTTCCTGCGGCAGCACACATCACTGTGTGTGAAGCCGCAGGAGCGAGGAACATCTCCTACCTGTGTCCTGCGGCTCACGCCGGCTATGCGGAAGGACAGAGGTGGGCGGGATGTTTACGTCCCGCTCATCTCCGCCCCTCCGCTTCTATTGGCCACCTGCCGTGTGACGTCGCTATGACGCTGCACGACCCGCCCCCTTAATAAGGAGGCGGATCGCCGGCCAGATTGACGTCGAAGGGCAGGTAAGTGCATGTGGAGCTGCCGTAGTGATAATGTTTGCTACGGCAGCTATCACAAGATATTGCAGCTGCGACGGGGGCGGGGACTATCATGCTCGGCATCGCAAGCATCGGCTTGCGATGTCGTAGTGTGCAAAGTGCCCCTTACTCACCAAGGGTCTCTTAAAGTTTAATGACCGTCCCGAAAGCTACAGAGCGTAGAGAGCTTCCTTCTGAAATGCCACGGGTGGCCTAGATATCTCAAACGAAGAAATCGATCTCTTGGTCAAGTAGCTAGGAAACTAATCAGTAGAACACGCAAAACGCATCAGAGATATCAGCATCAACCACCCGAGCAAAGGTTTGTGCCTGTTAAAGGAAAGACTTGATAAATGCTATGGCTCTTCAGAGAGGATAGCATAATCCCTCTTCAATAGGTTGGAGGACTTTCCCAAAATCTCTAATAAGAGCTTTCACATGCTAAGACAATTGAGCAACCTCTTGGTAGAACTCCAAGTCGCCAAGATTGAAGGAGACCTGCCAGGCCTCACGTCCCGAGATACAGCCAGAGACATTAAACCTATAGTGAACAAGCTGCCTTACAGCCTGCAAGAGAAATGGTTGAACCGGGGTTCAGAATACAAACAGCGCCACAACGTGCCATTTTCTCCATTCCACGTCTTCGTAGATTTTGTGTGCCAGCAAGCCAAGATCGGAAATGATCCCAGCTTCAACCTTTCCACTGCAAATCCTGTCAATCCACGAACAGGTAAGCCTGCTCCAGTCCGCAACCCCAGAGGCTCACCTATCACCGTACACAAAACTAATGTGTCTCCTATAGATTCACCACGCAAGACCCACAGTACAAAAGAACCTGAAGGGTCGCTAACAATCGACCCATACAAAGAGTGCCCCCTACACAAAAGGCCTCACCCACTGCAAAAGTGCTAGAGTTTTAGAGGAAAATCTCTTAAAGACCGTAGAATCTTCCACAGAGAGAACAACATATGTTACAGATGATGTGCATCAAATTTCACTTAGCTAAAGAATGCAAAGCCAATATCACTTGTTCGGAGTGTAAGGCTATGTGCGCACGTTGCGTATTTAAATTTACATGCAGTTATGCTGCGATCTGCACCGCAGCATAACTGCATGCGTCCTGCGTCCCCAGCATAATCTATGAAGATTATGCAGGAGCCGTGCGCACGTGGCGTCTTAGAGCGCAGCGCTTCGGCTGCTACCCGAAGTGCGCGTTCTAAGAAGTGACATGTCACTTCTTTCCTGCGCTTTGCCTGCAGTCCCCGCTCTGTCTATGGGAGGGGCTGCAGTCAGAGCGCATGGAATCGGCTTTTTTTTTTTTCATTACGGACTGTTTCTGCAGCGATTTGAAGCGCACGTGTGCTGTTCAAATCGCTGCAGAAATTTCTGCACTGACAGTACGCAACGTGCGCACATAGCCTAACAGTCAAGAGCACAGCACAGCTCTACACCCAGAGCCAGCCCCACATAATCCTTTGAACATAGAACGACTCACAGAGCATGGCGGGGAGGAGAAAGACATTACACCTCCTGAAGTGTCACCCCAGTGAACTCAAGTTTGTGGAGAAGGTCTTACTAACAAATCCTGCTCAAAGATCTGTCTGGTTACAGCTTATCCTATAAGCCACAGAGAAAAAGCGGTTAAACTTTATGCTATTCTCCATGACCAGAGTAATAGATCACTCACCACCTCAGCTTTCTTTGACATCATTGAAATCAAGGGACTTAGCTGCTCCTACTCACTGAAAACAAGTACAGGAGTGAGTAAAGAATCTGGCAGGAGGGCCACAGGTTATCAAATCGAATCCCTGGATGGGAAGATATCCCTTCCTACATTAACATACCTCCCAACCGTCCCGGATTTCAGAGGTGTGTCCCGCACTCCCGCGGCTCACAGCTGATGTCCCAGCTCCTCCTCTCAGGGCAGTGAATAAATTAAATAAATTATCATCAGCTCTGAATTGTCAGAGCGACTGGGACTCGAACCCGTGAACTGTGAAAACTCATTGTTCCATAGGCAGCAGCTCTACCACTGAGCCACTGCCTGTATTGAAAAACATGGGCAGTTTTAGTTATCTTGACCTCTATATTGCTGTTGAGCAACCAGAAGCAGATTATTCAGCTGCAAAGATGGATGATAGAGGGATGGATTATAGAGGGATGATAGAGGAATGGATGATAGAGGGGTGGATGATAGAGGGCTGGATGATAAGGGATGGATGATAGAGGGATGGATGATAGAGGGATGATGGATGGATGGATGATAGAGGGATGGATGGATGATAGAGGAATATATAGATACATGACAGATGATAGATGGATAGATAGATAGATAGAGGGATAGATAGATAAAAAGATAGATAGAAGGATAGATAGATATAATTGATAGATAGATATATAGGATAGATAGAAGGATAGATAGATAGAAGGATAGATAGATAGATAGATAGAAGGATTGATGGATAAATAGAAGGATAAATAGATAGCTAGAAGTATAGATAGAAGGATAAATAGATAGAAGGATAAATAGATAGGATAGATAGATAGTTATAATCGATAGATAGATAGAAGGATAGATAGATATAGTTGATAGATAGATAGATAGAAGGATAAATAGATAGATAGATAAATAGATAGATAGATAGAAGGATAGATAGATAGAAGGATAGATAGATAGAAGGATAAATAGATAGATAGAAGGATAGATAGATAGAAGGATAGACAGATAGATAGATAGATAGATAGATAGATAGATAGATAGATAGATAGATAGATAGATAGATAGATAGATAGAAGGATAGATAGATAGAAGGATAGATAGATATATAGATAGATAAATAGATAGAAGGATAGATAGATAGATAGATAGATATAATTGATAGTTAGATAGATGGATAGATAGATAGAAAGAAGGATAGATAGATAGATAGATAGATAGATAGATAGATAGATAGATAGATAGATAGATAGATAGATAGATAGAAGGATAGATAAATATTGCATCTCTTTGTAGGTGAAGGAAAGAGTCAGATTCATTTGTACCCATGAAACTACTGTAAAGAAATGAGGAAAAAAAATACAAATATTTTTTTTTATGTTCACCAACTTGGATTTGAATGAGCAAACTAGTTTCCTGTGTCCAGCAGCCTTCTAGCTTTCCTAGCTGCTCTAGCTGTTGAGCCACTAGGAATTAATGATGTGAAAGTGAGGACTTTATATGAAAAAAACCTACAATTAAGCCTCTGATTGCACAGCAGATTACACAGGACACAGCTCCATTGTACAGAGCAGCGTCTCTATCTCCTGTATTCTAGAGGGAGAAGAAAAGGTTTTTTTTTCCTTCTAAAAAAATTACTAAAAATAATAAAAAAAATAGAATAATGTAATTTTATTACACTTTTTTATAAAATAATAAACATCACAAATAAGCAAATAACATGGACATATTTGGTGTCCCTGTAATCGTAACGACCCGAACAAGACAGCGATCAGATTATTGATGGGGATCGGTAAATGGCGGGAAAAAATGGCACAATTTATTATTTTTCTTTATTAAAACCCATAAAAAATGTAATACAAATCTATTGTTTGGGCCGTGTTCACACATAGAGTGAATGCTCTGTTTTTTTCTGCCGCTGTCCTCACCAATAGCGCAATAACAATCTTCTCTGATTATTGCGTGCTTGCGGTATTTTTTATGCTTTGTCCCTTTTTTGACACGTTTGGGAAAGATGTGAATCCTGAAGATTATAAAAAAAAACCACCAAATCCGCAGCGTCTTCAGACATAAAAGGGGCAGGGATTTCATTACGTCTCATCCACTTTGCTTGGACATTTAGTCCGTGTTCACATGTAGTGTAAATGCTGCATTTTTTTCTGCTGTTTTTTTTGCACATTTATTCTGCTGTGTTTAATTATCCAAGTAAAGTGGATTCCATGAGAAGACGCCGCTGAACGCTGCGTCTTTCATGCTTTTTTTCCTCTGGAGGTTTCTATGTGGAGCTTAAAAAAAAACAGGAAAAAGGTTCTCTGTACAATAAAAACACTTAAAAACGCAGATTCACATCTGAACGAAAAACACATTAAATAATGGAGAAAAGGCAGAAAAAGCGCAGCAAAAATGGAATAACCAGAGAAGATTGTTATTGTGTAGTTTGATGCAGACAGCGGCAGAAACAAAAAACCCTGAAATTATGCAACGTGTGAACACGGCTTTATAGGCACAAATAAGCAACATGTCATATAGTGACACATAAATATAAGAAAATTCTGGCTGCTATGACTATTAACGAACTGTCTGGGGCAATGCTGAATGACCCTTACTGCCAAATGGGTGTAACTAAGGGTGTGGCTAGGGGCGTGGTCAAAATTTGCGGTGGTGCGCTGCGTGCGCCGCTTACTTTGTCCCTCTTTCCTTTCTTCAAAAGTTGGGGTGTATGCATTAATCGAGTGCAATTCCATCCTGAACAATAGAGAAGAAATCCCGATTGCAGAAGCAGCACTACACCATCCCCATTTGAGAAACACGCATCTCATTCCTGCACTCAATTCTCAAGCCAAGTTGGTCCTTTTGCTGGGTAGAGAAATCATCAAGGTGAGGAAACAGATAAATGGTCCACATAACTCGCCCTACGAGCCGGAGGATATGGTCACATATACCCGGCATTGTGGAGAGTGGGGCTGGTATTCCCTGGATGTAATCAAACAAGTGATGATGGAGGAGGAGTTTGTGCCGGTGTCCGTGGTGCGTAGCCGCAAGGAAGCATGGCTATGGGACACGGTTATTTAAAGTTAGAAAAGTCAAAAGAAAATCTGTGTTTTCCTTTATTATTTTTCATAGTTTGTTATTTTTCTTGCATCATAGTAAATAGTAGTGTTCATAAAAGAAAAAAATGCTGAATAAAGATACCGGTTTAATCAACAAAGAATTTTACCAGATTGAGAAAAGTTGATATTATGTTTGCAATAGGTGCATGGACTCTGGTTCTTTTATATATATATATATATATATATATATATATATATTATAGTAGTAAAAATGGACCATGGCCACGGGACTGGTTGTGGCCAGCACGGACTTATGCTCAATGTAAACAGTTTCACCTACTGTGCCTACCAGAGTTGTCTTTTTAATACCCCGGACCTTAACCTGGTCACGGACCCACAAATAGGAATGCAGCTGGTCAGGTTGTTTGGGTGGCGAGTTGATGGGATACGGGACATTAGGACTGGACTGTCACAGGAAGAGGCTGCAACAGAGTAGGTTGAGCCTCCGCCACTAACATAAACGGTAGCGTTCCATAGTTGAAGGGATGAACTCTGCCTGTTAAAGTAACATTTAAGAAATGTGCCTCCCTAAGGATAGGTTCACATTTCCGTTGTTTTGCATCAGTCACATGCGTTGCTTGACGCAGGTGACTGATGCGTTGTACACCGGATGACAAAGAACAGAAATCATTGTCGGACTCCGTTGTGTGCGGGGGTGGAGCGTGAGTGGGCGGAGCGTGGGGGGCGGAGCGCGAGGGGTGCAGAGCCGAGCGGGGCCGTGGCGCTGAGAACGTCAGTGCCGCGGGGACTGCAGGGCTGGGGACAAGTGAGTGTGTGTGAGTGTGAGAGTGTGTGTGTGTCTGTGTGTACACATGCAGAGTGCGGGAGGGGGCGGAGCCGAGTGGGGAAGTGTTGGCCTCCTTGCACACGTATCCAGGGTAAATATCGAGTAACTAAAAGCAAACCACTTTTTGCTTGGTTACCCGATATTTATCTTGGATACCAGCATACACCGCTTAGCGCTGGCTCCCTGCACACGTAACCAGTGTAAATATCAGGTAATAAACCAAAGCGCATTGCTTGGTTACCTGATGTGTATTCTGGTTACGGGTGCAGGGAGCCAGAAAGAGCATGCACAGCAAAATCCTACGGATTGCGCTGCTCAAAAAACGTTACAGGCTGCGTTGCTCCTGCCCGGCGGTCAGTTAAAAAACGACTGACCGCGATGCAGCGGATGCAACGCAGCATCATCAGTCGCAATCCGTCACTAATAGAAGTCTAGGGGGAAAACTGGATTCCTGCAAAATATTTTGCAGGATACCGTAATTCCTCAAGGCGACGGATTGTGACTGATGCAAAACAACGGAAGTGTGAACCTAGCTTAATGTGGGATGAACATCTCGTAAATAAAATATTACCCTTTTTCTTGCAGTTATGAAATAAATCTCTGGATGTCCTGTAGCTCGAGGACGAGCTACGTTTAACCAAGGGGGAATGTGACGCCCCTGGACTATCAGGTCGTCACAGGGTACTGCACAAGCTGCCCTTGCGTGCAGTATTCCGCCTCCCTCTTGGTTCTGAGTCCCTAACTAAATGGTGTTGCCTCCAACAGCAAATCAAATCCTAGATACACCCTGCACCACACCCACCAGACACACCAGTGGATGGCTTGAGTGGAATATAGTTGCCCACTTTGGGGGTCAGGGAGGGGAGGTGAGGAGTGTAGTCAGTAAGTACGAGAGTGACCCATGCACCCCACGGCACCCCTCTCTGAGTCCCGGGGCATCCCCCCTACCCGTGGAGGGTTACGACACCTTGCTGCCCCACTTAATCACCCCAGGTACTCCCAACGGCAGCAGTGGTACTCCCAATTACCGTACACCATGGGTGGCATCACGAACTATATCTACCCTGTAAATATTCCCTTTTCATTTGAGTGGCCACACGACCCCCGGGTCCGGAGACCCTCGAGCCACAGCGAACCCGGATCAGAGCAGCTTGGCTGCTTCCACGGGGGTGGCACAGATACGCCATGGATGAATTGTGTGATGGAGACAGGGTCGGACTGGGGTTTCTGGGGCCCACCAGGGAAATTGACTCTAGGGCCCCACCCTACAGCTATATGCAAATACCCATTAGCAGTTATGTCTTTCAGGGTACGTGCCCACAAGCAGGACTCACTGTGTCTTGGATGCAGTGAATTCTGACCTGCAGGTCCACAAGTCTCTTCTGCAGGTAAACGCAGGAGACCGCAGCTGCTCGTATAATCTTCCCTTACTGATGGGGAGAAAATGTGACCTCCATACCCAACACAATCCACCGTACCAAAACCAATACCACCATATACAAGGGAAAAATGCCGCCACACCGTTGCCAGACCACATATTACCACCACATAGTGACCAACTACAACCTCATACAAGGGAGAAATACCCCCACTCCATGACCAGACACATATTACCACCACATAGTGAACCAATACAACCACATATAAGGGAGAAATTCCGCCACACTGTCACCAGACGACATAGCGACCGAATAATACCACATACAAGGGAGAAATACCACCATAGCATGACCAGACCACATATGCCCCGGGTCCGGTCACCACTCGAGCCCCAGACACGATCCTGGATTCCGAGCGCCCTCGAGCAGCCACTTTGCCGCAGCGGAGGCGGCACCCATCCGCGACACACACACAGTGATGGCACAGCCCAGGAGCAACACACACACACACACACACACACATACACACACACACACACACACACAGTGATGGCACAGCCCAGGAGAAACACACACACACACAATGATGGCACAGCCCAAGAGCAACACACACACACACAAAGTGATGGCACAGTACAGGGGCAACACACACAAAAACACACAGTGATGGCACAGGGGCAACACATACACAGTGATGGCACAGCACAGGGGCAACACACACTCACAGACACAGTGGTGGCACAGCAAAGGAGCAACACATACACAGTGATGACACAGCACAGGAGCAACACACACACACACACACACAGAGTGATGGCACAGCACAGGGGCAACACACACAACTTGATGGCACAGTACAGGGCAGTTTATTTCTTTAGTGTTACAGACAGATATTTGTACATGATAATACTCACCTGCTCCTGTGATGTGAGAGATCGTTAGTGGCTCTGGCCTCACTGTTGCACTTCCTGTTAGTTCTCCTGGCTCCTCCTCCTGTCCTCTGCTTTTTCTTTCCATTCCTTCTGTTCTCTGCTTCTCACTGTTTTCCTGCTCTCTGTTTGCCCTTCTCTCTTTTCTGTGGTCTCTACTCCTCCTCCAATCTGTTTTCCTGTTCATCTTTGTTTCTCGCGCACTGTACTGAACAAACTCCACCCCCTCTCCTGATTGGCTGTTCCCCTCCTGGCATCTCTGACAGCTCTTTGATTGGAGGAAGAAGCTGCCTGGCCATTTCCTCCTCTTCAGCACAGGCCGCGCACAGCGTACAGTGAGTGTGGACTCATCTGCATCTCTGTGTTGCGGCCAGCCTGCAGCTATACAATCAGTGCCGGAACCCAGCGGCGTTAATCCGCTGCTTGGTAATGGACCGGCGGGGGCATGAAAGTGATAATGAAAATGCACACACAGCGAGTGGGCAGCCGCCTCCGGGCCCCTCCAGCGCATGGGCCCCGTAGCAGTGGCGTGTCTGCCTCTATTGACGGTACGCCACTGTCTCTCTCTCTGTGGCCGAACGATCAGCTGATCGGGCAGCGGCGGCTTTTGTGAACGATCAGCTGATCGCCCGGCGGCCAGCTATTCTGAACGATCAGCTGATCGCCTGGCGGCTGGCTATTGTGAACAATCAGCTGATCTCCCGGCGGCCGGCTATTGTGAACGATCAGCTGATCGCCCGGCGGACGGCTACTGTGAACGATCAGCTGATAGCACGGCGGCTGGCCGCCGGGTGATGAGCTGATCGTTCACAATAGCCAGCCGCCGGTAAAACAGTAAAAAAAAACAAAAAACAAACAACGGCTCGTTTTTTTGCAGTATCAGTCACATCAGTTGTGCCACTATCTGCAACGCATCCATTGCATCAGTCACACAACGGATTGCAACTGATGCAAACAACAGAAGTGTGAAAGCAGCCTTTTCTGTGGACCTTCTCATTTTGCTGGTCTCCATATACACCTTGAGGTACCATAGGGTATTTCACCCTGTTTGTGACCCTTGGCTATGTTAGTTAATATTCCATATCGTGTGGATTTTGGATGTAACAGACCTGATTTTGTAGTCATGATTATTTGTACGTGCCTTGCACACTATTGATGCCTTTATTTCTGCATTGTTTATTGTGCAGCATTACTGACTTTTCTGGGGTTCCAGTTTTTCACATTGTTTATATTGTAGCTGGGTGACTGATGGTCTTATCGGGGTTTCATACCCCGTTGTTTTAAATGGTTTTATTTGTATACTTGTAACACGTGTAGTGTTTAATAAAGTTTTTTCATTATCTTTTATTAGTGGTGTGCTCTACATATACTGGCGTTTTTTTCTTTCCCTCCACCTGGTTATTCACCAGCATGAAGCACGTCTTTTATTATGCTTAGGTATTTTCAGCTGTACACCACGTTTTGTTTTTTGTCATACATACACACAGAGCGCAGATAGGCCCACTCACAGACAAGCACTAATACCTAGACACAAAGGCACATAAATGTAATATATGCACACAGAGCGCAGTCAGGGCACTCATAGACAAGCACTAATACACAGGCACATACATGTCATACATGCACACAGACCACAGTCAGGCCCACTCACAGACAAGCACTAATACACAGACACATACAAGTCATACATGCACACAGAGCACAGTCAGGCCCACTCATACACAAGCACTAATACACAGACACCCAGGCACATACATGTCATACATGCACACAGAACGCAGTCAGGCCACTCCTAGACAAGCACTAATACACAGACACATGGGAACATACTTGTCATACATGTGTGCCGCCCCCGTGCCGGCAGCTTGCCGCTGCTCGGGTCTGGGCCTTCGGTGGGTGGCTCGAGGGTTCCCGCAGACACTCCGAATAAAAAGGGTTTGGGGGTTGTGGATGTAGGACGTATACAGTCATATGAAAAAGATTGGGCACCCCTAGTAATGTTAACCTTTTTTCTTTATAACAATTTGGCTTTTTGCCACAGCTATTTCAGTTTCATATATCTAATAACTGATGGAGTAATATTTCTGGATTGAAATGAGGTTTATTGTACTAACAGAAAATGTGCAATCTGCATTTTAACAAAATTTGACAGTTGCAAAAGTATGGGCACCTCAACATAAAAGTGACATTAATATTTTGTAGCTCTTCCTTTTTCAAAAATAACAGTCTCTAGTCCCTTCCTTTAGCTTTTAATGAGTTCCTGAATCCTGGATGAAGGTATATTTGACCATTCCTGTTTACAAAACAATTCCAGTTCAGTTAAGTTTGATGGTCGCCGAGCATGGACAGCACGCTTCAAATCCTCCCACAGATTTTCAATGATATTCAGGTCTGGGGACTGGGATGGCCATTCCAGAACATTGTAATTGTTCCTCTGCATGAATGATTGAGTAGATTTGGAGTGATGTTTTGGATCATTGTCTTGCTGAAATATCCATCCCCTGCGTAACTTCAACTTCGTCACTGATTCTTGCACATTATTGTCAAGAATCTGCTGATACTGAGTTGAATCCATGTGACCCTCAACTTTAACAAGATTCCCGGTGCCGGCATTGGCCACACAGCCCCAAAGCATGATGGAACCTCCACCAAATTTTACTGTGGGTAGCAAGTGCTTTTCTTGGAATGCCGTGTTTTTTTGCCTCCATGCATAATGCCTTTTTGTATAACCAAACAACTCAATCTTTGTTTCATCAGTCCACAGGACCTTCTTCCAAAATGTCACTGGCTTGTCCAAATGTGCTTTTGCATACCTCAGGCGACTCTGTTTGTGGCGTGTTTGCAGAAACGGCTTCTTTCGCATCACTCTCCCATACAGCTTCTCCTTGTGCAAAGTGCGCTGTATTTTTGACCGATGCACATTGACACCATCTGCAGCAAGATGATGCTGCAGGTCTTTGGAGGTGGTCTGTGGATTGTCCTTAACTGTTCTCACCATTCTTCTTCTCTGCCTTTCTGATATTTTTCTTGGCCTGCGACTTCTGGGCTTAACAAGAACTGTACCTGTGTTCTTCCATTTCCTTACAATGTTCCTCACAGTGGAAACTGACAGTTTAAATCTCTGAGACAACTTTTTGTATCCTTCCCCTGAACAACTATGTTGAATAATCTTTGTTTTCAGATCATTTGAGAGTTGTTTTGAGGAGCCCATGATGCCACTCTTCATAGGAGATTCAAATAGGAGAACAACTTGCAAGTGGCCACCTTAAATACCTTTTCTCATGATTGGATACACCTGCCCATGAAGTTCAAAGCTCAATGAGTTAGAAAACCAATTTAGTGCTTCAGTAAGTCAGTAAAAACTAGTTAGGAGTATTCAAATCAAGAAATTGATAAGGGTGCCCATACTTTTGCACCTGTCAAATTTTGTTTAAATGCAGATTGCACATCTTCTGTTAGTACAATAAACCTCATTTCAATCCAGAAAAATTACTCAGTCCATCAGTTATTAGATATATGAAACTGAAATAGCTGTGGCAAAAAGCCAAATTGTTATAAAGAAAAAAGGTTAACATTACTAGGGGTGCCCAAACTTTTTCATATGACTGTATGTACGGGCTGGGCCGTACTAGGTTCGTGACGCAACCCACGGTATGTGGTGTGTTTGAACACCACCGCTGCAGTTACGGGGCACCCAGGGGAGATGTTGTGCAGCAAGTTGTTAACCCCTCCGTGGGCAGGGATGGTGGCCCCGGGACCCGTTGGGGTTTGTTGGTGCAGTTAGATGGGCATCCGCAGGGAACTGGTGTACTCACTAGTGAAGGGAACACACGAGTCTCTGGTAAACCAAGGTGATGGTAGTCGGTGCCCACAGCCGGCTGCGGTCTGGTTCCCCCACCCGGCTGGTGGTCTCTGTCTTTCTCCTGCACTTTTGTGTGATGGTGGACTGTCTGTGCTTGCAACTTCAGGAGTCCGCTCCCGGCTGGATGTGGCCTAAGGAGCCCTTGCCCTCAGATGCTGGCACGTGTGATCTCTGAGCCCTGGCGGTGGCCTGTTAGTGTGACGCCCTGGACTAGCCAGGTAGTCAAATACATACCAACATACACACCCCCAACCTAGGCAGTTACAACAGTCAAACAAAAACCCTTGTTGCCTCCCTCCAGGGCCTGATGTCCACACCAGGTGGGGAGGAGCCAGGCGGTTGGCCCCACTCACCGAGTAGTTCACAGGCCTGGAGGCGGGAAAAGTGTCAGATCAGTTTTGGAGGTGAAAGTGAAAGGAGTGAACACTTGAGGTGTCTGGGTAGGAGCCCAGGCACTGACAGCAAGGTTGGCAGACGGTGGTGGCCGTCTGCAGGAGTTGTTGGAACTCCGCAGAGCCGTAAGGACCGGGGTCAGGCGTCGGCCCGCCGGTACCAGACCGGCGAACGGAGTGAAGCTAAGCACACAGGCAGGGCCATCGGACCCCGACCAGGCTTGGAGCCGCCATCAATAGTCAAATTCGAATGTGACAGGAACCCCCGGGGTTCCCTAACAACCAAGTCCCGACAGAAGGCAACCGTCCACCCAGAGAGGATATACAGCCACCGCCACAGGCTAGAGATCCAAGGGCCAGCGCCTGCGGGCAAAACGGGCTCCTACGGCACCTATACGCCGGGGAGCGGACTACCGGTGGGCAACCACAGGGGTCAGAACATTTCTAAAAGGTGCAGAGAAAGACAGCCACCATCAGCCGTCCAGGGAGAGCACTACATCAACACTGCAGCCGGCTGCGGGACCCGTCCTTCCGGCTGTTTTGGTTTACCAACGACTCTGTCAGTGATTGTCTGAGTGACTACACCAGTGCCGTCCGGCACCGCGCCGCGCAGTCCCTGCACCCCAGCCATCCAGCCTCCCTGTCACACCACCGGGCCCCGGGATCACCAACCCCCTACCCACGGAGGGGACAACATCCTAGCTGCACCCTGCCATCTCTCCCGGGATCCCCGTTACCAGCAGCAGTGGTGCCATCATCACCCCGTCCCGTGGGTGGCGTCACGAACAATCTCCCTAACCAAACCATCCCTTTTCACTCACGGGCGAGGAGCGCTGCTCGAGTCCCCGGGTCCGGTCCACCACTCGAGCCACCGAGTAGCAGCAGCAGAAGCCCCGGACCCGAGCGTGGTGAGCGCGTCCCCTCCGCCCGCGACATTATCCCCCTCGGTGGGCTGTTGCCTTCAGTCGGGACTTTGGGTGGGACAGGCCCTCTAGTCCTGGTCTCCTTCAGTTAATTAACCAGTTCCAGTCGTTTCTGGACCTAGCTTCAGGGTCTGAGTACCCCCCTGTGTGCTCCGGTTTCCGGGTACCGGTGGGCCACTACCATGTCCCGGTCCACCTCGGTTCCACCGAGCCGTCTTCACGACTCCTGCAGACGGAGACCGACGTCTGCCTCCTAGCCAAAGGCACCAGGGCTCCTACCCTGGTACCTGTCAGTTTACTTCAGGCCTGACACACAGGCCTGACCTTCACTACTGCACTCTGAAACTGAACTGCCTGAACTGACTGAACTGACTGTTACTTTCCCGCCCCGGGCTGTCTAGACTCCTTTGTGGGCATCTTCCAACCGCCTGGTTCCACCCCCTGGTGTGTCCATCTAGCCCTGAGGGGGGTGACTAGTATTTTAAGGTTGGCTGATATCACCTGTGAGGGAAAGGTGTAATGCAGGGGCCTATCTGTGACTACCTGGCCCGGCCAGGGCATCACACTCCCCTTGGTTAAACACAGACCGTTCGCGGGCTGTCCGACCACCACCGGTTTATTTTGTTTAACTGAAAAAGATAAAAGGGGTAAAACATTTACAAGCATAATAACATATTTACATTCATGAGATTTTTGGTTTCTTCTCTTAACGGGAGGCATGTTACTTAAACGTTGCATAACATTTTTATTAAACGGGACAGGACGGGACCGGGTCCTTTTCACCTTAACCCACCCAAGCAAACCTAGCCCTGGCGCCACCGCTAAGCACTGGTGTGCACCCCTTTTCCACAGTCCAGGAAACGAGTTTGGGTCCGTGTGTTGCCCACACGGGCCGGGTAATAAGTTCCTTACCCGGCAGTCTCTCGCAGAGGCCCCACGTCCAGGGGACCCCTGACCCGGAGGGTAGTTACCGGTTGCCATGGTGACAGGACCTCGGTCTACTCTGCTGCAGGTCCTTCCTCCAACCAGCCTCTCAGGAGACTGCAAAATGATGAAAAGGGTGGTCTGGGGCTATTTACAAGACCCAATAGTTTTGGGGTTGGCCTGCAATTTCTCAGCCATGTCTTTTTATATAAGTGCAACTAAAACGGGAACATCAATAGGGTCCCAACGGGGACTTGCAGAAAGGTAGCCGGGAACCACTACCTCTTTAACTTTCTTAATCAGGTTAGAATCTCGGTCAATTGGCATTCATTCATACATCTATTTACACAATTAACATGCAACACCCCTAGATTGCGGTCTCCCTGTATCTGAGTGGGGGCTGACCGAAATTAGGGCGTGTGGACCTTCTGGGCCTAATACTCTCGTGTGGAACTGGTGGAGGAGAGGGGAGGACAGGTCCCTCTTCCCGAGTCTCGGGTATGGCGTGCAGAGACCTGCGGGGGCGTGGTGTAGGTGCATCCCTGGGCACTCGTTCTGGTGTTTCGCTGATGGACCTCTCTGGCTCTATCTCTTCCACAAGTTGTGGGAACATTATAACGGAAACAATCACCGCGCCATTCTGCATAGGCCAATCAGCTGGAAAATCACCCATCACTGTGTGGATCACCTCTTTCTTCTTTCGCACGCTCGGCGTAGGAGGTGGAACTTCCTTTACCAACTTCAGGGGCTCTGGATACTTCTTCAGGTGGTCCCTAGAAACAGTGGCCATGGTTTTCCCTGATCACGACTGATTAGATACGTCTTCCTATCCTCCCAGGTTGGATGATGTAGGGGGTCCTTTCCCACTGGTCATCGAGCTTGTGCGTCCTCCTTTTCCTCTTCAGCACCACATCTCCGGGTCCGAAAGGGGCAGCCTGAGCCCATTTGTTGAAGCGTTGCTCTTGTTTCTCCCGACTCTTGCACAGGTTCCTTTCCACATACTCCTGGATCTGCCGGTACAGCTTTTGTCGCTTGATATCCTAATTGGCAGTGTGGGAAGAGTTTCAGGTACCTCGACGTCCAATTCTAGATCTACCGGCAGTCTCCCAGGCTGGGCTCTCATCAGATACGCAGGCGTTCACTTAATGGAGCTGCAGGGGATATTATTGTAAATGTCCACCAAGTCAGGCAGCTTCTTGGGCCACAAGTTTCGTTTCTCCAGGGGCAGGGTCTTGAGGAGGTTAAGGACCAGGTGATTCATCTTCTCACACATCCTATTAGTCTGGGCATGGTAGGCTGTGGTCCGGATCTTCTTGCACCCGTACAAGTTGCAGAACTCTTGAAACACCTCCGCCTCAAAGGCCGGGCCCTGGTCCGTGAGCACCTTCTCTGGGTAGCCATGCGGACGGCAGAAGTATGCCTGAAAGACTTTGGCTGCAGTGCGGCCTGTTAAATCTTTGACGGGGACCACCACCATGAATCTTGAGTAGTGGTCTACGATGGTCAGGGCATATGTATATCCACTTCGGCTAGGCGTGAGCTTGACATGGTCCAGAGCGACCAACTCCAACGGCTGGCGGGTGACAATTGGCTGCAACGGGGCCTTCTAACTGGTTTCATCCCATCTTCTCGGCGCACAGGGGCCGCACTCTCTGCACCAGGCCTCTACGGACTCTCGCATTCCACTCCAATAGAAGCACTCCCTCAGCAGCATCTCTAATTTCTTCCAGCTGAAGTGTCCAGCTCTGTCATGGTAAGCCTGCAGGACCTTGGGCACGTACGCCTGTGGCACCACCAGCTGGCGGATCTTCTCATGCGTTATCGGGTTGATCAATCCCCTGTACAGCTTTCCTTGCTGCAGGTAAAGGCGGTCCCTCTCTTTCCACAACCGCTGAGCTTCGAGGGGGGCTGTAGGTCCTAGTCGAGAAGCACCTTGGGCAATAATCATTTTGACAAGCTGGACCACGGGTTCCTGATCTTGAGCTTCCTGCCACCCCTGGCAGGGTAACGGGTCAAATTTCGCTTGCTGCTGGCCAACATAGGGCTTTTCGTCCCTCGGCTGATGGAACGCGGATCTCTTCCAAACTATCTTCCTCCACCCTTCATCGGATAGGTGTGGCATTCGGGACAATGCATCCGCGTTGGTGTTCTTGCGGCCGGCCCTGTACTTAATGGTGAAGTCATAGTTGGCTAGCCGGGCTACCCATCGCTGCTCCAGGCCCCCAATTTTGCCGTGTCCAGATGCATCAAAGGGTTGTTGTCCGTGTAAGCGATGAACTTTGCCGATGCCAGGTAATGTTTGAACCTTTCTGTTATTGCCCAGGCGAGTGCCAAGAACTCCAACTTGAAAGAGCTGTAATTCTCGGGATTCCTCTCTGTCGGCTGAAGCTTCCTGCTTGCGTAGGCGATCACCTTCTCCCTGCCATCTAGCATTTGGGACAGGACTGGACCTAAGCCCATGTTGCTGGCATCAGTGTAAAGAATGAACGGGAGCCCATAGTCAGGATAGGCCAGAATTTCCCCCCCCATCAGGGACGACTTCAATTGCTAGGACTCCTCACGATGATAGCGGTGATTTTCTCGGAGTCCAGGGCCACTTCTTCAGCACTCACCACATGCCCGAGGTTATGCACTTTGGGCTTCAGCAGGTGGCACTTAGAGGGCTTTAACTTCATCCCGTACTTGGAGAGGGCTGCAAATGTGGCGCCCCAGGACCTGGTCGCCACAACAGCATTGCCCCTCCAAAGGGTTAATGCTGAGCCTGGAGGTAATTGGGAGGTCTATTGGCCAGCAAGTATAACATCCAACGCAGTTTCTCCCTCAGGTCAGCAGGGGGAGCTCTGAACCTGGAGTTCCAGGGAGCATTCCTTGAGACTGACCTGAGGGAGGAGTTAGTGTTCAGTCTGTGGAGAAAAAGCAGAGAAAGCAGACGCAGAGTGTGCTGTCCTGCGGACTGGGGCCTGGAGCTGGAATAGCTTGGCCCAGTGATGCAGGAAGAGCAGAGAGGCACAGAAGAGACTCGGACATCGGAGTCTGTGGCCACCAGCGCCTAAAATACTCCCTGGTAGCCGAATCCGAAGGGCAGGAGAGCTGCAAGCACCTGGCCCATAAACAGCCCGAAGGTACAGCTGCATCACCAGGGCCCGGTGTGGACTCCAGCAGAGAAGCACCAGAGAGGGCCTGCGCAGCCTACCACAAGGGAAGAGTGCCCGTCCGCATCCTGAATTGTGGGGAGGAGGAAGCCAAATTGCCCCGGTACGCCACTGTGGCAAAACTGTACACTGTCAGTAACAATACCATCAAAGCAGTGGAACCCTTGATCCCGTCCGACCAGGCGGAAGACAATGGCTCCAAGGGACAGTTGGAGGACTGGTGCCAAAAATTACATGTGGGCACCGACTCCACCCCCTCACACCAAAAGCATGGGGTTTACCGGGTGGTACAGGAGTATGAGCGGGTCTTCAGCAAACACCCCCTAGATTTTGGGCAGGTAAAAGGGGTTAAACATCAAATCCCCATGGGTGGCCATCATCCCATTAAAGAGAGATACTGCCCTGTACCCCCAGCACAGTATCAGCGTGCCAAAGAAATGTTACGAGAAATGAAGGAGGCTGGGGTTATCCGAGATAGTTGTAGCCTCTGGGCAGCTCCACTAGTGCTCGTAAAGAAAAAAGATGGTACAATGAGAATGTGCGTAGATTACAGACAAATTAACCGCATTACACATAAAGATGCTTATCCACTACCCAGAATAGAAGAGTCACTAACAGCCTTAAAATCAGCTAATTATTTCTCCACCCTGGATCTCACCAGTGGGTATTGGCAGGTTCCCGTGGCAGAGGCGGACAAGGAGAAGACTGCATTCACGACACCAATGGGTCTCTGCGAGTTCAATTGTATGCCGTTCGGGCTCTGCAACGCACCAGGGACATTTCAGAGATTGATGGAGTTCTGCTTGGGCCATCACAACTTTGAAACCGTGCTATTGTACCTGGATGACGTCATAGTCTACTCCAAGACCTACGAAGTTCACCTGAGGCACTTAGCAAAAGTGTTTGAGTCCTTGTCGGAGTATGGCCTGAAGATAAAGACGTCCAAATGTCACCTCTTGAAGCCAAAGGTACAGTACTTGGGTCATGTGGTCAGCGCAGAAGGTGTGGCACCTGATCCGGAGAAAGTCACAGTAATCAAGGACTGGCCAAGACCCACCACGGTAAAGGAGGTGCGGCAGTTCCTTGGGCTGGTGGGCTACTACCGAAGGTTCATTGATGGTTTCACAAAGATAGCAGCACCTCTTCAAGATCTCCTGGTGGGCCAGCCAAAGAAGGCTAAGAAGCAAAGCCCTCCATTTGAATGGAACAGCCAAATAGAAACATCTTTTGCCCGGCTGAAAGGGGTTCTCACGGGAGAAGAAATTCTGGCCTACCCTGACTACAGCCAGCCGTTTGTACTGTACACAGACGCCAGCAACGTGGGACTGGGAGCAGTTCTGTCCCACATGCAGGTAGGCAGAGAGAAGGTGATAGCTTACGCCAGTAAGAAGCTTCGTCCCACAGAAAGGAATCCAGAAAACTACAGTTCCTTCAAGCTGGAGTTCCTCGCTATTGTTTGGGCAGTGACTGAACGCTTCAAGCACTATCTGGCGTCGGCCAAGTTCACCATCTTCACGGACAACAATCCGTTGACACATCTGGCAACAGCCAAGCTGGGTGCGTTGGAGCAGCGATGGATGGCCCGGCTGTCTAACTTTGACTTTACCATCAAGTACCGGGCTGGCAAGAAGAATAACAATGCTGATGCGCTGTCCAGAATGCCTCACCTACCCGAGTCTGGAGAAGACCTGGATGAACTCGAAGAGATAGAGTTACCGGCTTTCCATCACCAGGGTGTTTCCCAGTGTGAGCATGCTGTAGGAGAGAAGCACTCGAGCCAGCACGAGGTCTCGGTCAACCCATTACTCCACCATAATTGGGAAGAGACACAGAATGGTGACCCGGCCGTGCGATTGGTCAAAGAAAAGCTAGCACAAGCTGAGACCCATCTCGGTCCAGACGCTCCACAAGAAGCCCAGCAGCTGTGGAAGGAGAGGGGACGACTGCTCACCTACCAAGGCAAGCTATGCAAGAGATATGTCAACTGGCGAACGAATGAACTCGTCTGGCAGATAGTGGTCCCACAGAGGGATGCTCCAATGGTCCTAGCAGCTTACCATGATAAAGCAGGACACTTCGGGTGGAAGAAGTTGGAGACCCTACTCCGCGATCGGTTCTACTGGGTGCACATGAGAAAGACAGTCGAGAAGTGGTGCCGAGAATGTGGTCCGTGTAACCTGAGGCGGAAGGATGATGCCAGCCAGAGGTCTCCCCTACAGCCAATTGTCACGAAGCAGCCCCTAGAGTTGGTGGCCCTGGACCACGTGAAGTTAACACCAAGCCGGTCAGGCTATGTTTACGCCCTCACCATTGTGGACCATTACTCTCGTTTCCTGGTAGTAGTGCCTGTGAAAGACCAGACAGCCAGAACAGCAGCTAGAGCATTTCAGGCATACTTTTGTTGACCTCACGGTTATCCGGAAAGGGTACTGACTGATCAAGGTCCTGCATTCGAGGCAGAAGTGTTTCAAGAGTTCTGTAACATGTACGGCTGTAGGAAAATCAGAACAACACCGTACCACCCCCAAACCAATGGATTGTGCGAGAAGATGAACCATGTGGTTATTGATATGCTCAAGACTCTACCTCTGGAAGAAAGAAACCAATGGCCAGAGAAGTTACCAGTTCTGGTAGACCTGTATAACCATATCCCAGTAAACTCGACCAACTGCAGCCCTGCTTACTTGATGCGAGCAAGACCTGGCAAGTTACCTGTAGACTTTGAGATGGGAACTGTCACCTGAAGCGGTTCAAGAGATAGAAGATTGGGATACAGAGCGACAACAGCAGTACCACAAAGTCCAGGAATGCGTAGAGAAGAGCCTGTCCCAAGCAAGAACGAGACAAGAACAGAACTATAATCAAACAGCCCCAGCAACTCCCTTAGCACCTGGAGAACAGGTCCTCAAGAAAAAGCGGAGGGCGCATAAATTAGATGATCAGTGGGAGAATGAACCCTACACCATTATTCCCTCCAACTTTGACAATAGTAAAGTATGTCTCATAAGCAAAGATGAAGGCAGGACCTATCAAGCAGTTTCTAGAGACCACCTGAAAGCGTGCCCTGAACGGTGCAAAATCCAAAAGGGAGTAGAGGAAGTACAAGAAAGTCCCCAAATTCAAGAAAAAGAGTCTTCCAGATAATCCAAACAATCCTTGGAAAATTCCCCAAAACTTGGACCCAAATAAATAATGCTATAGTGGTACCAGTCTTGACGTTCCCACAGTTGGTTGAGACAGAAACAGAAGAGGTCCCAGATCCACCTAAGGAACTGTCCGCCCCAACACAAGATGACACGCCAGCAGTGGAACAGGAGAATCAACCCCCTGTCAGTGGTGAACCTGTCGTACCTTTGGCGACTCTCAGACCATGTAGGCAATCATCACGCATACCTATCAGGGTTAGGCCTACCTGTAGCACTGAGGTAACAGACACTCCAAGTAGTCAGGGACAAACACCAGAGCTACGCAGGTCCCAACGTAGCACTCGGGGACAGCCCCCTCCAAGGTATAGAGAGTAAAAAGAAAAGTACCTATTAGAATGTATATAGTTATTTAAAATGTCTGTAATGTTGTGTATAAAATGCTTTTTATTTAAATAATTGAGTATATGGACAACTGGGTCACTGGACTATGAGTGTCCAACACTTTAATTGTTCATAGGTAGCACCAGTGTGCTCAGCACCCCTGAAGAAAAACCCGTCCGGCGTGCATAGAGTGGGGTCATCAATGCTCTGATGCACGCCCAGAGCCTACATTGGGGGTTTTATCGTGGCGGGTCCCCCATGGAGCAGTGTAATGGACACCCGGCAGGGAGCCACACTGGACTCTTATAGTATTGTTTAAGTTTGTAACGTTTAAGAAAATGTGCCTCCCATAATGGGATGAAATGTTCTAACATGTTATGTCTTGTTTTGTTTTCTTCAGTCCGGGAGAACTGAGTTTAACTAAGGGGGAGTGTGGCGCCCCAGGACCTGGTCGCCACAACAGCATTGCCCCTCCAAAGGGTTAATGCTGAGCCTGGAGGTAATTGGGAGGTCTATTGGCCAGCAAGTTCAACATCCAACGCAGTTTCTCCCTCAGGCCAGCAGGGGGAGCTCTGAACCTGGAGTTCCAGGGAGCATTCCTTGAGTCTGACCTGAGGGAGGAGTTAGTGTTCAGTCTGTGGAGAAAAAGCAGAGAAAGCAGACGCAGAGTGTGCTGTCCTACGGACTGGGGCCTGGAGCTGGAATAGCTTGGCCCAGTGAAGCAGGAAGAGCAGAGAGGCACAGAAGAGACTCGGACATCGGAGTCTGTGGCTACCAGGGCCTAAAATACTCCCTGGTAGCCGAATCCGAAGGGCAGGAGAGCTGCAAGCACCTGGCCCATAAACAGCCCGAAGGTACAGCTGCATCACCAGAGCCCGGTGTGGACTCCAGCAGAGAAGCACCAGAGAGGGCCTGCGCAGCCTACCACACAGGGAGAGGGACGTACCACCGGTCCCAGCAGCAAGAGGGCCATTGCTAATCCAGAGAGCAGGGTCCTATAACAGTAAGGAAAGAACAGGAGTAGGCCTCATACTCACCTGGCCAAAAAGATACCTCACTTACTTCCAGGCCGGCCGGAGCCCTCAACCACCTGTAACGGTCTCCCAGGACTAACCGTTTGCAAAGTAAAAGCGGAGAAGGTAAAGAGACTGTTGTTTGTGTCCGGTCCTTTCACCGCCTGTCGGCCCTGCACTACACCTCACTGCATAGGCACTTACAAGCACCAACTGTGCCCCGGGGTCCAGCTCCACCTGTGGGGAGCAGTACCACCATTGCTGCCGTTCCATCACCCCGGAGGCCCCATACAGCACCGGCGGCTTAATAGCCGCAAACCACAGGTGGCGTCATGGATAATACAAACTTTAATCACCCCCAAGTCACCAGCCATATTAATTGACCCCGCCAGGGTACGGAGTCGGGCCCAGCCACCACTGACGTCCCCCGGACTAGTCCGGCCCGGCACCGGGTGTCCCATAGCCTTGGGGTGGGCGAGTCACAAACACTTCTGCCAGCTGCTCCAGATAGGCTTCATATGTCTTGGAATAAACAATCAAATCATCCAGGTACAGCAGAACGGTCTCAAAGTTGAGATGCCCCAAGCAACACTCCATGAGGCTCTGGAAGGTTTACAGCCCAAAAGGCATACTGTTGAACTCGCAGAGTCCCATTGGGGTAGCGAACACAGTCTTCTCGCGGTCTTCTTTCGCAACTGCCACCTGCCAGTAGCCACTAGTGAGGTCAAGGGTAGAGAAATAATTAGCAGTCTTCAGCGCGGCTAATGACTCTTCAATGCGAGGTAGAGGGTATGCATCCTTATGTGTTATCTGATTAATCTTCCGGTAATCCCCACACATTCTCATGGTACCATCTTTCTTCTTCACCAGGACCAACGGAGCTGCCCAGGGACTACAACTATCACGGATGACCCCGGCCTCCTTCATGTTCCTCAACATATCTTTGGCACACTGGTAGTGTGCAGGTGGGATCGGCCTGTACCTCTCTTTAATAGGTGGATGTGTGCCTGTGGGGATATGGTGTTGGGCCCCCTTAATCCTTCCGAAATCTAACAGGTGTTTACTGAATACCTGCCCGTACTCCTGCACTACCCGATACACCCCCTCTTTGTGATGTGTGGGTGTAGACTCGGTGCCGACATGCAGCTCCCGGCACCACTCCTCTACCTGTTTGGGCGGGGTGTCACTATTTGACTGTGATGCGGTGATGGTGGAGGTTGCTACATAGATGGCGTCTGCGTCTACAGAGAACAACTTAGCAATGGTGGCGTAGCGGGGCAGCCTAACCTCTTCCTCTCCACAGTTCATCACTCTCACGGGCACTCTCCCCTTCTTGATATCAATCACCCCCTTTGCTGCCATTACGGTGGGCTAGTGTTCTGAAGGCAAAGGCTCCACCGCTGCCGGATAATCCTGTCCCTGGGGACCTACTGCTGCCCTGCACCAAATCATCATTTTGCTCCACGGAGGCACCACTAGAGGCGCCGCATCCATCACTCGCACACCACCGATCTCCCCACCTGTCCTGCTCACTTGTTTCCGCTGCAGGAGAGCCCGGATTTCACGCTGCAGAGCCCTCTGTCGGCCCCTCCTGCAGTGGCAGACAATTGTTGCAACAGCTGTAGTACCTCCCCCATACAGTTCTCAATCACGTTGGTCCCAAGGACCACTTTTGGGTTACGGTCACTGCAGTCATTCTGTACCACAATCATCCCCTGACGTTTCAACTCTATCGCCCCACTGTCAAAGTCACTTCCTTGAACCCCACTTGGGTCATAGGGAGTCCATTGGCCGCAATGATGGTCAACCTATCATCCGGAGGTGCAAGTATCAGACCAGTAACGTTGGTATAATACATAGGGTATAGTCGTTACCTGCGATCTGGTGTCAAGAAGAGCTAAGGTCGGGATACCATCCACAACCAGGGAGATGATGGGGCGACCTCCGACATACTGATCCCGCCAACCAGCTGGGCCTTGAGGGTCTATTCCTGAGGACTGGCCCTTGGCCTCAGGGGTTGCTCATTTAAAGGACACAGACGGGAGTAGTGGCCGGTGTTGTTGCACTTGTAGCAGACAGGTGGTCCATACCGGTTGTCATTGTTCCTCCTCCGCTGCATCCACAGGACATCTTCTGGGATGTCAGCGAGCTGTATCCTCTCCGCCGGCTTGACTTTCGTCGGTAGATGCAAGGCGGCGAGGATCCTGGCGACGTCATCATTCAGGCGCTGGACTTGCGACGATAGATTTTCCAGAGCCCCGGGGGTTGCTGTAGGGGCTGGCAAGGCCAAAAGGGGGGCTGCTACTGAGACGGGAGCGGTGTCAGCCGGCCAAGATGGCGGGTCGGGTGCACCAGCATCCGCCGTCTGTAGTGCTTTAATAGCCCGATCCTTCAGGACTGCAAAGTTCAAGTCTGTATGTTCCAGAGACCACAGCCGTAGTTGCTTACGGTCTTCAGCGGACCCCAGCCCCTGCAGGAACTTTTCTACCAGCATTTTGTTACTATCGACCTCACTGATGGGGTCCACCCACCTCATTGTACGCAAGGCCGTCTGTAGCCGCAAGGCATAGTCTCGGATACTGTCCTGCGGCCGCTGTCGGCAGTTGTAGAACTGCATTCGTAACTCTGCTTCCATGCGGGTCTCAAAAGCAATCTGAAGTTTATCAAAAATGGTGGTTACCGAGGCCCGATCCACGTCTACCCAAGTCTCCACTTCCTGCTCGGCGGCGCCGGTCAGCTGCCCAAGTATTACCGCTGCACGCTGCTTGCCAGTCATGGCATACAAATCGAGAATCGTGCATATTTTCTTCCAGAACACCTGCAAGGGCATCAGGCTTCCCATCTTACTGGCGTAGCCAGGCAGCACCGGGCACATAGGGCAAGGAGATTGGCATTACCTGGGTGACCGTCGGGGCCGCAGCTCCAACCGCTCCTGCGACCGGAGCGAGAGCCGCCCCATTCCCTTTGTCAGGCGCATCTGCAGGCGCCACCGTTCCAGCGGCCGACGCCACTCCGCCGTCGGGGTTTGGCGCGGACATCTTTCCGCTTCTCCCCCTTGGTCTTTTCCTGGCACTCCTCTCTCAGGCCGGTAAGTTTCGTTTTTCAACTTCCGGCCTTGCTTTCCGGCCATGTTCCTAGGGGGCGGGGCTTCGGCTTTCCCGCTCTTTTCTCCGGGAAGGAGTCTCTGGGCGGGAATCTTCGCGCCAAAAGATGGTGGCAAGATGGCGGCTTCTGGAAATTTTGCAACGGATCACCGCTGACTGGTAAGTGGATGGGTAAGTATCCTGTTCGTGACGCCAAGTTTCCGGCAGCCAGCCGCTGCTCGGGTCCGGGCCTTCCGATGGGTGGCTCGAGGGTCTCTGGACCTGGGAGATCCCGCAGACACTCCGAATGAAAATGGTTTGGGGGTTGTGGATGTAGGACGTATATGTATGGGCTGGGACGTACTAGGTTTGTGACGCCACCCACGGTATCTGGTGAGTTTGGACACCACCGCTGCAGTTACGGGGCACCCAGTGGAGATGTTGTGCAGCGAGTTGTTAACCCCTCCGTGGGCAGGGATGGTGGCCCCGGGACCCGTTGGGGTTTGTTGGTGCAGGGAGATGGGCAACCGCAGGGTACTGGTGTACTCACTTCTGAAGGAAACACACGAGTCTCTGGTAAACCAAGGTGATGGTGGTCGGTGCCCGCAGCCGGCTGCGTTCTGGTCCCCCCACCCGGCTGGTGGTCTCTGTCTTTCTCCTGCACTTTTGTGTGATGGTGGACTGCCTGTGCTTGCAACTTCAGGAGTCCACTCCCGGCTGGATGTGGCCTAAGGAGCCCTTGCCCGCAGGCGCTGGTCTGTGGGATCTCTGAGTCCTGGCGGTGGCCTGCTATCCCCCTCGGTGGGCTGTTGCCTTCAATCGGGACTTTGGATGGGACAGGCCCTCTAGTCCTGGCCTCAATCAGTTAATTAACCAGTTCCAGTCGCTTCTGGACCTAGCTTCAGGGTCTGAGTACCCCCCTGTGTGCTCTGGTTTCCGGGTCGGTTCCCCGGGTCAGTACCGGCAGGCCACTACCCTGTCCCGGTCCACCTCGGTTCCACCGAGCCGTCTCCCCGGCTCCTGCAGATGGAGACTGCCGTCGGCCTCCTAGCCAAAGGCACCAGGGCTCCTACCCTGGTACCTGTCAGTTTACTTCAGGCCTGACACACAGGCCTGACCTCCACTACTGCACTCTGAAACTGAACTGCCTGAACTGACTAAACTGACTGTTACTTTCCCGCCCCGGGCTGTCTAGACTCCTTGGTGAGCGTCTTCCAGCCACCTTGTTCCGCCCCCTGGTGTGTCCACCTAGCCCTGAGGGGGGTGACTAGGGTTTTAAGGTTGGCTGATGTCACCTGTGAGGGAAAGGTGTAATGCAGGGGCCTATCTGTGACTACCTGGCCCGGCCAGGGCGTCACACATGCACATAGCGCAGTCAGGCCCACTCATAGACAAAAATCCACCAAAAAGTTATATGCAAAAATTCAATTTATTATATATCATAAATAGTAAACAGTACAAATCAACAAGAATAGGTGCTCAATAAGGGAACCAAGTAAGGAGGGGCACAGCATTGCAGGATAAAAATACATATATAGGGTGGGTATAAAGTGCACGTGCATAGTAACAGCAGAACAATACTTAGATTCAGAAAATTCAGAAAATTCCGAGCCCACCGCTAAGAATAAGGTGCCAGTGCAAAAACATAGCTAGAAGGCTGAATATCTCAATGTGAAAAAGCCCTTACCCATAGTCCCCAAAATCCAGCAATAGAGAGTCCCTCCAAGACCCCTACGCGTGTTTCGCGTGGGCTTCTTCCAGGGGGTCCTGAGGTTAGTGTGTTATGCAAGGTTTAAATAGTTCCGCCATCCTATGTCCGAAAATACAGCCATTAAAATATGGCGCATGCGAAAAAGCGTGGCTATCTCTATGATATTTGTGCCTAGTAACAACCTTAAAGGGGTGGTTCACCCATTTTTTTTATTTTCCCAATGAGTGTCACTTACTATTGTATGCATCTTCTCTATTGGCTTGTATTTCCAGTTCTGGCACTGAGCGGCGCTATCCTGCACGCTCAGTGCCTGTCACATGACCCCCTGGAGCTGTGGCCGCCAGCATCCTCTGACATCCCGGCATTTCCGGGCTCTCAAACTTGACGCTTACGTCAGAGGATGCCGGCGCCACTCACACTGATTGACTGGGCTGTGGGCGGTGACTACCGCATGTCACAGCCCAGCATCGAGGGGAGGATCCGGAGGACGCCAGTGTGGAGCGGTGAAGGCAGAGCGCGCCGCTTACCATCGGTCAGATGTGGGAGGTACGGGCTCCAGTGTGGAGTACAGGGGGGGTTTCCTCCGCTGAAATCCCCCCTGTCACACAAGTATGTGATCACACTGTCCACCCGCCCGCTGTGCTCAGCTGTCAGGAGAGCGGGCGGTGTCGGCAGTGTGATCATATAATCCTAACAGCAGCACAGGTGACCGGACGCTGCATGGGACCAATTTGATCCACTCTGTCACCTGCACAACAAGTCCCAGAGTGGAGACAGTGACATGTATCATCCGGTCACCTGCACAACAAGTCCCAGAGTTGAGACAGTAAGTTACATGTAGCATCCGGTCACCTGCACAACAAGTCCCAGAGTGGAGACAGATAGTGACATATAGCACACTATGAGTCAGAGCAGAGCATGTCACTGTCTCCACTCTGGGACCTGTTGTGCAGGTGACCAGATGGTACATGTCACTAACTGTCTCCACTCTGTGACTTGTTGTGCAGGTGAGAGTGTATACAGTTGGTACTATGCAGCAGAAGTCACAGAGTGGAGCAAGTTAGTGATATGTATCATCCAGTCACCTGCACAACAAGTCCCAGAGTGGAGACAGTTAGTGACATGTAGCATCCGGTCACCTGCACAACAAGTCCCAGAGTGGAGATAGTTAGTGACATGCAGCACACTATGTGTCAGAGCAGAGCATGTCACCAACTTGCTCTGCTCTGTCACCTGCGGTGCTGCATGTCACCAACTAAGGGTAAGTTCACACAGTGCGTTTTTCGCTGCGTTTTTGCTCAGAAAACTGCATGACTTTGCTTCCCCAGCAAAGTCTATGAGTTTTCATTTTTGCTGTCTGCACACAGCATTTTTTTCAGCTGCGTTTTTGTGGTGCCCACAAAAACGCAGCATGTCAATTATTTTTGTGTTTTTTCACTGCGTTTTACACCCATTGAGTTGAATGAGATGTTCAAAAACGCAATGAAAAACACAATTTGCAAATATAGCTGCGTTTTACTGCGTTTCTATGACTAAAAACGCAGCTATAAACGCAAGGGGTGGGTAGTAAAGTGACGTGTACAGGAAGAGGATTCCTTCTGTCATTAAACACAGAAGCGTGAATCCTCCCGGTACCGTCACCACCACTTCCATCTCCCGTCCGGTGCCATGTCAGCTCCCGTGCGGCGCAATGTACGGGCGGGAGATGGAGGCAGCTGCTAAATAAAAAGTGAACAATAGAAAAAAAAATGTCATACTCACCTGTCTGCAGACTCCCGGTACCATGTCCGCTCCCAGCTCCTCTCCCAGGACCGCCGCTCCGGCTGTGTGCAGACTCTCCGGGTATGTCCGATGCCTGCAGGACCTGGCGCTGATCACCTGATGCGGTCACCTGACGCATCAGCTGATCGTAGTCTCGTGGTGACGCCATCTTTTTAGCGCCCGGCTGGCTATCAGCTGATGCCGTCAGAAGACTTCATCAGCTGATTACCGGCAGCGATCTGACGGGATCAGACTCCCGTCCGATCGCTCCAGGAGCTGTCGGTAATCAGCACATAGTATTTTTTTTTTTTTCACTGATGCATCAGCTGATTGTATAACCGGCTTTTATACAATCAGCTGCTGTGTCGTGTGATTCATGTCCTTTAACCTGACATCATCTGATCGCTTTGCCTTCCAGCAAACCGATCAGATGATATTGTATCCGGATTGGACGGCGCGGGACCCTTGACCCAGGATTACTGCGGAGGGGGGTTCTTTATTTCAATAAAGATGGAGTCACTAATTGTGTTGTGTTTGATTTCTAATAAAAATATTTTTCTGTGTATTGTGTTTTTTTAATCTTTACTAGAAATTCATGGTGGCCATGTCTAATATTGGCGTGACCCCATGAATTTTGGGCTTAGGGCCAGCTTATAATTTACAGCTAGCCCTAACCCCATTATTACCCAGTGAGCCACCAGTCACCAGGGCAGCTGGTAGAGTTGGATACAGCAACAGAAGATGGCGCTTCTATGAAAGCGCCATTTTCTGGGGTGGCTGCGGACTGCAATTCGCAGAGGGGGTGCCCAGAAAGCTTGCGCACCCTGCACTGCGGATTCCGATCCCCAGCTGCCTAGTTGTACCTGGCTGGACTCAAAAATTCGGCGAAGCCCACGTCTTTTTTTTTAATTATTTTATGAAATTCATGAAATAAAAAGAAAAGGGCTTCTCTATATTTTTGGTTCCCAGCTGGGTACAATTAGGCAGCTGGGGGTTGGGGCAGCCTGTAGCTGCCTGCTGTACCTGGCTAGCATACAAAAATATGGCGAAGCCCACGTCATTTTTTTAAAAAAGTTTTCAGGCAAAAACCTTTATAATAAAAGAAATAAAAAATGCTTCCCTGGATTTCTATTGCCAGTGAAAGTAACACCAAGTAGCGGGGGTTAGCAGCCAGTAGCTGCTTGGGTTACCCTTAGCAATAGAAATTGCAGCGGGAGCCCACAAACAATGTGATTTTTTTGTTTTTTTTTATTTTTAATGAATTTTTAAAAAAAAATCGACATGGACTTCGCCCATCGAGCACCAGAGCATTTTACTGCTCAATTCATCCCAAGTAATCAGATGACTCCAGTGTCGGCCGATTCCTTGTTCTGTGTCCCCCTGCATCCATTGCAGCGTGTACGGGCCGTGAGGTCAGCGGAGTTCAGTCCAGCACTGGAGTCAGCTGATCTGAACTCAGCTGAACTCCAGCCTGCACACACTGCGATGGATGCAGGGGGACATAGAACAAGTAAGGTCTAAGCCACACAGCGAGAAACACAGTGCGAGTGGAGTGCGATAAAACATCGCATTCCACTCGGACCAATATTAGCCTGTGTGTCAGCACACATGAGCGATTATTTTCTCCGCCCTAATTGGACCGAGAAAACAATCACAGCATGCTACAACTGTAATGCAAGACACTCTCTTTTACCCATTCAAGTGTATGTGGTGAGAGAAAAATTGCACTGCACTTGCGGTACATCGGTGGACTACGGAGGAGAGAGGGAGAGAAATCCCTCCCACCCCTCCTCAGTGCTGGCCCACCCCTCGAGTGGCGGACCGCCCCCCGCAGCTGAGGTCTGCTCGCACAGTCGGACCTCAGTCACAGGGACACACGCATGACACCTAGCTCTGCTGTACTGAGCGTGAGTCGAGTGTAATGCGAGGGGATCGCAGTAATCCCCGTGTGGCCCCAGCCTGATCGGCCGACACTTGAGTCAGCTGATCTGAACTCAGCTGAACTACTGTACACACAGCCCGCACACACAGCCCGCACACGGTCACATGTGATCGGCAGCAGGCAGCGACTGCTGTTAAGGCTACATTCACATGACCGTTCCGTTTTTGCGGACCACAAAAAACGGTCCTTTTTTTTCACGGATGCATCCTAGTGGCATCCGTGTGACATCTGCGTGCCTTCCGGGTTTTTTTGCGGACCGCAAAAAACGGAAGCAGCAAGAAAGATAAATAGATGAGTAGATATAGAGATGGATAGATAGATATAGAGATAGAGGGATGAATGAATGAATGAATGAATAGAGGGCTGGATAGATAGATAGATAGATAAGAAAGACATATATAATGTCCTACCCCCCTGCATATTCTAAGCTGGCACCCTTTTGTGACTGTCATGTGGCCCTAAGGTGCTTAGTCTTGTATTTAGCCAAAAAATAAATAAATAAAAAAAATGACATGCGGTCCCCCTATCTTTTGTAGCCAGCTAGGGTAAAGCAAATGGCTGCAGCCTGCAAACCACAGCTGGCAGCTTCACCTTGGCTGGTAATCCAAAACAGAGGCCCCCCCACACTGTTATTTTAAATTAACTAAATAATTTAAAACAAAAAACACGGGGTCCCCCGAAATTGGATCACCAGCCAAGGTAAAGCGGAGAGCTGTGGTCTGCTATTCTCAGACTAGGGAGGTTCACCGTTATTGGACACTCCCCAGCCTAAAAATAGCAGGCTGCAGCCGCCCCAGAAGTAGTGCATCCATTAGATGTGCCAGTCCTGGTGCTTCGCGCCAGCTCATCCCGTTGCCCTGGTGCGGTGGCAAACGGGGTAATATATGGGGTTAATACCAGATGTGTAATGTCACCTGGCATCAAGCCCTGGAGTTAGTGATGTCAGGCGTGTATCAGATACCCGACATCACAACCCAGGCAGTAATAAAAAAAAATAGACAACAAACACATTTTTATTTGAAAAAACACTCCCCAACACATTCCCTCTTTCACCAATTTATTAGAAAGAAAAACAAATCCAGGTCTGGTGTAATACAAGGGGGTCCCACGATGATTCATACCATAGTCAATGTCCCAGTCAATGACAGAATGTCAGAATGAACAGAATGTTCCCTATTTGCTGGGAGAGCCGTGCAGTGACCTGAGCGAACATCAATAGGTCAGCCCAAGTCACTGCAGGGCATGACGAGTGCTGCTATCAGGAGATTAGCGAGGTATATTACCTGCGATGATCGCTGAACTCCTGACAGCAGCCCTGTCACAGAGTTCAATGACCGCCGCCTTCACAAACAAAGTATCGCGAGCGGCCCGTGACGTCACCACTAGTCACAGTCTCGGGTCGACAGCGAGAGGTGATGTGACAAGCGGCGGGCATAGAAGGCAGTGACGACCGCTGACGTCAGGAGGGCAGGACTTCATCACCGTATGTAATGAATTTACTAACCTCCTGACGGTAGTGCTTGTCATCCCCGCGGCTGCTGACACTGCAGTGCGGGCCGCTGCTGACACTGCTGAGTGGGCAGCCGCGGGGCTGGGGCTGGAGCGGGACACTGACTGCACGGGCACCCAACGGAAGTCACATGGAAGTGCTTCCGTGTTGCTTCCGGGAATTTTGCGGACCCATTGACTTGTATTGAGTCACGGTTCGGTATTACGGAACAGAATAGGACATGTTCCATAATAACGGAGCGGACATACGGCATCCGATGTGTTTTTTTTTGTAGGATCGGATCCTACTACTACTACTAGGATCGGAAGTGCTACTGTGTACCATCCGATCCTACACAAAAGAGATTGAAAAGATGGTCCTGTCTGTGGGGCCGCAAAAAAACAGGAACTGACCAGGACAAACGGAACGGTCATGTGAATGAGCCCACCTGCAGCCATTGCAGCATGTGCGGGCTGTGAGATCAGGAGTCAGCTAACTCCAGCGCCGGCCGATAAATTCTGTGTCCCACTGCAGAAGGATCCGGTAAAATAACGGTTGCATGCGCTGCACATTAAATCCACAGGATCCGGTCATATGCGATTTGCGGATGATACGGACGACACACAGACTAGGTAAGAGGGAAAAAAGCAATCTCATCACCCCGTCACTTTTTTTTCCCCAATTATTTTTTTCACATGTTGCGCCGGCTAATAATCATAATTTCTGTACACACACACACACTCACACTCACATTATACACACACACTCACACACACACTCACACACACATTATATACACACACACAAACTCACACTCACACACTCACACTCACACACACTTTCTTCCCCTGGTTGTGTTCAGAGCTGGCAGCTTCGGATGTCTCTGTGTGATTTCTCTCAGTGCATCCACACAGGGAAGAGGCAGGGAGGAGGCTTTGGGTGGAGAGCTGAGGGGTGTGTGTTAGATAAGCTAGACACCGCCCTAGAGCCACAAAGAATTCTGGTACTTGTAGGAACTGAACACAGGAAGTCAGAGGAGAGATTAACCCCATCAGAGCTGGAGCCAGCAATGAGCATGTGCTACTAGTGCACAATAAAAGGTAATTTTGCTGAAAAAACATAATAGATGTGTTGAGGGGCACATATTAGCAAGATTTATCAGAAAGAAAAACAGTTTTGGTAACTGGACAACTTCTTTAACTTGTTTACAGCACTAAAGGACTTGCATTCATTTCTGATGAAGTTGGTCCTGAACAAACTCCATTCCAGACCCTCTGAGGATGTTGGCCTGAATTCCAGTAGTACGGAGCAAAATGCTTTACGTATTCTAGAGGATCTGGAGTATGAATCGGAATCTAGTGCTCAAGGTAAATTTCCTCAAGATATTCACCACAGATATACAACTTTTCCCCCTTTGTCCTTGTGTCCTCAGGTAGACATCTTTACGAGGCTAGTCACTGAGGATTTAAAAAAACTGAAGAGTAGATCCAAAAAGGATAATCTTACATCTGTACAGAGACGCGCATTACGCGAGCTTCAGTCTATGGAAGGTATCGTTATCAAACCAGCGGACAAAGGGGGAAACGTTGTCATCTGTCCAATTGATAAGTATGAAAAGGAGGCACTAAAGCAATTGCGTCAGAAAGGCACGTACTCTTTACTTTCATCTTGTCCCCTTGAGTCTTTTGCTGAGGAACTTAAGGTGGCTTTACAAGCTACGAGATCGCTAAAGCGATCTCGTTGGGGTCATGGAATTTGTGACGCACATCCGACCATGTTAGCAATGTCGTTGTGTGTGACACCTATGAGCGATGAGCAAAAACGTTCAAAATCGCTCATCGGTGGCATGCCCCCCTCTTCCCAATTATTGTTGCTGCTGCAGTAATGATGTTGTTTGTCGTTCCTGCGGCAGCAGACATCACTATGTGTGACGCCGCTGGAACAACAAACATCTCCTTACCTGCGTCTACCGGAAAAGGAGTAAGGAAGGAGGTGGACGGCATGTTCCGGCCGCTCATCTCCTTCCCTCCTTTTCTATTGGGTGGCGGTTCAGTAACGCTGCTGTGACGTCGCTGTGACGCTGAACGAACCGCCCCCTTAGAAAGGAGGTGGTTCGCCAGTCAGACCGACGTCGCTGCACAGGTGATGTTCGCTACGGCAGTGATCACCACATATCATGCCACCGACGGGGGCGGGTGCTATCGTGCTCGACATCGCTAGCCGATGCTAGCGATGTCGCAGCGTGTAAAGCGGCCTTTAGGCTATGTTCACACACTGCGTTTTTTACCCACGTTTTTGGTGCGTTTTTGCTTCAAAAATTTCTTGAGAAATTCTTGTAACCTTTCTGTAGACATTCCCCAGCAAAACTTATGGCAAAAAAAGAAAATTCTTTTGGTAGATTTTCTTAAGAAAAATAATGAGCATGTCACTTCTTTTCTGCAGCTACCTGCGTTATTCACTCCATTGACTGTAATGTAATCATCAGGACTATTTTTTCAATGTCTTTTGTGTAGGATCGGATGGCACATAGAAGCAGTTCCAGGTGCATACGATCCAACAAAAAACACATCGGAAGCCGTATGTCCGCTCCGTTATTATGGAACATGTCCTATTCTGTTCCATGATACCGGACCGTGACTCAATACAAGTCAATGGGCCCACAAAATCCCCGGAAGCCACATGGAAGCACTTCCGTGTGACCTCCGTCGGGTGCCCGTGCAGTCTGTGTCCCGCTCCAGCCCCGCGGCTGTCTGGAGAGCAGTGTGTCAGTGTCTGCCCACACTGCAGTATCAGCAGCTTCTCACACTGCAGTGCGAGCAGCCGCAGGGATGACGAGCGCTGCTGTCAGGAGGTTAGAAGAGGTCATTACCTGCTGTGACGATCTCCTGCACTCCTCACGTAGAAGTAGGCATAGAAGTCAGTGACAGCGCTGACGTCAGGAGTGCAGAAGATTGTCACAGCAGGTAATGATCTCATCTAACCTCCTGACAGCAGCTCTTGTCATCCCCTGCAGGGACCTGGGCTGACCTAATGATGTTAGATTAGGTCACTGCACTACTCTCCCAGCCAATGGGGAATGTTCTGTTCTTCATTGACTGGGAAAGTGACTATGGTATGGATCGTCGTAGGACCCCCTTATTGGATTACGCTGGACCCGGATTTGATTGTTCTTTTAAATAAATTGGTGAAAGAGGGAATGTTTTGGGGAGTGTTTTTTCAAATAAAACTTTTTTGTTGTCTATTTTTTTTTATTACTGACTGGGTTGGTGATGTCAGGTATCTGATAGACGCGTAACATCACTAACCCCAGGGCTTGATGCCAGGTGACATTACACATTTGGCATCAACCCCATATATTACCCTGTTTGCCACCGCACCAGGGCAATGGGATGAGTTGGGGCAAAGCGCCAGGATTGGCACATCCAATGGATGCGCCACTTCTGGGGCGGCTGTGGCCTGCTATTTTTAGGCTGGGTAGTGTCCAATAACAGTGGACCTCCCTAGTCTGAGAATACCAGACCATAGCTGTCTGCTTTACCTTGGCTGGTGATCCAATTTGGGGGGGACCCCACGTTTTTTGTTTTAAATTATTTATTTAATTTAAAAAAACAGCATGGGGTGCCCTCTGTTTTGGATTACCAGCCAAGGTGAAGCTGCCAGCTGTGGTCTGCAGGCTGCAGCCGTCTGCTTTACCCTAGCTGGCTACAAAAGATAGTTGGGACCCCACGTCATTTTTTTTTAATTATTTATTTATTTTTTGGCTAAATATAAGGCTAAGAACCCTTTAGTGCCACATGAAAGTCACTAAAGGGTGCCAGCTTAGAATATGCAGGTAGGTGGGACATTATATAGGTCTTTCTTATCTATTATCTATCTATCTATTCATTTATCCATCTTTCTATCTATCCATTATCTATCTATCTATTCATCTTTCTATCTATCTAGCTATCTATCTATCTATTTATCTATCCATTATCTATCTATCTATCCATTATCTATCGATTATCTATCTATTATCTAGATTATTTATTGCTGTTAAAGCATTAAAAAACGCAGGGACCAACCTGCAAAAAAATGCACCACAAACGCACCAAAAACGCGGTTAAAACGCATGCGTTTTTTTGTGCGTTATTGGTGCGTTTTTTTAACGCAGGTGCGCTAATCCTTCACTCAAGAAATTTCTTAAGAAAATTTCTTAAGAAAAATCATTTTTCTAGTGTGAACATAGCCGAGGCAGCCCTTGAATCAGGTGTAATCACAAAAAAGGTATTTGAGGGTTTAATGACCAAATTCCTATCTGTCCCTACTTTTTATCTACTACCAAAGGTGCACAAGGATTGTCTTAATCCCCCAGGGCGTCTGAGTGTCTCTGGCATATGAGGGCTGTGTGATTCGTTGTGTAAATTTATTGATCATTATTTGAAATCTCTTGTTGAGATGATCCCCTCCTATGTCAGGGACACTACTGACGTCCTTAATCGGGTGGATGGGTTACATCTTGATCCTTGTACACTTTTGGTAACGGCAGATGTGGAATTGTTGTGCACAATTATTAGTCACACTGATGGGATGGCAGCTGTTGCATTTTTCCTTAGGATGAGTAACATTGATGAAGCACTTTGTGACTTAATTTTGAAACTTTTACAGTTCATCTTGACTCACAATTTCTTGACTTTCAGAGACAGATACTACTTACAAAAGCGGGGGACTGCAATGGGGGTGGCGTGTGCGCCATCTTTTGAAAATCTTTTTTTAGGCTACTGGGAATGTGAGATCTTCTAGGATGGCGCCCACGCCATCTCCCATGTCTCCGGATGGTTTTGTTATATTGACGATTTGTTTTTTATCTGGCAAGGTATGGTCCCTGAGTTACATGAATTCATGTCGGGTTTAAATAACAACAGATTCAATATCAGATTAACTTATAAGTTTGACCCCATGTCCATTGATTTTTTTGGACATTAAATTCTATGTGCAGGAGAATGGATTGATCCAGACTGACGTGCTTCGTAAAGATACATTGGTCAACACACTTCTTCATGCATCCTCAGCCTATACCAGATCCACCATCCATTCGATTCCAACAGGGCAATTTCTTAGAATGCGGTGTATCTGCTCATCTGATTCCGGCTTCGAAAGACATGCCTCTGATCTGAGGCTACGTTTCTTGGAGTGAGGATATAGTAAAAGGGCAATTAAACATGGATACATGCGGGCAGAACATTGTCGCCGCAGTGACCTGCTTAATCCCAATTTCAGATGAAATGACGGCAATGTCGGTGTTAGATTCATTTCCACACTAAATCACCAATGGGATAATACGAGGAGTATTCTGTCCCGACATTGGTCCATCTTAAAAACTGAACCCTCCCTTTCGGATTTCCTTCCTTATACTCCACTGATGACGGCACGGAGGGGAAAAAATCTGAAGGACTTACTGGTGAGGAGCCATTATGTTGCTAAACAACCGGAGATTTTTGGGGTAGGCAAACAAAGATGGGGGTGTTACCATGTGGAGATTGCCTGGGTTGCAAGAATATCATCAGAGCATCTACGTTTTTATCAGCCGATGGGACACAGGAATATAAAATCACAAATTATAAATCATGACTTCCTGTGTGATATATTACGCTACGTGTACATGTGATCTCATTTACATCGGCTTAACATCATGTGAACTGCGTATTCGTACTGTGACGCCCTGGCCGGGCCAGGTAGTCACAAATAGGGCCCCGCATTACACCCTTCCCTCACAGGTAACACGCAGCCAACCTTAAAACCCTAGTTACCCCCAAAGGGCTTGATAGACACACCAGGGGGCGGAACCAGGCGGTTGGAAGACGCCCACCTAGGAGTTTTAGACAGCTCGGGGTGGGGAAAAGTCAGTAGAGGTCAGACAGATGAGTTTCAGAGTTCAGTGAGAGTGGAGGTCAGGCCTGTGTCTGAGGCCTGAAGCAAACTGACAGGTACCAGGGGAGGAGCCCTGGTGCCTTTGGCTAGGAGGCAGATGGCGGTCTCCGTCTGCAGGAGCTGAGAAGATGGCTCGGTGGAACCGAGGTGGACCAGGACAGGGTAGTGGCCTGCCGGTACCAACCCGGGGAACCGACTCGGATACCGGAGCACAAAGTGGGGTACTCAGACCCTGAAGCTAGGCCCAGAAGTGACTGGACTTAGTTAATTAACTGATTGCGGCCAGGACTAGAGGTGCTGTCCCACCCAAAGTCCCGACAAGGCAACAGCCCACCGAGGGGGATAAAAGGCCACCGCCACAGCTCAGAGATCCCACGGGCCAGCGTCTGCGGGCAAAGGGCTCCCTAGGCGACCACAAGCCGGGAGCGGACTCCTGAAGTTGCAAGCGCAGGCAGTCCACCATTCTAAACAGGTGCAGGAGAAAGACAGAGACCACAAGCCGGGTGGGGGAACCAAAATGCAGCCGGCTGCGGGCACTGACCGCCATCACCTTGGTTTACCAGAGACTCGTGTGTTTTCTAATAGTGAGTACACCAGCACCCCGCGGTCGCCCATCTCTTTACAGCGCCAAACCCCCAACGGGTCCCGGGGCCACCATCCTTGCCCACGGAGGGGTTAACAACTTGCTGCACAACATCTCCCCCGGGTGCCCCATAACTTCAGCGGTGGTGTCCAATATCACCACACACCGTGGGTGGCATCACGAACTCCGTACGGCTCTGCCCGTACATTTACGTCCCACATCCACCATCCCATCACTACCCCTTTTCATTTGAAGTGACCGTGAGGCCCCCGGGTCCGGAGACCCTCGAGCCACCCACAGAAGGGCCGGATCCGAGCAGCTTGGCTGCTGAGAGCGGGGCGGTACACCTCAATTTCTGGCGCTGTGAACAGGATACTTACCCATCCACTTACCTTGTGGAAGTGCGCCTTGCATTGAAGTCAGCGGTGATCCGTTGCAAAATTCCCAGAAAACGCCATCTTGCCACCATCTTTTGGCGCAAAAATTCCCGCCCAGGGTCTCCTTCCCCGAGAAAGGGTGCGAAGCTGAAGCCCCGTCCCCTGGGAACACGGCCGAAAAGCAAAGCCGGAAGTCGCAAAACGAAATTGACCGGCCAAAAAGAGGAGTGCCAAGAAAACACCAAGGGGGAGAAGCGGGAAGATGTCCACGCCTGGACCCGACGGCGGAGTGGCGGGGCTCCGAAGTGGTAGAGGCGGAGTGGCCTTTGATGCGGAGGAGCGGAGCTTGAATCGGCTACCGGCAGGGACCGCTGCCTGGCTGGAGCAGGAGCTATCCAGATTCTGCGTCCGGGTGAGAGCCCAAACGCTGCAGCAGCTGCTCAACTGTAAGGCGGAAGCACGGAGGATGGTTGCCGTGGTGTGGGCCCGTGAACAGCGGGCCACCGCAGCCGTGCCGCGCCAGGATAAAGCTACGCAGACCCCTGTGTTCTTCATTAGCTGGGAGCTGGAGCCTGCCAGTATCGCGACGAGTGAGCCCCGTGTAGCGCAGCTCCTGGAGGAAGCGGTGCCGTCCACAATTCCACCACCATTCCCATTTGAGGTTCAGAGCCCGGGGATGTACTGCACCTGGATGGGGAGCCCGATGTCCCGGCCGAGGATGGAGCAGTACGGCCCTCTGCAGTGGTAACAGCACCCTCTAAGTCAACCCCAAGTTTACCAGTTTTAAAGTTGAAAAGTTTTAAGTAAAGGACTCACTCCCGTTATGTGGCCTGACCTTTGTTGAACATCTCCAAGTTCCCGGGAGATGCCATCCTGCATACAGGGTGGAAGGAAAGGAGGATCTTGTCTGACTTGTTGAACGCCGCTGCGGTCGGAGCCTCAGAGGGCGAAATCAGAGGTCGGAGCCCCTGGTGGAGAACGACAAGAAGTTAAGTTGGAGTGAGGACAGTCCCTTTTGCAGAGTCCGGTTTGGAGGAGTAATCGTACCCGCACTGCAGGCAGTGGAAGACGGGGTCTTTATGGACAGTGTCGCCCGTGATGACGGTGGCATTGGAGACTCTTGCTGCTCTGTGGTGGACTGTGGGAAAGTTGCCCGAGAAGTCGTACCTGCAGTGAGTTAAGTGTTTTACCCAGACCACCCTTTTCATCATCCCGCAGTCTCCGGAGAGGCTGGTTGGAGGAAGGGCCTGCGGCAGAGTAGACCGAGGTCCCGTCACCATAGAGACCGGTGACTACCCTTCGGGTCAGGGGTCCCCTGGACGTGGGGCCTCTGCGAGAGACTGCCGGGTAAGGAACTTATTACCTGGCCCGTGTGGGCAACACCCGGACCCAAACCCGTTTCCTGGACTGGGGAAAAGGGGTGCGCACTAGTGCTTAGCGGTGGCGCCAGGGCTAGGTTTGCTTAGGTGGGTTAAGGTGAAAAGGACCCGGTCTCGTCCCGTCCCGGTTAATAAAAATGTTTTATTGTAACGTTCAAGCAACCTGTCTCCCGTAAGGGAAGAAACTAATCCTTCATATAATGTAAATATGTTATTATAATTGTACATGTGTTTTATCTTTTCCAGTTCAAAAAGCAAAATAAACCGGTGGTGGTCGGACAGCCCGCGGACGGTCTGTGTTTAACCAAGGGGGAGTGTGACGCCCTGGCCAAGCCAGGTAGTCACAAATAGGGCCCCACATTACACCCTTCCCTCACAGGTAACACACAGCCAACCTTAAAACCCTAGTCACCAGCAAAGGGCTTAATAGACACACCAGGTGGCGGAACCAGGCGGTTGGAAGACGCCCACCTAGGAGTTTTAGACAGCCCGGGGTGGGGAAAAGTCAGTAGAGGTCAGACAGATGAGTTTCAGAGTTCAGTGAGCGTGGAGGTCAGGCCTGTGATTGAGGCCTGAAGCAAACTGACAGGTACCAGGGTAGGAGCCCTGGTGCCTTTGGCTAGGAGGCAGACGGGGGTCTCTGTCTGCAGGAGCCGGGAAGACTGCTCGGTGGAATGGAGGTGGACCGGGACAGGGTAGTGACCCGCCGGTACCGACCTGGGAAACCGACTCGGAAACCGGAGCACAAAGGGGGGTACTCAGACCCTGAAGCTAGGCCCAGAAGCGACTGGACTTAGTTAATTAACTGATTGCGGCCAGGACTAGGTCCTGTCCCACCCAAAGTCCCGACTGAAGGCAACAGCCCACCAAGGGGGATAAAAGGCCACCGCCACGGCTCAAAGATCCCACGGCAAGCGTCTGCGGGCAAAAGGCTCCCTAGGCGACCACAAGCCGGGAGCGGACTCCTGAAGTTGCAAGCGCAGGCAGTTTACCATTCTAAACAGGTGCAGGAGAAAGACAGAGACCACCAGCTGGGTGGAGGAACCAGAACGCAGCCGGCTGCGGGCACCGACCGCCATCACCTTGGTTTACCAGAGACTCTTGTGTTTTCTAATAGTGAATACACCAGCACCCCGCGGTCGCCCATCTCCCTGCATCGCCAAACCCCCAATAGATCCCGGGGCCACCATCCCTGCCCACGGAGGGGTTAACAACTTACTGCACAACATCTCCCCCGGGTGCCCCGTAACTGCAGCGGTGGTGTCCAATATCACCACACACCGTGGGTGGCGTCACGAACTCCGTACCGCTTTGCCCGTACATTTACGTCCCACATCCACCATCCCATCACTACCCCTTGTCATTTGAAGTGACCGTGAGGCCCCTGGGTCCGGAGACCCTCTAGCCACCCACAGAAGGGCCGGATCCGAGCAGCTCGGCTGCTGAGAGCGGGGAGGTACAGTACACGTGAACACATTCACGATATTTTGGCGGCTTGTGACGCGGAGGATGTCACTTTGTTAAAAACCTTACCTAGGCATGTTCACAAATTTCACAATTACAACCCCAAATTCCTCAAAGTCAGACGAATTGACCATTTACATTGTGGGATCCAAGGGGGTGATATACAGCGCTGTTTGGTGCAATTAGAATGTAGATGGATCGTCACAGTGGGTTCCTTGCCACCCCATGGTTTAAATGAGAAGCTCAGTTTTTCTTAATTTTTATAGTATGTCCATCTTTATATCCCCTTTATTTATGTGTCCTCTTTCTGTATCATCTGTTTTTTGATGTTACTAATTGTCCAGTATGTGTACATATATATGTCCTTTTTTATATGTCTTTCTTCATTTTAAATTGTGTTTTTTATTTATTTGTAGTGCGTTTATGGTGCCGATTACTGATTCTTGATCTCATCATCCAGCTCCCTATCACAGCCTGCATACAGCGGAATTATAATTAGGACCACCCTCCCTCAGTCTTTCCTGATGACCTAATGAAAGCTTTTCTTTGTTCTTTCGTCCATTATCATTAATACGTTCATATATATTCTACAATTTAGGATGGTTTGTTGCATATTACACTTGTTTCTGCCTTTTTTTTTTGTTTTTTTTGTATGTATATACCCTATATATTACATTCTGATTTCAGTGTGATCTTCTAAACATGACGTCCAGCGGCAGTTATCTCAGTCGACTTTTCCCCTTCCAAGATGGTGCCGGGATGACGGCCGAGCTCATCAGTCGTAGTGCGCATGCATGGTCTGTGGTCGGCGGACAGGTGCCGCTGACGCCCTCCTATAGCGACAGTCTGAGTATGACGTCTACGGGGGATCTCCCCTTCTCAGTTCCGTTGCTGCATGGCTGACGCGGCTTCCCGGGACGTGTCAAACATGTCATCACATGTCAATCACTGCGTTGAGAAACATGTGATGGTGCTCCGTGGTGCTGGATGTTGATCTCCCTAAGGCCAACCATCCTTACCTATGTAGTCTTCTACTAGGCATTGCTCCCACTAGTCAGTTTCATACTCCACACTGATGAGGGGCAAATACCCTGAAACAGCTGTCTGTGCATGGATACCATGTTTTGGCATAGGTGGTTTCCTTGACTGGAGACTTCCCTTCCCGTGATTGTTCATTCCCGGTAAAAGACCTGGCTAGTTACCTGCCGGCATTGAGAAACATGTGATGGTGTCTCCACAGCTTCCTTGTTTTGCATATTTCCCAGGGGGCATTGCTCTAGAATCACTGCGTTGAGAAACACGTGATGGTGCTCCACTGTGCTGGATGTTGATCTCCCTAAGGTCAACCATCCTTACCTATGTAGTCTTCTACTAGGCATTGCTCCCACTAGCCAGTTTCCTACTCCACACTGATGAGGGGGAAAATACCCCAAAACAGCTGTCTGTGGATGGATACCATGTTTTGGCATAGGTGGTTTCCTTGACTGGAGACTGCCCTTCCCGTGGTTGTTCCTTCCCGGTGAAAGACCTGGCTAGTTACCTGCCGGCGTTGAGAAACATGTGATGGTGTCTCCGCAGCTTCCTTGTTTTGCATACATGCACACCCAGACACGGACCCCAGTCCGACCCTGTACACAGACATACACACATTAGAGGGGTTTTTACCTTCCCCCGGCTTGTCTCCCATCCGGCCTGCAGGCTCTATGGTAGAGTCTAAATTCCAGTGGGCTAAAGGAACTGTGCTGACGTCATTCCCATGATCAGAAGGGGCGGTGTTACGAGGGGGACCCGGGGAAGCGTTCCAAGATGGGAAATGGACAGCTTCCGCCGGTCAAGGTCCACTGTGCGGTGTAAGGGACCGCTGTTATGGTCAGGAAAGAGTGAGCGGGTTGCTACTAGTGATCGTCTGGAATGTCACAGACGATCTATGTACACCGGTCCGCCCTAACCCGTGAGGGTTGTATAGCTCGGGGCTCCTCATTCGGTGTACTTGTTGCACGGGGACGCACAGAGGTGCCTACGCACGTGTGCCAGCGGGAGTCACAGGAATATGGCATGAGGGTAGCACAGAGGTGCCCACGCACGTGTGCTTCAGTAATAGGTGAGTCCGACAGAGACTCTAGGAGCTCACCTGGGACAGGAACACAGCCTGCTAAACAAAATACTGCCAGAGCAGCAAGGCAGGGGCAAGACCTGCAAACCAGGTGCTGCCTAAGCAGCAAGGGCAAAGCCCACAAAAGACAATGACGTCTGTACAGTGGCGTGGCAGCACACTGCCAGACATCCAAACATAGAAGGACGGTCACGCGCCGCCATGAAGGCAGGGGGAGCTTTTAAGGAGGCGTAGCTCCACCCAAGGGCGGGCGCGAGACGGACGTGACGCAATCAGGATTCGTGACGTCCTGGCCCGGCCAGTCAGGATTCAGCACATCACCAGCCTCGTCATCGGGCCGTGTGATATCAGTGAGCGAATCAGAAGACGTCACATGGGGCACATGCTCATCTTCCTACCTCTGGGTCATAAAGGCGGGATCCTCGGTTTCACAATGTGCAGAGATAAGGGAAGTCCTGCTGCTTCCTTGAGCATCCATCCTTTGCACACTGCGCAACCTCCCAGACCCTCCGTGATGCCGAGCAGGAGGGCACGTGGCAGACAAGGGATGGGAGACCGCCCCACTCCCTGCAAAGGGAAAACCACTAGGTGTCACCCTTCTGCTGTATCTGTGAGCAGGCATCTCCTGCAGACCGCGCAGTCTCCTAGACCTTCGGCGCTGCTGAACAGAAGGGCTCGTGGCAGACAAGGAATGGGAGACTACCTCATTCCTTGCAACTGTAGAGCCACGAGGTGTAACAGGGCGGGACCAACATAGCTGAAACCAGGAAGAAACTCCCCCTTGTACCATATAGTGGACGGGAGGAAACATGGCCACGCCCCCCCAACTAAGCTGATCACGCCCACTAGGAAGGTCCTGCTAGCCACTGGGATCTAGCTACAACCCAGGCTCCATAGTAGATTGCAGATCCTCGGTAAGCATCAGTGCTGAGTGCAGGGTGCATTGCGTGACGTCACAGTTAGCAGATGCAGCCGCGTCTCTTAACTATGAGATTGCCGACGCAGTGCAGACCTGGACGACATAGAAAAAGACGGCCTCAGCACTGCTGTTGGTGGTGCCACCTGGGGCCTCCTGCCCCAGCCCAGCCTGCGGTTACCAGCCTGTTGCCCTATGTGAAGTAAGGGGGGCCCACTAAGGACCTGAGGCCTACTAGGAGTTTCCCCAACACCATGGTGGCCCATACTGACCCTGGACAGAGACAAAGATCACCAAGGGTGCACTGTCTTTCAAAAGACCAAAAAGATTATAAACTAACCAACTCCATTGAAGATGAGACCTTCCTGGAGATAATAGATCAAGGATTTCACAAGGATGAGAACGACAGCTGGGTGGCTCTTCTACCATTCAAGCCATAGAGACCTCATCTTCCTAACAAAGAGCTGGCACTAAAGCGCCTTACCTACTTAAAGTGCAGTTTCTCAAGGAAGCCAGAAATGGAGGCACATTTCTTTGCTTGCATGGACAAAATATTCAAAAATGGTCACGCGGAAGTAGCTCCACCTCTGAAAGAGAACAATGAATGGTGGTATCTCCCGATGTTTGGTGTATATCACCCCAAAAAGCCTGGACAAATACGCGTGGTGTTTAACTCTAGCTCAAGATACTGAGGACTCTCCTTGAATGATGTCCTTTTGACAGGTCCCGACCTCCACAATTCGCTCATTGGCGTGCTCATCAGATTTCGGAAAGAAGCAGTTGCCATCACTGCAGATATACAACAAATGTTTCATTGCTTTCTAGTCAATGCGGAACATAGAGACTTCCTACAGTTCCTTTGGTTCAGAGATAACGAACCTACTAAAGACATTATAGAGTACCGTATGAAGGTGTATGTTTTTGGCAGTAGCAGTCTATGATCTTAAGCAATCTGTGCGAGGAAGGGAAAAAGACTTTGATGAAGATGTTAAACAGTTCATTGAAAGACACTTCTACATAGATGACGGCCTAAAGTCTTTTCCATTGCCTCAGGCTGCAATGAGGCTACTCAAGAGAACTCAGAATGCACTTGCTTGTTCTAATCTCAGATTGCATAAGATAGCTTCTAATAGCAAAACAGCGATGGAAGCCTTTTCTGCCGAAGACTATGCCACTGATCTGAAAGACCTAGACTTATCCACAGACTCTCTTCCTGTACAACGCAGTCTAGGGCTCAATTGGGACTTAAAGTCTGATACCTTCACATTTTAGGTCGACCTAGAGCAAAAACACTTCACAAGACGAGGAGTCTTGTCCACAATCAACAGTCTATATGACCCCCTCGGATTCGCTGCACCGGTGATCATCTAAGGTAAGACCTTGCTAAGAGAATTAATGGTAGACTCTGTTGATTGGGACACCCCACTTTCTCCTGGGAAAGAAATTCCATGGGAAACCTGGAGGGACTCTCTAAAGACATTATATGACCTGCATATACAAAGTCCATACACATGTATTCCCTCAGAGAAAGTTCTCTCTAGGAAGCTGTGCATATTCAGCGACGCCTCGGTTAAAGCCATAGCCGCAGTCGCCTACTTGAAAACAATAGATGTCACGGGTGGGTAATGTCCACATAGGGTTCATCATGGGAAAGGCCAAGTTGACTCCATGTCCCGAATCCACCATACCCAGACTAGAACTCTGCGCTGCTGTTTTTGCCACAGAATTGGCGGAACTTATCACATCAGAACTCGACCTACAGCTTGAAGATGCAGAAAACTTCACCGATAGCAAAGTAGTATTAGGCCAGAGGTGCACCTAGGCTTTCCAGCACCCGGGGCAAGAATTCAGTTCCCCCCCCCCACCAAGCAATTTGGGTGGTCGTCATGTGACCAGTCACTCATATATGATTTCAACACTTAGTCACGTGAGGACGAGCTTCTCTTAATAATTCTCTCAATGTTGAATGAGAAACGTATGAAGAAAAGCCAGTTGTCACATGCAAGTATGAAAATCACATATGAGTGGAGTGGCCATGTGGTGACCAGCGAGCAGAGCTGAATTGTGACAGTGGGTATATTACGCGCTGTTAGAACTGAGGATACTACACTACTTAATTTTGTAATTAAAGGGATTGTCCAGATTATTAATGAAAATCTGCAGGGAATCTATTCGTGACTTCAGGCTTCTGAATTCTTACAACGCATGCTCTGCACACTTTTAGGATTCTCTGGTGCCAGTGACGAGAATGGACGATCACGTGAGCACAAGTATGAGATTTGTAGATATCTGGCCATATTCTGGTTTGATGTGTCCAGCCTCAGTCAATTCATTTTCGTTGAGCATGTCTGTTCAGCACGTGACCACATCTATGTAAATCGCATACTTGCAGCTTCGTAATCTCCCACTGTCACCGCAAGCACCAGAGAATCCTGACAGCGTGCAATCTGCACACTGTGAGAATTCAGAAGTCTGCAGTCACATAGAGTGACACAAGGAGTGACTGCAGACTAATCACAAACTTGGACAACCCCTTTACTGCTCCTAACAGCATAAATAAAAACATAGTAACCCTTAACTTGTCAGACGGCACAAGACTTTATTAAAGACATTGTCCAATTGTCCACTACTTTAACACTGAAGGCCTTTCCTTAGGATAGATCACCAATGTCTGATTGGTCAGGATCCGGCACCTGGCACCCCCGCCAATCGTCTGTTCTAGGTGCCGTGCCGGTGATGGCAGGTGCCCGGAAGTGCTCAGTTCTGGATCTGTTCCATCTTCTGATAGTGGCAGCAGTCTCCTATTAAAATCAATGAGGTGGATGTGCAGTACCCGGATGCGGACACCATCAGAGGACAGAGCAGGTCCAGAAATAAGCATTTACGGCCACCTGCACCAAGAAAAGCTGATCAGTGGGGGTCCCATTGTGCTCACATCAGAAACAATGCGCAAGTGGGATCAAGGCCTAATGATGGGAAGCAGTATCACAAATAAACATTTATATTCAGGTACCTTATAGATGATGTTGTCTCTGAGTCGTTTCTTTCTATTCTGCCCCTTGTCCTGACGCCATGATGACTTTTCACATTCACATCTCATTACTGCAGATTTCCATCTTCTCCGGTCTTCTGCAGCACATCCCATCATGATGCCCCTAAAATAGCAGAATGATTATAATACTTCTATTTAAAAATATCTGCCCTACACTGTGCCCCAGAATAAATAATGGTCCCTCACAGCATTCTCTGCACAAAATATGACCCACACTGTCCCTCTTATGGTACATGCCCTCCACACTCCCTCTCCTTTCCACACTACTCTTCACACTGTCCTCTCACTGTATCACCCTATACTGCCCAGTCTTTATACTGTGCTCTCTCATCCCACCCTCTCCTCGCTATGGCCTCACACTGTCCTCCAATTCTGCCCCCTCTTCATACCACGTCCCTCTACTACCCAGTCTCTATTCTGTGCCCCCTCACATTTTTCTCATCCCTTACTGTCTTCCTCACTACCTCCTGTGTGTCCATATAGTTTTCCGCCTCACTCCCCATCCTGCCCACTTGCTCCTCATACCATGTCACTCTTTATTCTGTGTCCTCAAAATTTCTTTCCCATTTGCTCCCCATACCATGTCTGTATACGTCACCCCTCCCTCTCCCCATACATCACCCCTCACTCTCCCTCTCCCCATACATCACCCCTCACCCTCCCTCTCCCCATACATCACCCCTCACCCTCCCTTTCCCCATACATCACCCCTCACCCTTCCTCTCCCCATACATCACCCCTCACTCTCCCTCTCTCCATACATCACCCCTCACTCTCCCTCTCCCCATACATCACCCCTCACCCTCCCTCTCCCCATGCATCACCCCTCACCCTCCCTCTCCCCATACATCACCCCTCACCCTCCCTCTCCCCATACATCACCCCTCACCCTTCCTCTCCCCATACATCACCCCTCACCCTCCCTCTCCCCATACATCACCCCTAACCCTCCCTCTCCCCATATATCACACCTCACCCTTCCACTCCCCATACACCACCCCGCATCCTCCCTCTCCCCCTACACCACCCCACTTCCTCCCTCTCCCCATACAGCACCCCGCATCCTCCCTCTCCCCATACACCACCCTGCATCCTGTCTCTCCCCATACACCACCCCGCATCCTCCCACTCCCCATACACCACCCCGCATCCTCCCTCTCCCCCTACACCACCCCACTTCCTCCCTTTCCCCATACACCACCCCGTATCCTGTCTCTCCCCATACACCACACTGCATTCTGTCTCTCCCCATACACCACCCCTCATCATTTCTCTCCCCATACACCACACCTCATCATTTCTCTCCCCATACACCACCCCTCATCATTTCTCGCCCCATACACCACCCCTTATCATTTCTCTCCCCATACATCACCCCTCATCATTTCTCTCCCCATACATCACCCCTCATCATTTCTCTCCCCATACTGTGCCCAAAGATGCTTCCCCCTCCCCAACCTCTCTTCCCACCATACTGTGTCAAAAGATCGTTCCCCCTCACCCCTACTGTATCTATAGATACTGCTCCCTTCCCATCCTCTCTCCTCCATACTGTCTTTAGATACTGCCCCCTCCCCAACCTCTATCCCCTCATAATATGTCTACTGATAGTTACCTCTCCCCACCCTCTGTTCCCCCATTCCATGTGCATAGATACCTCCCTCCTCACCCCATAATGTTCCTCCGTCCATGTCTTCAGCTCCACACTGGAGCACTTACCTCTGCACTGCGGCCCTGACTTCTGGGTTATCAGTGTGATCACCTGACATGATCACATGACAGCCGTCGCTCTGACCCGGAAGTCAGCACCGCCATCACGGCTCCAATTGTCCTCGCGTCTGACAGATACAAGGACAATTGAGCAGTGGGAGCCACGCGCTGCAGCTTCTATGAGAGCGGCTGTCAGTGTGACAGCCGCTAACAGAGAACAATAGAGGAAAATAGGGTTTTTTTAAGCCGCGCCAATGATCACTTCTCAGGTATTCAGATTAATGGATCTTTATTTTGCACATTTTACATTTGATGTGTTCTTATGCCTGATGGTCCTGAGGAAGGGAGCTAAGACTCCAGAAACACGTAGACCTATGCAAAATAAAGATCCATTAATCTGAATACCTGAGAAGTGATCATTGGCGCGGCTTAAAAAAACCCTATTTTCCTCTATTGTTCTCTGTTATCTGCAGTCTGGGTTGTTGCTGCCTTGATCAAAACTTTCCATGCCTGCATAGTAGTTGTGACTTTCACAACTTCACTTGGTGAGTATTACTGCTCCCTGTCTCTACCCCGTGTGTTATTGGGGTAAAACCCTATTGCGCTTCTTCTCCACAGCTTTTTATTCATCAGTGTGACAGCCACTCTCAGAGAATGGCGGCTCCCACTGCAGAGCGGCAACCGCAGCCCCCGGGGAGACTTTCACAGCGCTGCATCAGGCAACCCGACAGCACCCCCCTCACAGTTGTTCCCGGGGCAAATGCCCCGCCAGCCCCCCCCTAGATACGCCTCTGGTTAGGCTACATTCATAACGAGACTAGGAGATTTTATGTATACATAAATAACTGAATACTTACAATTAGGATGTCTTCACAGCCTTCTTAGTGGAGATATGTACCAATCGACCAAAATCCTGCAGACCATGCGACCAGAGCGGTACCGGCATCACACCTCAAAGACACTTACTGGCTAGTTGGGCCTGCACTGCTGTATCATCCAATCATCCAGTACCCACTGCTCATGAGGCACATACACACTAACTCTTCGAACCTGAATTAGATGTAGAGATATGGCCTCAAGTTTCCACACTTAGCACAATGATCACCAACAGTCGCCTTGATTCCAGCCGCTTCCTCAGATTCTCCACCTGGATATCGGCCTACAGAGCCTTGACTTGCCTGATTCATGTCATTAGATCCTTTAAAAACAGACAATTGGGACCACCTCCATGCAAAGGCTGGCATCATTGTCATAAAGCTTACTCAGTGGAAGAGCTCACACAAGCCAAACACGCAATCATCGGTTGTGTACAGCACGAAGCTTATACCCAGACTCTAGAGTCCCTCCAGAACCACAGAGGTGTCCCAAAAGATAGTCCCCTTAAAAAACTGGACCCATTTGTAGATACTCAAGGACTACTGAGAGTTCGGGGACGAACTTCAAATGCAAAGCTTGAAAATAATGAGTGTACTCCAATCATTGTTCCTCACGGTCATGTTGTTTCCCTGCTGGTCGAGCATTATCACGCACAGGTTAGACATCAAAGACGCTTGATAACTGAAGGAGCTCTACGGGAGGCATGATTCTGGATAACAGGAGTTAAGTGACTTGTGAGTTGAGTAATTTTCAAATGTATTGTCTGCAGGAAACTCTGTGGTTCATGTCAATTCCAAAAAATGGCAGACCTACCTGCAGACCGTTTGAGTACCAAACCTCCTTTTACCAACGTAGGCCTCAACGTGTTTGGTCCCTGGTCAGTTATCGCATGTCACACTAGGGGAGGACATGCAAACAGCAAGTGCTGGGCTGTCTTGTTCACATGTTTGAGTAATACAGCCACACTCATAGAAGTCATTGAGGCAATGGACACATCCAGCTTCAGACGATTCATTTCTCTCAGAGGACATGTAAAGCATATTCGCTCTGACAGAGGATCTAACTTTGTAGGAGCATGTGGTAAACTAAAGATTCTCTCAAATCTGGACGCTAACCAAGTAGAAAGATGTCTCTCAGAACTAGCTTGCACGTGTACCTTTAACCCACCGCACTCATATCATAGCATCTCATATGTGAGGCGTGTAGAAGTGCATGATCGGCATCGCTCGCAGAATCCTCGATTCTATCTTTCTGCAACTTGGTCCTTCGAAGCTCACTCATGAGACTCTCACAACCTTCATGGCCAAGGTAGTAGCCATAATGAACGCTAGACCACTGGTTCCCATATCCAATGATCCTGATGACTTATCTCTGCTCAGCCCTTCAACTCTCCTCACCCAGAAGTTTAATGTGAACATGCCGACTTCCGCAGAGCTTACTACGAAAGACTTGTACAAATCCCAATGGAAAAGAGTTCAAATGCTAGCAAACCTTTTCTGGAACAAGTGGAGAAAACACTCTCTACATTACAGACAAGAGACAAATGGCAAGCTAATAGACCCAACATGAAACCTGGAAATGTCGTCCTAGTGAAGAACACTGAGTCTAAAAGGAACGAGTGGCCTCTAGGATTGGTAACTAAAGTTTTCCCAAGTCAAGATTGACAGGTCAGGAAGGTGGAAATCAGGATTCCCAAGCAAAGTGGAAAGCTGTTTCTTAGACCTGTTTCTGAAATTATTCTATTGCTCTAGATTAAGTTTATGTGGCATTTCTCCGGATGCCAGACGGGGAGTGTCATGCCTTCATAGAATGCATATAATTATTTTATTATGCCATATGATAAAGTTCAGTTTTAGTAATTGACTTTGATACTGTCCAGTGAACTTATCCAACAGCGCCATCTGTTGACAATGTTTTCTTACTGCAGCTTGTTTATTTGTTTAATGTTTTATTGGTTACTGTGCAATGAAAATTGTCCCACCAAGGCTTATTTAGTTTCCCATCAGACCTTGCATGGGCTCTGCTCCTTCTTCTTCTGCAGTCATTTTAGTTACATGGACACAGATATTCTGCATGCTTACCATCTCTCCAGATCTCTGCTCTTTTTGTTTGCTTCTACATAGCACAGTCGGTGAGTTATGATCCCCTTGCTAGGGCTCGTCAAATTGTATAATGTAGTTGCTCCGTTTTGCATGTTAATCCTGTCATTATAGATATTGTGTATTAGCAATGTAGTGCATTACACCACATGTCTTATATCAAATGGAATGCTATGTAACTCAGATATGTCGTATGTTGTACTAAGTATTTTCATTTATTTCTTGTAGTTTTACACTGATCTCATCAATAAAAGTTGTAAAGGACCCCCAGTGTCCGATTCAATGCATCGATGGTAAAGAGTTTAGCTGTCTGTCAACTCATTCTTCTAAAGCACAGAGTGAGGGTGCCAGAACACTCAAAGTATTCCAACACTTTATTAAGTATGTTTTTTCTCATTGTTTGGGGAAGTCACTAATCATTTACTTAGATGACATTCTTATATACTCATGGGATTATGGGTCTAATATTGAACATGCCAGACAGGTACTACAAATTCTCAGAGAGAATAGGTTGTATGCTAAACTTTAGAAGTGTGTATTCCCTGTGCAGGAACTTCCTTTATTGGATTATAATATTTCTGCTGCAGGTTTTCAGATGAATCCCAATAAATTACAGGCTATATTGAAATGGGACCGTTCTGGAAACTTTAAGGCTTTGCAATGTTTTTTAGTGAATTATTACAGAAAATGTATTAAAGGGAACCTGTCAGGTCCCATATGCGTTCTGACCTACAAGCAGGGTGATGTGTGGCCTTGAAACCCTTTTCTACCCATCCCTGTGTTGTAATATTGTGTAATATGAATATATATAAAAAAAAAAAACGTTTTATTACTTACATGTTCCCTATGTAAATGATCAGAGGCTCTAGTCCCCTGGGCGTCGCATCGCCCCGTAGGCGTTTGCATGCTTTCCGTGGTATCATGCCCCTGTGGACGTGATACCATGGATTTACATGAGTGATGTCCCCATCAGCTCTTTAAGATCCCGCGCATGCATGCTTGCCATTACCGCAGCCTTGTTATCCGGGTGCTTGCTTATCAGCTTCAAACGCGCACTGCGCATGCTCAGAAGACTACTGTGGTTCCGACCATGCGCAGAGCACGTCTGAAGCCGACAAGCAAGCACCCAGATAACAAGGCTGCGGGAATGGCAAGTGCGCACACACGGGATCTCAAGAGGCTGACGGTGACATTGCTCATATAAATCCATGGTATCACGCCCCTGTGGGCATACAAACGATGTGATGCCCAGGGGAATAGAGCCTCTGCTCATTTACATAGGGAACATGTAAGTTATAAAACCTTTTTTATACATTCATATTACACAATATTACGACACAGGGATGGGTAGGAAGGGGTTTCTAGGCCACACATCACCCTGCTTATAAATCAGAACTCATATGGGACCTGAGAGGTTCCCTTTCTTTAAGAACTTTTCGGCTATAGCTATAGCAAGACTTCTTACTGACATGACTGAAAAAGGTATGGACTTTTCAAATTGGTATCAAGGTGCTTTGTATGTGTAGCACCCATGGAGCAAGGGGTTAACTGTTTACTTGTCACCCGGCCGGTGATGTCGGGTCTGGGGATTTCACAGGTGGCCCTGCCCGGCTTCGTGGCCCCGAGGTGTACAATTAAAGGGGAGGATGATGGGGATAATTTGTCTCGTGACGCCACTTGCGGTACGCGGCCAGGGATTAGCCGCCGCTGCTGTCGCTGTCCTCCGGGGCGAATGGTTGTAGAAGCTAAGATGTTTCTGTTCCCCACAAGTGGAGCAGGTCCTGGGGAGGATGATGAGGGGAATAGTGGCTGCTGGCGTCGAAGCGCGGGGCGACTGCAAGGACAGATGGACACAGTCTCTGCGGTTTCAAAGTTTTTTTACTCACAGTCCCGGTTGCTACTCCCGGAGTACCGGTCTCTGCCGTGCTGGGCCCCAGTCGATCCCGAGCAATTTGAGGTCACCACCAGTGTTCCCACTTTGTGTCTTTTCTGGTCGTGGTTGCTCCAATCTCGGTGTATGTGGTATGGGCTGAAAAAGGTATGGACTTTTCAAATTGGTATCAAGGTGCTTTGTATGTGTAGCACCCATGGGGCAAGGGGTTAACTGTTTACTTGTCACCCGGCCGGTGATGTCGGGTCTGGGGATTTCACAGGTGGCCCTGCCCGGCTTCGTGGCCCCGAGGTGTACAATTAAAGGGGAGGATGATGGGGATAATTTGTCTCGTGACGCCACTTGCGGTACGCGGCCAGGGATTAGCCGCCGCTGCTGTCGCTGTCCTCCAGGGCGAATGGTTGTAGAAGCTAAGATGTTTCTGTTCCCCACAAGTGGAGCAGGTCCTGGGGAGGATGATGAGGGGAATAGTGGCTGCTGGCGCCGAAGCGCGGGGCGACTGCAAGGACAGATGGACACAGTCTCTGCGGTTTCAAAGTTTCTTTACTCACAGTCCCGGTTGCTACTCCCGGAGTACAGGTCTCCGCCGTGCTGGGCCCCAGTCGATCCCGAGCAATTTGAGGTCACCACCAGTGTTCCCACTTTGTGTCTTTTCTGGTCGTGGTCGCTCCAATCTCGGTGTATGTGGTATGGGCTGCGGGTGTTTCCTGCACTCTCCGCAGACCCTGGAATCCCGTGTAGCTGTAGAGAACCTGGGCTGAGCTACCTGATCCAAGCCACGGGTCCTATGACGCTCCAAAAAGTGTGAGGTAAAAGAAGCTTGGACCGAGGTCCCAACTGTGTCCCTCACCCCAAGCTGTGCCCGGGGTTGACTGTCTGTGTCTGAAGATGCTCCTTCCTTTTCCCCAGGTAGTGCCCACCCCCAGGTGGTTGCACTAGTGACCGGGAAAGTGCCATGCTTCGTGATGGCCACCACCTATCTACCCCAGGCCATCCCCCCGGTTGGGAAGCACCTAGCTGTGTGTGGATTGTGAATGTGAGAAACACCAGCAATTAACCTCTACTTACTTGGGATGAGTACTACATCTTAAGTGAGATGCAGTACCCTGTGGCGACTGAAGCCTCAGGGGCGCCACATATGCATTTGACCGTCTTAAAAAATGCTTCTTGTTGGCACCTATATTGATACAGCCTGATGTGTGAACATTTTACCGTGAATATTGATGCATCAGAAGTGGGAGTAGGAGTCTGCTGAATGTAATTACGATATTGGTAAAAGGGAATTACTTGCAATCAAATTAGCATTTGATGAGTGGCAACACTTTTTGAAGGAAGTTATCCATCCAGTTACCATAAAAATCTTCTCTACCTTGGGTCTGCAAAGTGTCTTACACCGAAACAAGCTTGTTGGTCATTGTTTTTCAGTAGATGTTTAATTTCTTTTTAATTTTTCTCCTTAGTTCTAAAAACATTAAGGCCGTCGCTTTGTATAGGAGTTTTCCAGGGAGAAATCCTGTTAGGAACCTTTCTCCATTCTTTAGATGGGAGTGTTGGTGTCGGCGCTTAGTACTGATTTTGAGATCACAGACGTTAAAAGTGATGCGCTGTCTGGGGTTCTGGTGAACAAGTCATTTGTTCCTCTAAATCTTCGACTTAAGATCTTGGAGGAACATCATGATTGTGTTCTTGCTGGTCACCCTGGCATTAAAGGAACTCTTGATCTCATATCCAGGGAAGGATAAGTCTCATAAGCCAGGGAAGGAGTCTTGCGAGGATAATTTGCATATTCCCAGTGCCTTCTGGGATAAGTGAAGAGTCACCGCGAGCTCAAGGAGAACCGGGTTTTGGCCGTTACAGCCGGAAGGCAGACTTCTGAAAGCCGCGCGCCGCTGTCTTCTTCATTGTGAGCGTGAGTGAGCAAAGTGTGAGCAAAAGTAAGTGTGAGTAGAATTGTTTGTATTTAGTTGTTTAATTACTTAACATTTGTTTAGTGCTATCCCCATTAGAAAATGTGCTCCACTATTGCTAATGCGATCCAGTGTACATCTTGTCTCATGTATGCAGTCCTTGAAAAGCCGTTCGAGGGTGCATACTGTTGTTCGAGATGTGCGCAAGTTGCACGTTTGGAAGCCCAGATACTGGATCTAAATGAGCAGCTGGCAACTCTGAGATGCATTAGCAATATGGAAAGGAGTGTGCTGCTCACTGAGCAGCAGCTTGCTGGGTCAGATGTGGGGGAGGATCGTAGTAGGGAGCGGCAGGACGGTGAGGTAGGTAGCTGGGTGACAGTTAGAAAGGGGGGTAAAGGGAAAAGTACTAGGGAGGCTAGTCCTGAACTGACACACCCCAATAGGTTTGCAAACTTGGCAGATGAGGGGGATGTCATTACAGGGGTAGCATTGCTGCAGCAAGGCATGACCTCTGAACGCCAGAGGAGTGTCTGCTCCAGTAAGGGGGGGAATAGGAGTGCAGGGCAGGCAAGACAGGTACTGGTAGTGGGGGACTCAATTATTAGGGGGACAGATAGGGCAATCTGTCACAAAGACAGGGATCGCCGAACAGTGTGTTGTCTTCCTGGCGCTCGAGTTCGGCACATCGCTGATCGGGTTGACAGATTACTGGGAGGGGCTGGGGAGGACCCAGCGGTCATTGTACACATTGGCACAAATGACAAAGTTAGAGGTAGGTGGAAGGTCCTTAAAGATGATTTCAGGGAATTAGGTTGTAAGCTTAAAGCATGGACCTCAAAGGTGGTATTTTCGGAAATACTACCTGTACCACGAGCCACACCAGAGAGGCAAAGAGAGATCAGGGAGGTTAACAGGTGGCTCAAGAATTGGTGTAGGAAAGAGGGTTTTGGGTTCCTGGAGAATTGGGCCGACTTTTCAGTTGGCTACAGATTCTATGCTAGGGATGGGCTGCATCTTAATGGGGAGGGTGCAGCTCTGCTGGGGCAGAAAATGGCTAGAAGGTTGGAGGAGTGTTTAAACTAGGAATGGGGGGCGAGGGTATTCACTTTATAGAAGGGGAATGTAGTGCAGATAGTGACCAGGGCACAAGTAATGAAATTGGGGGTGGTACGGGGGGAAGGGTTAGGACAGTCAATACAGTAAGCAGGAATATAGGTACAGAGTCATACGTAACGTGCATGTACACTAATGCCCGAAGCCTCACAAATAAGGTGGAGGAATTAGAATTAATATTGTTGGAAGAAAATTATGATATAGTGGGGATATCAGAGACATGGCTGGATGAGAGCTATGACTGGGCTGTTAATTTACAGGGTTATAGCCTATTCAGGAATGACCGTACAAATAAGCGAGGGGGAGGTGTGTGTCTATATGTAAAATCATCCTTAAAACCCATCCTGCGTGACAACATATGTGAGGGTACTGAGAATGTAGAGTCCCTATGGGTGGAGATAAGGGGGGGGAGAATGAATAATAAAATACTGATAGGGGTGTGTTATAAGACGCCGAATATTATGGAAGAGGTAGAGAATCTCCTCATAAAGCAAATTGATAAAGCAGCTAGTCTCGGAGAGGTAATTATTATGGGGGACTTTAACTATCCTGATATAAATTGGGGAACAGAAACTTGCAGTTCCAGCAAAGGAAATAGATTTTTGATAACAATGAAAGATAATTACCTTTCACAAATGGTACAGGACCCCACAAGAGGGGGAGCACTACTAGACCTTGTACTAACCAATAGGCCAGACCGCATATCAAATATACAAGTTGGGGGTTACTTGGGGAATAGTGATCACAAAATAATAAGTTTTCATGTATTCTTTAGTAAGATGTATAGTAGAGGGGCTACAAGGACACTAAACTTCAGGAAAGCAAATTTTAAACGGTTGAGAGATGATCTTAGTGCAATAAACTGGGATGATGTACTAAGTAATAAAAGTACACAAAGCAAATGGGAGACTTTTATGAGCATCCTGAATAGGGCTTGTGCAGAAAATATACCCTATGGGAACAAACATTCTAGAAATAGGAGGAAACCCCTATGGCTAAATAGAGCTGTAAGGGAAGCAATAAAAGAAAAACAGAAAGCCTTAAAAGAATTAAAGAGGGTAGGTAGTGATGAGGCATTATATAATTATAGAAAATTAAATAAAATATGTAAAAAGCAAATTAAGTTAGCTAAGTTTGAGACAGAGAGACTCATTGCGAGAGAAAGTAAAAATAATCCTAAAATATTCTTTAACTACATAAACAGTAAAAAACTGAAAAGCGATAGTGTTGGCCCCCTTAAAAATAGTCTTGGTGAAATGGTGGAAGGGGATGAGGGTAAAGCCAACCTGCTGAATGACTTTTTTTCTACGGTTTTTATACAAGAAAATGCCATGGCAGATGACATGACCAGTGATGCCATAAATTCACCCTTGAATATTACCTGCTTAACCCAGCAGGAAGTACGCCGCCGCCTCGAAATCACTAAGGTTGACAAATCTCCGGGCCCGGATGGCATACACCCCAGAGTACTACAGGAATTGAGTTCTGTGATAGATAGACCATTATTTTTAATCTTCTCAGATTCCTTAATAACAGGGTCGGTACCGCAGGACTGGCGCATAGCAAATGTGGTGCCAATATTCAAAAAGGGGACAAAAACTGAGCCGGGAAATTATAGGCCGGTAAGTTTAACCTCTACGGTTGGTAAAATCCTTGAGGGTTTCTTGAGAGATGCTATACTGGAGTATCTCAAGAAAAATAACCTTATGATAGAGTATCAACATGGGTTTATGAGGGATCGATCCTGTCAAACTAATTTGATCAGCTTCTATGAAGAGGTAAGTTCAAGCCTGGACCAGGGAAATGCAGTGGATGTTGTGTATATGGACTTTTCAAAAGCTTTTGATACGGTGCCACACAAAAGGTTGGTACATAAAATGAGAATAATGGGGATAGGGGAAAATATGTGTAACTGGGTTAAAAACTGGCTCAGTGATAGGAAACAAAGGGTGGTTATTAATGGTACGTACTCGGACTGGGTCTCAGTTCATAGTGGGGTACCACAGGGGTCAGTATTGGGCCCGCTTCTTTTCAACATATTTATAAATGACCTTGTTGGGGGCATGCGGAGTAGAATTTCAATATTTGCAGATGATACTAAACTCTGCAGGGTAATCAATACAGAGGAGGATAATTTTATATTACAGGGAGATTTATGTAAATTGGAGGATTGGGCTGAGAAGTGGCAATTGAAGTTTAATGTAGATAAATGTAAGGTCATGCACTTGGGTAGAGGAAATAACATTTATGATTATGTACTTAATTGTAGAACACTGGGTAAAACAGACACAGAAAAAGACTTGGGTGTATGGGTGGATGGTAAACTTCACTTTAGTGGACAGTGTCAGGCAGCTGCTGCCAGGGCTAATAAAATAATGGGATGTATTAAAAGAGGTATAAGTGTTCATGAAAAAAATATAGTTCTACCTCTGTACAAGTCACTAGTGCGACCACACTTAGAATACTGTGTACAATTCTGGTCACCGATATATAAGAAGGACATAGCTGAACTGGAGAGGGTGCAAAGAAGAGCGACCAAGATTATTAGAGGAATGGGGGGGCTGCAATACGAAGACAGATTATTAAACTTGGGGTTATTTAGTCTGGAAAAACGAAGGCTTAGGGGAGATCTAATCACAATGTATAAATATATGAGGGGACAGTACAGAGACCTTTCCAAAGATCTATTTACACCTAGGCCTGCGACTGGAACACGGGGGCATCCGCTACGTCTTGAGAAAAGAAGGTTTAATCATAATCACAGACGAGGATTCTTTACTGTACGAGCAGTGAGACTATGGAACTCTCTGCCGCATGATGTTGTAATGAGTGATTCACTACTAACATTTAAGCAGAGCCTGGATGCCTTTCTTGAAAAATTTAATATAACCAGTTATGTATATTAGATTTTATGACAGGGTATTGATCCAGGGAACTAGTCTGATTGCCGGATGTGGAGTCAGGAAGGAAATTTTTTCCCCATTGGAACTTGTTTGCCACATTGGGGTTTTTTGCCTTCCTCTGGATCAACATGTAAGGCTACGGGTTGAACTAGATGGACTTAGAGTCTCCCTTCGACCTTAAAAACTATGATACTATGATACTATGATATGCGTCGTTTTTGATGGCCTGAAATTCGGAGGGATATGGTAGCCTATGTTCACCTGTGCATGCTCTAAGACATCTCATTCCCTTCTAGATATTTGCAGCCTTTTAGTGTTCCCATTTAACCTTGGACAGATATTTCAATGGATTTTATCACTGATTTGCACTGCTCTGCTGGTAAAATCATCATTTTGGTGATTGTTGATAGGTTTTCAAAAATGTAGACTGCGGAATCCACCTCTGGTGTAATCAGTGCCAATTACACCAGCAGTGGATGCCTTGGTCTGTACACAGTCCTCAATCATCCTGATGCTAGTGAAAATTAAACATGTCTGCACACTGATGAAGGTTGCCTGACTGAAATGTTTGGGCCTCTTTAATTTCTGGATAATTAAACTAAATAAAACAAAATCATCTATTGAGTGCCAAGTATTGCACTTTTTTTCCTTTTTTTTCCTCACTGGATGCCTCTGTATATGTGGCGCCCTGGACTAGCCAGGTCGTCACAGATAATACACAAACACCCCCACCCCTAGGACAGCAACATTAGTCAAACACAAAACCCTTGTTGCCTCCCTCCAGTGTCTGATGTCCACACCAGGTGGTTGGCCCCACCCACCGAGGAGTTCACAGGCCTGGAGGCGGGAAAAGTGACAGTTTAGTCCAGGAGGTGGAAGTGAGAGGAGTAAACACTTGGGTGTCTGGGTTGGAGCCCAGGCACTGACAGCAAGGTTGGCAGATGGTGGTGGCCGTCTGCAGGAGTGGTGGAGCAACGCGGAATCGTAGGACCGGGGTCGGGCGTTGACCCGCCGGTACCGACCGGGGAGCAAAATGAAGCCAGCACACACAGGCAGGGCCATCGGACCCCGACCAGGCTTGGAGCTGCCGACAACAGTCAAATCCGAATGTGACTGGAACCCCAGGAGTTTCCTAACAGCAAAATTCCCGATTGAAAGCAACCGTCTACACCATGAGGCTATACAGCCACCGCCAACGGCTAGAGACCCAAGGGCCAGCGCCTGCGGGCAAACGGGCTCCTCCGGCATCCATAGACTGGGGAGCGGACTACCGTTGGGAATCCATCGTAGTCAAACAAGAACACTATGGTGCAGGGAGAGACAGCCACCATCACCTGTCCAGGGAGAGATACAGCAGCCGGCTGCGGGACCCATCCATCCAGCCATTTTGGTTTACAGGAGACTTTGTGCCTCATTTGCTGAGTGAGTACATCTGTGCCATCCGGCACTGCTCCGCGCTGTCCCAGCAACCCTGCACCTCACCGGCCCTGCAGCCCCATCACATCACCGGGCCCCGGGACCACCAACCCCTACCCAAGGAGGGGGTAAACAACATCCCAGCTGCTCCCCCCCATCGCTCCCGGGATCCCCGTCACCAGCAGCGGTGGTGCCCATCTTCATCACAACCCGTGGGTGGCATCATGGACTAAATCCCCCAAACCAAATCACCTCCCCTTTCACTCACGGGCGAGGAGCGCCGCTCGAGTCCCCGGATCCGGCCCACCGCTCGAGCCACCGAGCAGCAGCCGCAGCAGCGCCGCACCCGAGCGTTAGCGAGCACAGCGGCGTCCCCTCCTCCGCCCGTGACAACTTGGCGCTGTGAACAGGATTGAACCGATCTACTTACCAGTAGAAGTGCGCCTTGTGATCTCCTCCGGCGGCATCCGGCCGAAAATTTCGAAGCGCCGCCATCTTTGGCGCGAAAATCTCCCGCTCGAGTGTCTTCTCCGAGCAGGGAAGGCGCGAAAGCGAAGCCCCGCCCCTAACAAGCGGAAGTGCTGAAGAGAACCAAGGGGGGGCCGGGTGAAGGTCTGCCTAATGTAGCCGAGGCTATAAAAGCGGGGACGCCAGGACCCTGCAGACCTTTTGTTCCTGGAAGTCTGCCAGCAAACATGTCGGTCCCGTCCAATGAAGCCGTGATCCCCGAGCCCATGCCAGGAACAGTGGCGTGGGTGGAGGCCCGGACCGCACAAATGTGCTGTCGCCTTCAAACCCAGGTACGGTTTTTGATGGAGCGCTGGGTGGCCGAGATGGAGAAAGTGGCGGCGGCCGTGTGGAAACGCGAGGTGGAGGCAGTGTTGGAGGAGCGGGTAAGCGACCCACGCCCCTGTGTCCGAGAAGGACCGGCCGCTGTGGCTGAGGGGCCCGGCCTGCGTCCGCTCACCCTCCTGCCTCCCCCGCCATCCGTACCGGTCTCTGTTGCCCCTCCGCTCGGACCGCTACCACCGACATCGGTAGCGAAAGCGAACCCGTCTGCCCTAGAGGACCGGCCTGGGGGCGTTGTCCGGGAACGGCCTGTATCCCTCCCGCTGCCATGGAAGATTCCGCGGGAGGTGCACGTCCGTGACAAGGAGCCATCGGCCCCGGAAGTGGAGGCACCTGAAGCCGTCCCGGCTCTGGCAGTCCGCCCGGCCGTGGAAGAACCGACCGCAGCAGGCCCGAAGGCCCAACCGGTGAGGCCAGCAGTTCCTGGGTCCCACGCCTTGGCTGAGGCAACACCGGGCCGTCACTGCACAGCAGCAGTTCAGGCCACGTCACCGCAGGACCCCCACAAAAGAGTACCGGTCGTGGCCGGTGTGGGTGCGGTCCAGCGGGGTTCGACCTGAGTGCAGGGGTCTGCCAACGCCCCTTATTGGGACAGGGAACCAAACCCGTTGGGCCGGGAGATTGCCACCAGGGAGCAGCAGAAGGCCGAAGTGATGGCGAGGGTGATTAAGGAGAAGGATGCACTCCGCCATGCCACCTTTCGGGTACGGGGCCCGGTGTACGAAGGCCAAGTCCGGCAGCTTGACCAGCGGAGAGGGTTCGGCTTCATCTATGAGCCGGGCCTGGAGGCCGAAGTATTTGTGGCCCGCCGCGATGTAAACTCGCACCTCCCCACGAGCCACCCAGGTCGCGATCTGTTGCCGCGCGACCTAGTATTGTACACCCGCCACATATACAGTAATGCAGTCTGCTGCCATATTCCATATAGCCAAACAAATTCTAGTGTAAAAAGACTGCAGAAAACATAGTGTGAAAGAAGCCTTAATCGCTACATGTGGACCTAAAAACTGTGTGCACATTTATTAGGGACATGAGTATTTTGACCATATCATCATTTTTATGCAGATTTTCCAACTCCAAGGTATAGAAACTTGAATGCAAATTGCATGAAGCAGATCTGGTGATGTACATTTGTGAAATGAGGACGGAGGGGATGGCTTAAGGATATTGTAAGTGAAATCAACTCTTTTTGAACTCCAATTTTTTCTCCTCTCTGTTGCTTTTTCAACTCCAGATATTTAAGTATGGATGCAATTGCTTGGGAAATCAGAGCACACAACCTTAGCATGGTGTACAAATGCTAATTTCTGGTTTATTATCACACAGCACCAGTTCTAAATACTGTGACAAACAAAGAAAGATAAAGGAATTTAGAGCGTGAACAGAAATGTGAAATTTCTCCACCCTGCAGTGTTAAAGGAAATGTGTCAGAAGGTTTTTTCTATGTAATCTGAAGACATCATGATGTAGGGGTTAAAACAGTGAAGTCAGCAATGTGTCTCTTACCAAGTTGTCTGCTGTTTATTTGTAATAAATGTTTTATTACTAGGAACTTATTACTGTCCGGACTACATGGCACGTGCCCTCTAGATCGACCACTCCCCCTCATGTGATAAGTAGCTCACTGTCTATAGATAATGTACACAAACACCCTGGTTTTGGTGGCGTTAGCTCTCTGAACTCTGCTAAATTTAAGACGTCTGATTTTGTTAGAGCTGCTGTACCGATAAACTAAGTAACACATTGTTGGACTCAGGGTCTCCTTTTCTACTTTACGCTGCTCTCAGATGAGGTACCAAAAACCTGGTGACAGACTCACTTTAACTATTGAATAAGCATGAAGCTAGAGTCATAAGGAAGATGGATACAGAGACAAAATGCTGTATGTTCTTTTACAATATCAACAACCTGAAGGTTATGCAGGATTATTAGGCAACTTGTTTTTCCACATACTAAATGGGTCAAAAAAGAGATTGAACTGACTCTGAAAAGTCAAAAATTGCTAAAAGTCTTAAAGAGGCATGCAACACTCTTAAAAATTGGGGAGTCATCACAGAACTGTAAAATGTTTTGTTGCAAATAAGCAACAGGGTAAAAAAATGTTAAGAAAAAAAAGACCCTCTATAACTGCAAAGATTTGAGAACAATCAAATGAGAAGTGACCAGGAATTGATTATCCTCCAGTGCTATCTTATTCCAGAACTGCAACCTCCCTGGAGGCCGAGAAGTATAGGGTGTTCTATGCTCGGAAACAATGTAGGAAAGGCCAAAACCCGACCAAGGCATATTAGGTGAAATGTCAATATTGGGCCAAAAAATATCTGTAGAAAGATTTTTCAAAGATTGTATGGACTGATGTGATGAGAGGGACTCTTGACGGACCAGTTGGATTGGCCCGTGGCTGATTCAGTATAGGGCACCGAGCTCCACTTCGACTCAGACACCAGCACCGTAGAGGACAAGTACTGATATGACCTGGTATTGTTAAAGATGAGCTAGTTAGACCTTTCATGTTGAAGATAGACTGAAAATCGACTCTCAAACTTACTGACAGTTTTTAGAAGCCACTATCTTCATGTAATGTTGCAGGAAAAAGCCTGCATCTTTAAACAAAACCATGATGTTTATACAAGACAATGACCCATCACATGCATCACAATCTCCACTGGTTGGCTTCCAGTAATGGCTTAAAAGGAATCTGTCACCAGGTTTTTTGCTATTTCATCTGAAAACAGCATAATGTAGGTGTGGAGGTCACCTGAGCTGTAGTATGTTTGTTTAAGCGTAATAAGAATATCTGTGTATGTAAATAATCAAAATGTAGATTTAGATGCAAAATTATCTGTCTATTGTAGCGGGGTGGGGGTCTCCCAGGACGATAAAGAGTCAGCGACTCAAATAGTCCGCTTTATTGTCCTCGCTGTACAGGCAAAGTCATCCGGAACACAGCCGGGTTATGCACCTTCCATACGGGTCCCCGTCACACAGGCACCCCTTGCCGTAGGAGACGGTCTTACGGTGCCCCGTTCGGCTGTTCCAGGAGGACTCACAGACTTATAATCGTTCCACGCAAACCTGGAGCTTTTCCAGGCTTCCTGCTCTGCAGCTTACAGAGAAGACTCTATTACAAGTTCATAGTGGAAGTTTAACCACTTTCCCCACTCTCTGGCACCTGCCAGCAGACACCTCTAGCTGAGGTTCCTTCTCGGCCCCAAGGCCCTCTGCAAACCACTGGGTCTGTGTCTCCTCCAGGAGAGGTTCGGCCCTACAGCCCTGGTCTGGCTGCTGTAATACTTATTATATGTTCTGAGGATTTCGATAGCGTAGGGCAATGATCAGCAGAGACGAGTTTTTGATACAAGATGTTTTATAATCTGTAACCACGGTAGATAACAACGGAACAAACACAGCAATACAAATACACACAATACCTTCCCGAAACGGAGCGGAGGGAATTCCCGGGGCCACGCACCGGACTCCCCCAGGGAGACCACCAGAGCGAACCCCTATACAGGGACTGTCCGGCAATCACCCCGGAAGGCCTAAATGCGCAGCAGCCGGGACACAAGGGGCAAGCGGTAAAAGTCCAGGAGTGTCCGTACGGGATGATTGTCCAGAGTGGTTACGAACCAGAGAGAACCGGGCAGAGTGCTGACCTAAGATGGCAGACGGAATCCGGGCACAGCTTGAGAAACCGGGTAAGGTCCAGAGTCGGTCGGTCGGTAGTCTTTAGGAGGATCCAAAAGCAATCAGGATTAGCAGCAGCAAAGCAGGAGCACACAGCAAGCAGTATACTCAGGCACTGGACTGGGCTGAGAGGCGGCCTTTTAAGCAGCTGGACAGGAAGTAGGGCAACAGAACCTTAAAACTCCATGTTAACTGAGGGCAAGCTCATTCAAAAGAGAACTGGAAAACCTGGAAACCTGACATTACTCCCCCCCCCAGAGACGGCCTCAGGACGGATCAGGGCCCGGCTTGTCCGGGAACCGTCGATGAAACTGAGCGATCTTCCGGGGTGCCCGAATGTTACCCACCGGTTCCCAGGAATCGTCCTCGGGGGCGTACCCCTGCCAACGTACCAGATATTGAAGCCGACGACGATGGAGCCGGGAGTCAATAATGTCCTCAACCACGAACTGCTCCTCGCCGTCGACCATCACAGGCGGAGGAGGAGGCACAACACGACCACGAAACGTATTAGGGGAGACAGGTTTGAGGAGAGACACATGAAAGACCGGGTGTACCTTTAGATGGTGCGGCAACCGTAGCCGACAGGCCACAGGGCTCACGATCCCGGTGATCTTAAATGGACCGATGAATTTTTGTCCCAGCTTCTGCGAAGGAACACCCAATCTCAGGTTTTTGGTGGACAACCATACAGAGTCCCCTACCTTGTACATGGGTGCCGGTGTCCGGTGAGTGTCGGCCGACCTCTTGTAACGCTCCTGGGCCGTAGCCACAGTGTCCTTCAGAACCTCCAGATTTTGTCGTAGCTCTGTCAATCTGTCCTCCACCGCTGGCACCGAAACCGCAACCGGTGACCTAGGCAAAACATTCGGATGGTAACCTAAGTTAGCGAAAAAGGGCGTTACCTTAGTGGAGCTGCTCTGAGTGTTGTTATATGAGAACTCCGCCAACGGAAGCATCTTCAACCAATCGTCTTGGAGATGGCTGACATAACATCGAAGGTATTGTTCCAGGGTTTGATTCGTCCGTTCGGTTTGCCCATTTGTCTGAGGATGGTATGCAGAAGACAAACAGACATCAATCTGGAGTGCCGTACAAAACCCCTTCCAGAATCTAGACGTGAACTGCACGCCCCGGTCAGAGATGATCTCGTCTGGTACCCCATGCAATCGGAATACATTCTGGATAACGAAATCCACTGTCTCTGCGGCTGAGGGAAGACCGGTACACGGAATGAAGTGAGCAGCTTTAGTCAATCGATCTACCACCACTAAAATGGTATTGTGTCCGCATGAGACCGGCAACTCCACAATAAAATCCATGGAGATAGACCCCCAAGGGCGAGATGGCACGGGTAACGGTTGGAGGAGTCCCGTAGGAGCCACACGAGGGACCTTGCACCGGGCACAAACCACACATGAGTGGACATAGTCCTTCACATCCTTTAAGCAAGTAGGCCACCAGAAAAAACGGCTCAGAAATTCTTGCGTCTTCTGTACCCCCCTATGACCAGCCAACACGGAGTCATGGACCAACTTGAGAACCCGAAGTCTTACGGCCTCCGGGACATAAATGCGTCGCTCTCTCAACCACACACCATTCCGAAGAACAAGCGTTACATCATTCGGGGGGGCAGCAAGAAATACGTCACCATCATAGGTCGGCTTGATGTCCTTCCACAAGTCCTGGTCCTGGATTACTCCAACGAAATTGGCATCCGATAACACGGTCTGAGACGGGGTTCCAGGCACGGAGTCCACGGCGTGGATTCGGGACAAGGCATCGGCTTTCCCATTACGTGAACCTGGACGGTATGTAACGACAAAATTGAATTGGTTAAGAAATAGGCTCCAACGGGCTTGCCGTGGAGACAGGCACCTGGCAGACTTCAGAAATTCCAGATTACGATGATCAGTGAGTACTATCACTTGCTGCGCGGCTCCCTGTAAGTGGTGTCTCCATTCCTTGAAAGCGGAAATAATCGCCAATAATTCCTTGTCCGCAATGTCGTAGTTCCTTTCCGCAGGGGACAACCGGCGGGAAAAGAAGGCACACGGATGCAAGAGACTCTTGTCCCCGGTCCTTTGAGAAAGAATGGCCCCTAATGCATAGTCGGAAGCGTCGACCTCCACGATAAAGGGAAGTGCGGGATTCGGATGGACTAATATTGGCGCTGAGGTAAAACATACCTTGAGACGATGGAATGCTTCCTGGGCCTGGGCGGACCACACAAACTTCTGTCCTTTCTTGGTTAACAGAGTGATGGGACGGACAATCTCTGAAAAGTTACGGATAAAGCGTCGGTAAAAGTTGGCAAAACCGACAAAGCGTTGTACCTCCTTGATGTTTCCCGGTTCCGGCCAGTCCAGAATGGCTTGTATCTTGCTAGATTCCATGTTTAGTCCCTGAGGAGAGATGACATAACCTAAGAATTGTATTTGTGAGCAGTGGAACTCGCATTTCTCCAGCTTAATGTACAGGTGGTTTTCCCTCAGACGGGTAAGTACGGTCTTGACGTGCTCCTGGTGTTCCTGTAGAGAATCAGAAAAGATTAGGATATCGTCCAGATAGATCACCATGAATTGGTCCATGATATCCCTAAAAATATCGTTAACTAGATGTTGAAATGCCGCGGGAGCGTTACAAAGTCCAAAAGGCATCACTAGGTACTCAAAATGTCCGTACCGACATCGGAACGCGGTCTTCCACTCGTCTCCGGGACGTATACGAAGCAGATTATATGCCCCACGGAGGTCCAATTTGGTGAATATTTTTGCCTGTTGGACCCTCTCCAATAGCTCAGGAATCAACGGTAACGGATACCGGTTCCGGATGGTTATTTTATTCAGTTCCCGGTAGTCAATACAGGGTCTCAGAGTCCCCTCTTTCTTTTTCACGAAAAAGATGGGTGCCCCTGCGGGGGAGGTAGACGGACGAATAAATCCCTTGGCTAGGCTTTCATCAATATACTCTTTTAGTGCTGCTAGCTCAGGTGCCGCCAACGGGTAGACATGACCAAACGGAATCTCCGCCCCTGGGAGTAAGTCTATGGGGCAATCATATGGTCTATGCGGGGGAAGTCGGTCGGCTTTTCTTTTGTCGCATATATCAGCGAAGTCACGGTAAACCGGGGGTAAAACAGGTACCTGTACAGTGCTCTCCGTATTTGGTGGTACTGGAACCGGAACAGCTGGACTAATGGTCGGAATATTCTGCGGTGGGAAGGATATTTCCTTAGTTTCCCAATCGATGACCGGATTTGTAGACCGTAGCCACGGAATACCTAAAATAATCGGAAAATGAGGAGATGAAATTAGCATGAAAACAAGGGTCTCCTGCTGACCTGGCTTCATGACGCATTCTAGCGGTACGGTTTCCCGATCGACTGGTCCAGAGATTAACGGAGATCCGTCTACCGTCTCCATGGTAACCGGTGAGGATCTTTGCTGAGTTCGGATACCGTGTTTCCTGGCAAAAGAAGAGTCCATGAAATTTCCCCCTGCCCCAGAGTCTATCATTGCAGAGGTAGGTATTAGCTGTCCCTCCCACCGGATCTGAATGGGGAGCGAGCAATGGGTATATTTCCCTTCCGAGTCCTTCGGTGAGGTTGACATTACAGTCAAGGGAAATACCGCATCCAAGTGTCCACTTGCCTCAGAGATATCGGACTCTGCGTCCGTGTTGTCACACTCTGCCATGGCTGCCAATACCTTATTTGGGCGATTCGGACGTTTCGGGCAGTCGATCAAGAAATGGTCCGATTGACCGCAATAGAAACACAAACGCTCACGGAGCCGGTGTTCGCGACGTTCATTGGTCTCTCGCTTTTGCAGAGAGTCTACTTGCATAGGAACGTCCTCGGCCTCCCGTGGCGTCCTGAGAGCGGGTTCTCTGGAAGGAAATGTAAAGTTGTTTACACGGTTTACAGCCGCCCATTTTTCCTGTCTACGTTCCGTCAAGCGGGTATCAATACGCACACAGTGCTGGAGAAACAGTTCAAAATCCCCTGGAGATTCGGAACGAGCTAACTCGTCCTTGATGGTACCGGACAACCCCTTTCTGAAAACAGACAATAATGCATTGTTTCCCCAGTCGGTGTCTACCACTAACCTCTTAAATTCAGTGGCGTATTCAACGACAGAACGCTTTCCCTGACGTAAGGAAAGGAGAGCCGATTCAGCGGTAGCACGGCGATTCGGATCATCAAACATTTGCGCCATTGCGGTCAGAAAATCATCTAGGTGATTTAAACGGATGTCTCGGTTCTCTATCATAGGATTAGCCCAAGCCAGTGCTCGTGAGGTTAATAACATAATTATACATAACACTTTGGACCGGTCAGAACGGTAATAATCAGCATGTACATCAAAAAACAGTATACATTGGTTCACAAATCCACGAAACTGACCACGGTCACCATTGAAACGGAATGGGGGTAACCTAGGCATACCGGCAGCTGATACGGACGTAGTGGGGCCGGCTTCCTGAGCCTCCACTCTGACTTGCAAATCCTGTATAGCCGGACCCAGTACCTGGTGATCATGACCCAGCTGTGCCTCCACATCTCTAAGTTTAGTCTGCACCACCTCCATCTCCTGCTGCAAGGAGTTAATCATAGAAAAGAGCTGATCTACTCCTCGTGTCTCAGTCATTGCCCCAGCGAAATCCTCTTTTTTAGGCCTGAGTATAATGTAATACTTATTATATGTTCTGAGGATTTCGATAGCGTAGGGCAATGATCAGCAGAGACGAGTTTTTGATACAAGATGTTTTATAATCTGTAACCACGGTAGATAACAACGGAACAAACACAGCAATACAAATACACACAATACCTTCCCGAAACGGAGCGGAGGGAATTCCCGGGGCCACGCACCGGACTCCCCCAGGGAGACCACCAGAGCGAACCCCTATACAGGGACTGTCCGGCAATCACCCCGGAAGGCCTAAATGCGCAGCAGCCGGGACACAAGGGGCAAGCGGTAAAAGTCCAGGAGTGTCCGTACGGGATGATTGTCCAGAGTGGTTACGAACCAGAGAGAACCGGGCAGAGTGCTGACCTAAGATGGCAGACGGAATCCGGGCACAGCTTGAGAAACCGGGTAAGGTCCAGAGTCGGTCGGTCGGTAGTCTTTAGGAGGATCCAAAAGCAATCAGGATTAGCAGCAGCAAAGCAGGAGCACACAGCAAGCAGTATACTCAGGCACTGGACTGGGCTGAGAGGCGGCCTTTTAAGCAGCTGGACAGGAAGTAGGGCAACAGAACCTTAAAACTCCATGTTAACTGAGGGCAAGCTCATTCAAAAGAGAACTGGAAAACCTGGAAACCTGACAGCTGCACTCACCTCAGTCTCGACTCGGACTTAATATTGGAGCCCTGTGCTCAGCCTCCACACAGGTTGCTCCATGCAGAACTCTCGGCTCTGCTCTCACTCTCTCCCAGCACACACGCTGGAAGTCTAGAGCTAGTCTCTAACTAGACTGCCCTAGACACACTCCACCCAGGTTCTGAGACTGGATTGCTTTAACCCCTCGAGCCACACCCACAGGTGGAGGTCTGTGATTCTCAGCCCTGCACAGCACCTTGGGATTATTAAAGGGAACCTGACCCTTATGTGCAGCAAGAATCCTTTGTGGACTACAAGTCCCATAGCAACCTCTTCCGTTTAGATATCGCAGGTACCTTCTCCACTGTGACATATAGCGACCATTTACCACATTGGTGGTCGCTACCTCACACTATGTAGCGATCGCATGGACCCATAATATAATTCTAAGCTGTATATTGAAAAAGTTAGCCAAAGTATAAATGAACAAAGGAGATATTCATTAAGTTAATTGGTAGCCTTATCAGTAAAATTCACAGGAGAAGGAATGTAGTATTTGTGGGATGAGGCAGGTGATCCCATACTCCCATGTATTATTTCTACAGAAACTCATCGTCGCTTACTGCCTTCAAAGTGTATTATTTGGGATGATGTATGATCTCATGCATTCTCCCAATGCTGCTCATATGCACTCCCCCCTAATTATTCTTTATCAGTATGTGTGAGCAAATGGAAAAGTTTTTGTAAATATCTTTCAGGCTGAAATAATGTGTTTAATGCTGGAACAATAGAATACATGAGTCAGTTAGTGACGCTGGCTGAAAAGAGAGCATGTCTGTGTTCTTTGTCTTATATACATTGATATATATATTGGCACCGATACACAGCTAATACGGCATCGTCTCTGGATATCCCAAATGAGGACTCCATTAGCAGTCCTCAACGCAAATTCCTCCCTTGACAGTTTGGCGCCCATCAGCGTGGGGCTCCATGGACGCACTGCTGACCTGGAGATACCGATCGTTTGGATGTCACGGACTGAGATCTCTCTCCACTCCAACCAGGCTGATCCCCTACAACCCTCGGTAAGTGTTACATACTGTGTATTCACTGCCGTTGTGGTTGTTCTTGGAGAGGAGGGAGTGACGGGCTGTGTGTCCGTATCGGTGTTAAAAGGTTCCTGATTGTGACTCAGGGGTAGTGCCCGCTGGAGCTCAGAGCACGATCCCAGCCCTGAGATGTGGATCGAGTGTCACACGGGATCCAGAGGATGGTTGTTAGGGCAGGAAAGACGGTGGTGGCTGGATATAGCAAGTTAGACTGACCCGGTCTGTAATTAAAGACGTGGGGGGGTTCCTGTGGCTGAAGATAGGGATTAGGACATTAATTTTGATACAGTTGACCAAGTCCGGAGGGAATACCTTTTGTACCCCTCCTCCATATCACGAGATACCCTTATTAGGGGGTTCCCGTGGCTGAAAATAGGGATTAGGACATTAATTTTGGTGCAGCTGATCAAGTCCGGAGGGAATACATTTTGTACCCCTCCTCCATATCACGGGATACCCTTATTACTATATAGCTGAGGGAGCAGCTAGTATAGAGGTGTAGCCTTAAGTTCCGGCCGGGCTTTAACGTACACCGCATAGTCATATTAGTGTGGTCCAGACACCACCAAGATAGCAAAAATGTTTAGAACGGAGAAGACAAGGTTAAGAAAGCTGAGGATTCACAGTGGATTTAGTAAACATTCCTTAGGGAGGGGCACGTGCTGGAGACAGTTCAGCTCTGTGACATGCCCCGGAGATTTCCAGAGTATTATTTGTTGATTGATGCTGAATTGTTTAACAAAATAATGCAGATATTGCTATCAGAAAGATATATTGAGGTCAAAGAAGAGGATGAGCGAGGAGATGTTGTGTTTTTCTATATGTTACCCGAGTCTGAGGACAGATCTGAGGGTCCTCCGACAGGTTGTTTTGTTGCTGCCCCACAACCTGATCCCCATTCTATTCCCCTGTCCCGAAGATATTCACAGATGCTGCAGTCACTAGACAGCATCCCTTAACTCTTTCCACACCCATACCCCTTTTCCCTCCCATACCTGCATTGCCGTCTCTCCCCTCACCGGCCAGTCTGGCGTCACGCTCCCCAGTTACCAATCCCCTCCCCTTGGATCCCCCTTTTTCCCTTAGGACACATAGTGAGCCTTACCCCGAATCTAATGAGGAACAGCCCTCATTTAAATGTCCCTTTCAACCCCATCCAGTCAGCGACATTAATCCCCTGCCTGCCAGATCCCGACATTAACCCTATGAGATTTTATAGGAAGATGCTACAGGTCCATAAGTTATATTCAGCTGCTCAAAGTACCTGAATAATCTCACCAAAGTAAAAGCAGGAGACAGTTTTTGGCCCCTAATGGAGCCCCATCTCACAATGCCCCCAGGCATTGATGACACCACTTTCCAAAATGGAGAACAGTATTTTGCTGCTTTAAAAAGATGAGCTCAAGATCAATTTGTGTATACAACCGCGCCGGTGCAGCCCCCACCACAGCCCATGCCCCGACAGGGCCCAAACCCCATATACGTAGCTCCCAATCAACAAAACCAGCAGAGCCAGCAACAGAATTGTTGGCGTTGTGGTCAGCCCGGTCACTATGAAAGAAAGTGTCACACCCGCAAATCTCAGTGTTTGGCCAGGTACCCTCAAAACCGTAACCAAAACTTGCAACACATAAATTTACAATAAAGGTGTTCCCCGTAGATCCAGTAATGATCTACCTGAAGCCTGGTGTGCTTTTTCCCCAGAGTATCACAGTATCCCTTTAAATCAGTCCCAGGAGATTTCCCAAGATACTGCCCCACAGTCCGGCTGCACCCAGGAGTCTGCCCCAACCTTCCCTAATGACACGGGGGGGAGCCCCGGACTGCTTGTTTTTGTTGCAGTGATTTCCAGTCCCAAGCTACCCGCTCTAATGATGCTCTCCATTCCACTCCATCAATCTTAAGGTTTCTATAATATATGTTTCTGTAGTACTTTTGTTTCTGCTGGCTGACATGGTACAGAAATATATTTTATATATTTCTATAGTAAAAGTTCTGCCCATGGTTTTTTTTCTTGTATCTGTTTTCCCACCAGCTGTTCTAATATCGCGCATCCTGAAGGAGACAGGGGGGGCATAAGTCAGCGCAGGGATGTGTGGGAGTGTTTTCAGTAAGCTGCTGCTAGTCACACGTTGTAGAGAGCAGGGAAAAAAATAAATAAATAAGGAAGTAGAGAAAAGTAAAACAAAATGTAGCTTCAGCAGATTTACAAAGCTGTTTCTGTCTTATGTACTAACAAGTGCTTTTTCTGGCTGGTGGAGTGGGTTTTGTTTAATCCTTAGAGTTCAAAATTTCATAGGAGATTATCAATAGTATTCTGCTGCTATTTAAATAATTAAATTAATTTTGCAGGGAAAAGTATATTTTTTAAAATATACAAATTAGGTTTTTTTTGTTTTTATGGTTATGTTTTTGTTTTGTATTATTTTTGCATACAAAATGCCAATATTGATTACTTTCCTTTTCTTTTGTAGATACAGAATATCTATGAACCCTGTTGTAAGGTTTCAAAATTTCCCAGTAGAGTATAAGTTATATTTATTTGTTGGTTAATCATATTGTTTACTGTTACAGATCTATATATTTTGCCAAAGTAGTATATAAAAAGGGAGGAAGTAGATATCTATTGCATTTTTCCAGCAGCAGACATATTGGATAGGCTTTAAAGCAGGCTTTAAAGCTGGCCTTTCTTTTGCAACAGTTATGTCATGTTTATTGGATTATTATGAATGAAGGAATATATGTCTGTTATAGGAATGATCTAATCTATATTTCTTTTAGTCTTTGTTTTTATAGATGAAACCAGATGGTGGTCGATTCTGCACTGGATATGCTACAGTTCACACAACATGAGGTAATCTAAATTTAGGCCACTCCCTCCCCTCCTATCGGTACAGAAGGAAGTGACGTAAGTGCCTCTCTAGATGGGTGGAGCAGAGGTAGGTAAGATAGTCAAAATGTAGCTAAGATGTAGATCTTTCCTGTTGTCAAATAAGCTAGTTACGCCGAAAAGAAAGTCTGGATCTGAGCTGATGGAATCGGATGGAGATCCCCGCACAGGTGCAGTTGACCAAGAAGCAGTGAACGGGCCTAGAGTTGAGGAGTCCTTTACCATGCATAGAGACCATGCCTCGGTGACATCTGTCACGTCAGTGACTTCTGTCACTCCTTGTGTTCTTAAATCCCTACAGGAACAAGTGAACCAATAAGGAGTGGCGTGCGAGACGCAGGGAGCCGGCTGACTGAGGAAGGTCTGTGGATGAAGGGCGGTAAGCTTTCTCTGCCATGAGATCTCTTCTTAATGATGGCCCAAGTAACATGAACTAACATCTGTGACAGTTGGATATCAGTGTGCGCTTTGGTGACGCCAGGGTTCAGTACCCAGGTAGATAAACTCACCCGGTCTTGTGAAACACGTTCTTAAAACAATGAGGAAAAACTGTAAAGAGTCCGTTGAAACACCCTGCACCTGCTCTACCCATTCTTAGAGACTGCAAACTGATTATAGATGTATATCATGAGCACGTTGTATGCAAGTCTGTGCGTGTTGTGTAGATTTCTTTCCAGGTCTGGTCAGAGGCTTTCCAGTGCAGAAAACGACCTCATTGCTGAAAATCCACATAATGCAAGTGGTATGTAAAAAAACAAACTAATAAGTTGTAAACCGATGCATGTTTTGTTTCTCTTTAGTGTGTGTTGTGTTTCTCTTTAGTAATAAACCGGTTCCAATGTAAAATGTTTTTTTTTTTGTTTTTTTGGTCTAGCGCAAAGCATGTATAAATTTCATATGATTGACTAATTAGAGAAATAAACAAGTGTATTTTCTAATTCCAGATCCTAAATCAGAGTTAGAAGTATATGGTTTTCGGTCAGGAGACTGATTAATCCTAAAAGGACACGGAAATTTCGATAAAGCTCAATGGCAGGACAACATGGATTCACGCCCCGCATTGCAGAAGGGTCGATCCACCGGAGCTGCACTAAGCGTCCTGCTCATATTTATCCTTTACAAAAAATCCGTACAGTCCCATACCATCATTGCCGAAACAGTTAGAAGAGAGGACTTAGAGAACCTTGAGACATGGGAAAGTCCAACTACAAAGGGTGAAGACTCGCCTAGGGGTCCTTGGTCTCAAACCGGTGAAGAAATCCCATTCCCCTCTCCACCCATGTCTCAACGTTCAGTCAGGCAGGATTTCCCAACAGATCTTTTTTGCTCTTTTCCTAAGGGAACACGGTACCCTAAGTATTTGGAAATGGCAGAAGTAAGTCAAGGGGGGACTGTTGAGGGTACGAATTGAGTAACCTAAAATACTTAATTCAGCCATTTCATAGACCCAAAAATGTGGTTTGGTTAATGTAATTAACCATTTACAAATGTTTTTGTCTCCTACTAACTCATATGAATATATTCAGTGATTTTCCATAATATAAAATGCTAGCTATGGATTCTCTCATCTCGGGAAAAGTTTTGGAAGAGCCTATTCCATCAGGCTGATGTCTCCCCGGCCTAGTCTGCTGAGCACTGGCAGTGACACGCGAGTTGACGTCACATCTCAGAAACCAATGGACCCGACACAACCGAAGCAGAAAGCGGCCGCTATTCAACCCATTATCCCAGAAGGTTTTTCCAAGTCTGTGCCACAAACTGTTCACATGAAGCCTCATCATGTTTTGTTGTTTTTTTTTTATCAAGAGCAGATTATCCAGGTTCACAAAGTGGCCCTAAGTGGACTAGCACTGACTAAGCATCCTTCTTTTTGTTTCATATCCGGAAAGAAGAACCATGGACAATTTCCAATTTCCAAATGTCCTTTTGTTTTTTTGTTTTTTTAATTATGTGCTAATTTTAAATAAGGTTTAGATTCAATTTTTCTTAATCAGGATAATGTGCCCTAATGAGAGTAATAACGCCAATTCTAATAGCCCCTATAAATCATAGAGTTATGTTTAATAAATAAAAATAAGTACTTAAGGGGGGGAGCTAAAGCCTATAGTGTTAAATTAAACAACAATCCCATAGAAAGCCCACATATACAAATATGGATATAAATAAGTCCTAAATAATAAAATATATGTAATGGGGAAAATTTTTAAATTTAAGGTTAATAATATTCACAGATATTTTATTAAGGGGGGACTGTGGAGGTCACCTGAGCTGTAGTATGTTTGTTTAAACGTAATAAGAATATCTGTGTATGTAAATAATCAAAATGTAGATTTAGATGCAAAATTATCTGTCTGTCTATGTAGCGATCGCATGGACCCATAATATAATTCTAAGCTGTATATTGAAAAAGTTAGCCAAAGTATAAATGAACAAAGGAGATATTCATTAAGTTAATTGGTAGCCTTATCAGTAAGATTCACAGGTGAAGGAATGTAGTATTTGTGGGATGAGGCGGGTGATCCCATACTCCCATGTATTATTTCTACAGAAACTCATCGTCGCTTACTGCCTTCAAAGTGTATTATTTGGGATGATGTATGATCTCATGCATTCTCCCAATGCTGCCCATATGCACTCCCCCCTAATTATTCTTTATCAGTATGTGTGAGCAAATGGAAAAGTTTTTGTAAATATCTTTCAGGCTGAAATGATGTGTTTAATGCTGGAACAATAGAATACATGAGTCAGTTGGTGACGCTGGCTGAAAAGAGAGCATGTCTGTGTTCTTTGTCTTATATACATTGATATATATTGGCACCGATACACAGCTAATACGGCATCGTCTCTGGATATCCCAAATGAGGACTCCATTAGCAGTCTTCAACGCAAATTCCTCCCTTGACATAGGCAAATAGATTCTGAAACCAACCATGTTTATCTTAGATTACAGCATGCAGCTATCCTGACTTTATCTCAGAATTGAGTGTAGCAGAGCTGGGAGCTGGCCCCACCCACACCAGGCTCTCATAGAGATTATGCATTAACTATAAGATGTCAATCACAGCAAGGGGTCATGCAGGTCTGCTCTAGTCTGCAGAAGAGTCACACTAATGTTAATCACAGAGCAATAAACCATTTAGTATGAGTAAACAATAGCTGGAGATACAAACAATGGAAGGAAGAAAAGGGTTAATCTCCTGCAGGCCAAACCAGTCTAAATGATGTAGATAACGTGATTTATTGGTCAACATGTTTCAAAGCCCTCAGAGGCTTCTAAATCAGGTCCTGATGAAGAAGCCTCTGAGGGCTTTGAAACGCTTGACCAATAAATCACATTTTATATACATCATTTGGACTGGTTTGGTGGCGCAGGAAATGAACCCTTTTCTTCCTTCCATAGTTTGTATCTCCACGTGGGTTCTGCAGCAGCCTCAGGCATTTTATGGTGGTTGTGACTTGCACAACCACACAAGGTGAGCCTTTCTGAGTTGTTTCACCTTTGATTTTAATTGGATAAGACACTATTTTGGGCAATTTCTCTTTCCAGCTCCTATTTACTAAACAATAGCTAGCACACAGATAAGAGAAGCACAGATGTTTTTTTCTTTTTTAACCCTTGCAGCATGCTGTGCTCAGCTCACATTGCAAATCCTGGTGACAGATTCCCTTTAAAGATGATAGAATAATGACAGCCCCTTCCACACCTGAGCTAAGTCCTAATGAGAACTTGTGGTCCCTTTTTAAATGGGAGATTTACAGTGAAAGAAAACAGTCACCTTTCTGAACATGATACAGTATGGGAGGCTGTGGTTGGTGCTGCCAAAAAAGTTGATCATCAATCGATTAAGAGACTGACAGACTCCAAGGATGGACAGCTTATAACCATTATTGAAAAGAAGGGTGGCTATATTGGTCACAAGCCAGACATGTCACATGAAGCAAGAATCACCAAGCTGCGACTTGCCTACTTTGGCCATATCATACGTAGAGAGCAATCACTGGAACAGGACATAATGGTGAGAAGTATAGAAGGAACAAGGCAAAAAGATAGCCAGCAACTCGATGGCTTGATACAATCAAGATAACAGCAGAGAAGACCCTGGTGGACCTTTCTAGGCTTGCACAAGATCGATGTTCATACAGAGTGTTCATCCATCAAGATGACGTGGCTCAAGATGAACTGAAGGCCGTTAAATCATAAAAATATTAGTCAATTATATTCTATGTCCGAAATGTATTTTGTACATTTTGAGTTGTTTGGTTATTATTCTCACTTTAGCTGATGAAAATAAACAATTGAGATTGGAACATTTACATTTTTCATTTAGTTGCTTAATAATTCTGCACACATATTTCTCCTAAGAAAGACAATACCTCACTTCTACTTTCTTAATGGGAATCTGTCTGTAAGATCAAACCTCACTCCTAAGCTGCTCTGGAGACAGATTCTCATGCATGTCTATGTCCGGTCCATAGCCTGGAATAGCTCATTTACATATAAGAAAAACGTGGATTTCTCTAGAATAAGGTATAGAATCGCATTTATCAAGATGTAATTTTACTCAGCTTCCTATGATCTACATGCCTACATAGATAGCTTAGAAGGGTTGAGCCTTCTGACAGAGTTCCATTAAATATTCAGGTCTCAAGTTTATTAACCTTTCAGACTGACAAACAGCTGTGTAGTTGTTCAATAATAAAATGATTCATCAAAAATACTAATTGCCTAATAATTGTGTAAATTTAATAAAAGTATAAAAAATACAATGTCTACTGGTTTTATGAAAACTTTACTGCTCAATTCATAGTAAATCCACAGTGATTTTACTGTAGTTTTTGAGAAAACGTGACAAATCCACAAGTTGACTACAACATATATGTAAACTCATAACAACAAGTTATCATATTTTGCCTTTTACTATTACACTGTTCAACACAAAAAATTCATCAGCAAAGGTAATGTGCAATACAGGGTAATATTGTGGTACCGTGTTAGGCAGAATAATCAATTGAAATACTATGTCCCAAGAATGCCTGAAGAAGGAGCCCTTGTGCTCTGAAAGCTTGCTAATATAATTTTTCTGGTTAGCCTATAAAGGTATCACTCCTAAAATACTTTTGTCATTCTTGGGAAATAGTATTTCAATTAATCAGCAAAGGTAATATGTCTGTTTTCTGGAGTTTGATGTGCTGATTCCAAAACTAAGCTTAGTTTTGCTCTATCACATAAGGTTTCTGAGATAGAAGTATTTTTATTCTTAACTTATTTCTGCATTTTCAATGTATGCTGGGCCCGTCATGTCATATGCTCAAGTTGTTCAAATGGTTTTTGTGACTGATGAATATAAGGAAAGTGGCTATGCCATTTGCTCTTCCCATGATTTGGAGAGAACCCAAAAATCACAGTGATGACTTCTACTTTTGTTTTGTCAAACTGAAGGGCTTTTCTACAAAGAACAAACATAAGATTATTTACCCTGAACTTGAATCAGCGATTAGGCCAGTTCCACATGATGGTACCTTGCCATTTCCTTTACCACCATTGTCTGGATTGGATGAAAATTAAGTAAAATATGAAGACTATGGAGCTGAAGCTACTGGTGAAGACATGGAGACCTCAAGTCAAGATGAGTATGTACCTGATGGAGCAGCCGAGCAGCCAGAACGCTTTACCTCAACATGAATTAAATGATCTCATCAGAGACCTTTCATTGTCAAAAAATAAAGCTGAACTTCTTGCATCTACTTTGAAAGAGAAGAATCTTCTTCATTATGATGTCAAAGTGTGTTATTACCGAAACAGAAGTAACACTTTAACACAATTTTTCACAGTTGATGGACCAATAGTGTATTGTAACAATGTGAATGGCTTCTTTGAAGAACTGAATCAAGAGTATTTTGTTGCAGATGGGCAATTATTTATTGACTCATCCCAGAGAAGTTTGAAGGCAGTGTTGCTTCACAATGGAAATATGAAACCATCAATCCCTATTGCTTACTCATGTCATCTAAAGGAAAGTTATGAAAATCTGTCAGTTGTTTTGGATGCTATACAATATAAGCATCATCAATAGAATATCTGTGGAGATTAGAAAGTGATTGGTCTGTTAATGGGAATGCAAGGAGGTTTCACAAAATATTGTTGCTTCTTGTGTTTATGGGACAGTAGAAATACAGTAGAGCATTATGCTTTTGTGATTGGGGACAGAGAAACATCTATGCCTCAGGTAGAGACAATGTTCAGCATAATCCTTTTGTTGCTTCAACAAATATCTTTCTTCCTCCACTACATATAAAGTTGGGATTGATTAAAAAATGTGAAAGCCAAGGCAAAGACAAATTCACAAGGGTTCCAGTATATTTCACAGAAATTCTCCAGCATTTCACCAGCAAAACTGAAGGAAGGGGTACTTGTTGGTCCTCAGATCAGAGAGCTTATGAGAGATGATGTATTTGAAGGAACTCTAAAGAACTGAAATATTGAAAAATCTTCAAGTGGATCTGTGAAAACTTTAACGACACCAAAAACGCTACATGCTACGTTTTCTCCGCCCGGCGCTTAGTCAAAACAACGTCTCAGCGTCGGCCAGCGGATGCGTTGTCAATACAAGTCTATGGAGATTAGCGCAGTCTGATAACAGACTGCGCTAATTTCCATAGCGGCGGATTGCGATGAACGCAAGTGTGAAAGCACCCTAAGGCTACTTTCACACTTGCGTCGTTTGGCATCCGTCACAATGCATTGTGTGACGCATGTGACGGATGCGTTGTAAAAGTGTGATAATAAAGGCAACGGATTCCTGTGAAACAACACTTTGCATTAGTTTTCTTTAGCCGAGAAAGAGAGAGAGAGACACCATCATCACCGCACACACCCTGGCACTACCGCCCCCATCATCATCGCACACACCCACCAACACTACCACCCCCATCATCATAGCACACACCCCGGCACTTCCGCCCCCATCATCACCACACACACCCCGGCACTACCGCCCCCATCATCACCGCACACACCCGGCACTACCGCACCCATCATCACCGCACACACCGCGGCACTACCGCACCCATCATCACCGCACACACCCCGGCGCTACCGCACCCATCATCACCGCACACACTCCGGCACTACCGCACCCATCATCACCGCACACACCCCGGTGCTACCGCACCCATCATCACTGCACACACTCCGGCACTACCGCACCCATCATCACCGCACACATCCTGGCACCACCGCCCCCCATGATCACCACACACACACCGGCACTACTGCACCCATCATCACCACAGACACACACACACCGGCACTACCGCTCCCATCATCACCGCACACACTGGCAGTACTGCCCCCATCATCACCGCACACACCCCGGCACTACCACACCCATCATCACCGCACACACCCCGGCACTACCGCACCCATCATCACCGCACACACCCCGGCACTACCGCACCCATCATTACCGCACACACCCCGGCACTACCGCACCCAACCCATCATCACCGCACACACCCCGGCACTACCGCACCCATCATCAGCTCACACACCTCGGCACTACCGCACCCATCATCACCGCACACCCCGGCACTACCGCACCCATCATCACCGCACACACCCCGGCACTACCGCATCCATCATCACCACACACACCCCGGCACTACCGCACCCATCATCACCGCACAAACCCCGATGCTACCGCACCCATCATCACCGCACACACTCCGGCACTACCGCACCCATCATCACCGCACACACGCAGGTGCTACCGCCCCCATTATCACTGCACACACCCCAGCACTACCGCCCCCATCATCACCGCACACACCCCAGCACTACCGCCCCCCATGATCACCACACACACACACCGGCACTACTGCACCCATCATCACCACACACACACACCGGCACTACCGCCCCCATCATCACCGCACACACCGGCAGTACTGCCCCCATCATCACCGCACACACCCTGGAACTACTTCCCCAATCATCACCGCACACACCCCGGCACTACCGCACCCATCATCACCGCACACACCCTGGCACTACTGCACCCATCACCACCGCACACACCCCGGAACTACCGCACCCATCATCACCGCACACACCCCGGCACTACCGCACCCATCATCACCGCACACATCCCGGCACTACTGCACCCATCATCACCGCACACACACCAGCACTACCGCCCCCATCATCACCGCACACACCAGCACTATCTCAGTGACATTCCCGCTGACAGCGCGATTCACGTCAGTTGCTGCGTGGAGCTGACAGAGAGCGGTCATGGTCTGTGGCCGCTCCTGTCAGCTTCATGTAGTAGAGCTGAAAGCATCGTGGGACCTCTGTGGATTACGTCAGATGTGGAGGGGTGTTTGGGGATTTTAATAAAGTGGTGAAAGAGGGTGTATTTTTGTCTTTTATTTCAAATAAAGGATTTTTTAAGGTGTATGTGTTTATTTACTTTAACTTACAGGTTAATCATGGGGGGTGTCTCATAGACGCCTGCCATGATTAACCTAGGACTTAGTGGCAGCTATGGGCTGCCATTAACTCCTTATTAGCCCGATTGCCACCGCACCAGGGCAATTCGGGATGAGCCAGGTAGAGTCCCGGGACTGTCCCATCTAATGGATGTGGCAATTCTAGGCGGCTGCTGGCTGATATTTTTAGGATGGGGGGCTCCCCATAACGTGGTGCTCTCCATCCTGAGAATACCAGCCTTCAGCCATGTGGCTTTACCTTGGCTGGTATCAAAATTGGGGGGGGACCGCACGCCGTATTTTGTAATTATTTATATATTGTACTGCACAATATAGACCTGCCCACCGGCGGCTGTGATTGGCAATGAGACAGCTGTCACTCAGCGTGGGGGCGTGTCTGACTGCAACCAATCCTAGGTGCCGGTGGGCGGAGGAAGCAGGGAATATGAGATGGAATAATGAGCGGTCAGCATTTTCAAAAGAGGAGAAGCCGCCAGAGCAATGTGACAGCTGTGCAGCACCGCGCCCGTGATTGGTGAGTATGAGAGAGGGGGTGAGAGGGAGAGACCGACCAACAGAGAGAGATAGAGAGAACAGGAGTAATTTTAAACGATTTAGATCGTTCTGCTGGACATGCTGAGCATGCTCAGCAGAATGGGATGGAATCCGTCAGCGGATTCCGCCGCTTAGCACGTTGCGGCGGAATACGACACCATAGACAATCTCTCAAAACCTTCAACATATTCTGTAGATTAATTTTTTCCTAAGGGTGCTTTCACACTTGCGTTCATAGCAATCCGCCACTATGGAAAATAACGTTAACGGACTGCGCTATTCTCCATAGACTTGTATTGACGACGCACTGTGTCGCAAGTGTCTGCGTTGCATCCGCTGGCCGACGCTGAGTCGTTATTTTGACTGAGCTAAATGCATACCAGTGTCTTGGATGTCGCATGTCTCTGAAGATGCACTTTTTGCATTCACATTTAGATTTCTTCCCTCAAAATCTTTTGGATGTAAGCGAGGAACAAGGCGAGCAGTTTCACCAGGACATTAGAGAAATGGGGCACCGCTACCAGGGTTTTTGGAATGACTCTATGATGGCAGATAACTGTTGGATGTTATATAGGAGCAACCCTGAAAAATCATATCAACCACAGTCTAATGTCGAGCACTTTTAATTTCTGCTCATATTTTGGTTTCTATTTTACATGTGAATTTGTTTTGGTTCAATAAAATCTGTTTTGTAAGGTGAAGCATTTTTTTCTGATATGTAGATCATTTTTTAAATCAGGACAAAAAGATGATTCAGAAAAGTACAAAGTCACCTGCAATGATTACAAAAAATATTTTTTTGTATTTTAGAATGATGTACTATTATAATTTGAGCTCTGTATATAGTGTTTGTTGACTGTGTGGTCACATTTTTCAATCAGCCAGATGTATATTTCTGTATATCCTATTGCTAGGATTCAGATGTATGGTCTGCTTATATGGCGGCCGTCATAAAAGTATATGTGGATTATTCTGTAACTCTGTATTATAGCTCTAATTTAGAAAAAAAACACTTTTTTTTCTGTCTGAATACACCCTAAATAGAAAAAATTCTAGCATGTTCCAATAGATGCAATATGTACAATGACAAGCAAAAGGGTAACAATGTTTTGAACTTTTGCATTTCAGGCTTCATATCTGACCATCCTCTACAGCTATGAGCATGAGACTACCTTCATACATAAATTTAACTTGCAACAATTTAGCATATGATTAGTTATGCAGATTCTTGTCATGTCACTGCATTGTTACTGTTTTGCTCCAAAAATGTAATTTTTCCAGACTGGAATGCATAAAACAGTCCAAACTAATTACATATACAATAAAAATGTGTAAGATGTTATACAGAATGTTGATATAATGTGTGATGTGATGTATGGTACAATGCATAACGTAATATATGTGTATTATGGTATGGTATAAGATATGTTGCCCGGCAACCGACTGCAGGACATGTGCCAGTTGGCAGCTAGGATTAGCCCTTGGGGGAGGAGCTTGTGCTGAGAAAAGGACAGACTCCATCTTGTAAGTCAGATAGCGTTTTGACTGAGAGGACAGCAGAGTGCTGGTTTAGGTGCGAAGAGTTACCAGATATCTCCTTGTTAACTCCTGAACATCAGGAGGTGACGGCTCGTATTTGGTGCCAGAGTGAGCACCCTTTTTTCCCCTGACAGGGGATATGGACATACCTCCCAACTTTTAAAGAACGGAAAGAGGGACAAGGCAAATTTTTATGCCACGCCCATGGCCACACCTCTTACCACACCCAGTCAGCAATGACAATCATTGTTTTAGAAACAATAATTAAAAAAATATACCGTATTTTTCGGATTATAAGACGCACTTTTCCTCCCAAAAATTTGGGAGGAAAATGAGGGGTGCGTCTTAAGATCTGAATACAGCTTACCGGGGTGCTGTTTGTGCGGTGACCGGGTGCGTTCTGGTGGCCGGGTGTCTGTGGCTGCGTGCAGGCAGCCGGGTGCCCGTTGGTGCCGGCTGCCTCTCTGTACATGCGGGCGGGCGGATGTGCGTGCGTGCGGGCAGCCGAGTGCCCGTAGGTGCTGGCTGCATCTCTGTACGTGCGTGCGGGCAGTCGGGTGCCCGTTGATGCAGGCTGCCTCTCTGTGCGTGCGTGCGGGCAGCCGGGTACCCGTCGGTGCCGGATGCCTCTCTGTACGTGCGTGCGAGCGGGCGGGCAGCCGGGTGCCCGTCGGTGCCGGCTGCCTCTCTGTATGTGCGTGCGGGCGGGCAGCCGGGTGCCCGTTGGTGCCGGCTGGCTCTCCGTGCGTGCCGGGCGGCAGTGCGGCAGGTGTCCCAGTGTGTCCGCGGTCCCTGTTTCAAATGATGGCGCCGGGAGTCAGCGCTTGCGCAGATGGATCTCTTGGATGAGCGCTCTATCTGCACATGCGCCGCTCCAGGCGCCATCATTTGAAGCGGGACCGTGGACACACTGAGACACTTACTTCACTGGCCTGCTCCACCTGTCACCCGCCACCACGGACCCGCCGCGGCTCCCACCATGGACACCGCCGCGGCTCCCACCACGGACGCCGCTGTCACCACGGACCCGCTGCGGCTGATGCTACTAACCCGCCGCGGCTGCCAGCACAACCTCTGCCTCCTGTGACCCCGCTTCACCACCACTGCTGCCCCCCTCTGGTAAGAGAACACCGGATTATAAGACGGATCACTTTTTTTTTTTTTTACCTTTTTTAAGCTCTAAATTTGGGGTGCGTCTTATAATCCGGTGCGCCTTATAAAATGAAAAATACGGTACATAGATTTATTTCTAAGTAGTAAATTAAAATATAAATGCAAATTTGGCTGTGTTACTTTTAAACTAGAATATTTTAAACCACAAAATTCTGTTTTAAAGCAGATCTGTCCCCTAAATCTGCCCCATGTACAAAACTGCAGACTTCATGACAGATCCGCACTATTAGATAACATATCTGTAATAATACTGTGCTTTTGGTTAATGGGAGTGTGGCGCCCTGGACAAGCCAGGACGTCACAGGTACTGCAACAACACACCCCACACCCCGGTTAGGCACATCAGCCGCACACACGAAATCCTTGTTGCCTCCCTCCAGGGCCTGATGTCCACACCAGGTGGGGTGGAGCCAGGTGGTTGGCCCCACCCACCGAGGAGTTCACAGTCCTGGAGGCGGGAAAAGTTCAGAGAGAAGTTCAGAGAGTGAAGGTGAAGGAGTGAAGTGGTAAAGGAGCAGTCTGACCATGTCCGGGTACGTGGCCCGGGCACAGAAACAGCAAGGTTGGCAGACGGTGGTGACCGTCTGCAGGCGAGGCCGATTGAAGCACAACCGTAAGGATCGGGGATGGGTGGTGGCCCACCGGTACCGGACCGGGGAGCGAAGAGAGGCCAGCACCATTCGGCAGGGCCTACGGACCCCGACCAGGCTTGGAGTCGCCGTTAAACCGGTCAAATCCATCAGCGACGGGAATCTCCGGGGTTTCCCAGCAATAAAGACCCGACTGAAAGCAACCGCTCAACCGTGAAGGGAAATACAGCTACCGCCACAGCTAGAGTTCCCAGGGCCAGCGCCTGTGGGAAAAAGGGGCTCCTCCGGCAAACATACCGCTGGGGAGCGGGTTACCGGTGGGAAGCCATCGGGGCCGAGAACATAACACCGGTGCAGGGAGAGACAGTTACCGCCAACCTACCGGGAGTGACCGTCGCAGCCGTCTGTGGGACTCGTCCATCCAGCCGTTTGTTTTACCAGAGACTCCGTGTGCGTTACTGGCTGAGTAAGTACCACCGTGCCGTCTGGCACAGTGCTGCCCCGCGAACCTGCACCCGGCCAAGCCCCGCAATCCACCAAACAGACAACAACTCCGGGCCCCGGGACTACCAAAATCCCCCTACCCACGGAGGGGAGAGAAACATCCCAGCTGCTCCCTGTCATCGCTCCTGGGATCCCCGTACAGAGCAGCGGTGGTGCCCCAACCTCACCACACACTGTGGGTGGCGTCACAAACTGACACCCCAAACACCAACAAAACACCCCTTTCACTCACGGGCGAGGAGCACCGCTCGAGTCCCCGGATCCGGCCCACCGCTCGAGCCACCGAGCAGCAGCACCAGCAGCGCCGGACCCGAGCGTGGTAAGCGCAGCGCCCTGCCGCCTGCGACAACTTAGCGTCACGAACAGGATCCTACCGTTCTACCGCCTGGTGGAAGTGCGCCTTGTGTCCCGCCGGAGGTGTCCGGCCGAAAAATTTCGAGAGCCGCCATATTGGGCGTGAGAAGTCCCCGCTCGAGCGTCTTCCCGAGCAGTGGAGGCGCGAAAGTCGAAGCTCCACCCCTGAAGAGGAGGTACCAAGGAGACACAAAGGGGGGACGCGGATGGAGAAATAACGGCGTCTTGGGGCTGGAGCGCGGGAGCACCCGCCACCGGAGCGTCCAAGCTTTGGAGGAGCAGAGGGGGAGTAGCCTTCGAAGACGGCGGCCCGGGTGAGCTCCCCACCGGGACTGCTGCGTGGCTGGAATGAGAGCTGGGTCGGTTCTGTACGAAGGTCAGGGCGCAGAGCCTGCAGCAGTTGTTGGATTGGCGGGCAGAGGTGCGTAGGATGGTCGCCGTGGTGGAGGCCCGGGAGCAAGGGGCCGCAGCGGCCGTGGCGCACCGTGACCAGGCCACCCAATTTCCCGAACCAGCCTTGATCGAGTGGGCGCCGGGGACCGGCCCTGCCGTAAGGGGTCCAGAGAGAGTGCAGCTGATGGAGGAAAAGGTCCCAAGCATGCTGCCCCCGCCGCTGTTTCCAACCGCGATCAGCGGTTCTGGACTGCATTGCTTGTGGAAGGAGAACCCAATGTACCGTCCAGTCCCGGACTGGGCCGACCCTCCGCGGTGGTAGCCGCCCCGGGGTCAGCGGTCCCCCACCGCAAGTGTCCCCGTTGGGACCACAAGCACCGCGTGATGTTCTTGATGTTGTTGAATGTAACTGAATGATAAGATTGAATCAACCGAAGAAGTTTATCAGATTAACACCGTGATTGAACCGGCCGTTGCCAGCAACTAGTCCCCGTTGGGACCCCTTGCACCGTGCGTAAGGAACTGCTTACGGACAAGCCCGAGAACTTGCAGGGCAACCACAAACTGGTGGCATGTAAATAAAAATGTTGGCTTGTGACCGTGACCGCCTCCGTAGTGGCTGATTTGGGAGGATGGGCCTGGAGGAAAGGGATGGCCCAGGCCCGCCACTACCGTAACCGGTGGCAATCCTCCGGGGGTTCAGGGGTTCCCCATGGATGTGGCTCCCCTGAAAAGGACCGTACCCGCTCGGGCAATTTGGTTCTGGACTGGGGAAAGGGGTGCTGCCCACTTCTTAGGGGCAGCATCAGGGCCAGGTTGTTTGGGCGGGGGGAGAGCGGAAGCCGTACCGTTAATAAAATGTTGGTAGCGTTAAAGCACTGTGCCTCCCGTAATGGGAAGTTTATAAAATGTTTGTGATGTTACATGTTTTACCATTTTCTACCTTTTTCAGTTGTGAAAATAAAACCGGTGATGGACGAGCAGCCCGAGGACGGTCTGCGTTTAACCAAGGGGCAATGTGGCGCCCTGGACAAGCCAGGACGTCACAGGTACTGCAACAACACACCCCACACCCTGGTTAGGCACATCAGCTGCACACACGAAATCCTTGTTGCCTCCCTCCAGGGGCTGATGTCCACACCAGGTGGGGTGGAGCCAGGCGGTTGGTCCCACCCACCGAGGAGTTCACAGTCCTGGAGGCGGGAAAAGTTCAGAGAGTAGTTCAGAGAGTGAAGGTGAAGGAGTGAAGTGGTAAAGGAGCAGTCTGACCGTGTCCGGGTACGTGGCCCAGGCACAGAAACAGCAAGGTTGGCAGACGGTGGTGACCGTCTGCAGGTGAGGCCGATTGAAGCACAACCGTAAGGATCGGGGATGGGTGGTGGCCCGCCGGTACCGGACCGGGGAGCGAAGAGAGGCCAGCACCATTCGGCAGGGCCTACGGACCCCGACCAGGCTTGGAGTCGCCGTTAAACCGGTCAAATCCGTCAGCGACGGGAACCTCCGGGGTTTCCCAGCAATAAAGACCCGACTGAAGGCAACCACTCAACCGTGAAGGGAAATACAGCTACTGCCACAGCTAGAGTTCCCAGGGCCAGCGCCTGCGGGCAAAAGGGGCTCCTCCGGCAAACATACCGCTGGGGAGCGGGTTACCGGTGGGAAGCCATCGGGGCCGGGAACATAACACCGGTGCAGGGGGAGACAGTTACCGTCAACCTACAGGGAGTGGCCGTCGCAGCCATCTGTGGGACTCGTCCATCCAGCCGTTTGTTTTACCAGAGACTCCGTGTGCGTTACTGGCTGATTAAGTACCACCGTGCTGTCTGTCACAGCACTGCCCCGCGACCCTGCACCCGGCCAAGCCCCGCAATCCACCAAGCAGACAACAACTCCGGGCCCCGGGACTACCAAAATCTTCCTACCCACGGAGGGGAGAGAAACATCCCAGCTGCTCCCTGTCATCGCTCCTAGGATCCCCGTACAGAGCAGCGGTGGTGCCCCAACCTCACCACACACCGTGGGTGGCGTCACAAACCGACACCCAAAACACCCCTTTCACTCACGGGCGAGGAGCGCCGCTCGAGTCCCCGGATCCGGCCCACCACTCGAGCCACTGAGCAGCAGCAGCTGCAGCAGCAGCAGCGCCGGACCCGAGCGTGGTGAGCGCAGCGCCCCGCCGCCCGCGACAGGAGGAATTAGTGAATACAGGCAACTTACTGTTCTGATTGTTCCAATTGTGGAGACATGGGGGTCAGTGGGTGCTCTCGTCCGCTGATCCGGCCGCCTTTAGAAAGACAGCATGGCCCAGGGCTCATCCCAACTGAATGCCTGACATCCTTAATCCCTCCCTCTCCTCCTCAGCTGTGATCCGACGGCAGGATCAGATCATAGTGTAATGGCTCACGCTCACAGCACAGCAGGAGCCGAGGGTCATTAGCATATCGCATCAAATGTGATATGCCAGTGTGACCTCAGTTTGGTATGTGCGCATGTTGTGTTCTGTGCAGTGCGGAAAAGAACATATCCTCTGGCAGACTGGACAAATGTAAACCCTGCGTTTGGAAAAGAAAAAAAAAAATGCACCCAAAACTCATGCATTTTGGATGCATTTTCCATGCGTTTTGGATGCATTTTTGACAGTGCGTTCCCCCGTCAATTTAGCTCTGCTACATGCCCGCTGACAGCAGACACAGACAGAGTTGTGCGATGAGAATGAACTCAGATGAACTTCACCCGACTTCATTGTCATCCCGCGGCTCTGTCTGTGTATCGCATCCTGGTTAGCGGTCACCCTAGAAGGACGCACTGGTGACCGCAAATCCCCTGACTGACTGAAGTGAGCAGCGCCATCAGCGGTGCCATCACTCAGGTTACCCGCGGCCAGCTGGAGTCCTCCACCTGAGACCGCAACTCACCTGTGATGTCATCGCTGATCGTGCGGGTCACTTCAGTTGCTGCGTGGAGCTGACAGAGAACAATCGTGGTCTGTGGCCGCTCCTTTCAGCTTCATGTAGCAGAGCTGGATGCGTCGCGGGACCTCATGTGGATTACGTTGGACCTGGAGGGGTATTTGGGGGTTTAATAAAATGGTGAAAGAGGTGTTTTTTTGTCTTTTATTCTAAATAAAGGATTTTTGGGTGTATATGTTTATTTTCTTTAACGTACAGGTTAATTATGGTAGATATCTCGGGGAGACGCCTGCCATGATTAACCTAGGACTTAGTGGCAGCTATGTGCTGCCATTAACTCCTTATTACCCCGATTGCCACCACACCAGGGCAATTCGGGATGACCCAGGTAGAGTCCCAGGACTGTCGCATCTAATGGATGCGGCAATTCCGGGCGGCTGCTGGCTGATATTGTTAGGCTGGGGGGCTCCCCATAACGTGGAGCTCCCCATCCTGAGAATACCAGCCTTCAGCTGTGTGGCTTTACCCTGGCTGGTATCAAAATTGGGGGGGACAGTTTTTTTAAGATTGATTATTTATTTATTTTACTGCATGATATAGACCCGCACACCGGCGGCTGTGATTGGTTGCAGTGAGACAGGTGTCACTTAGTGTGGGGGTGTGTCTAACTGCAACCAATCTTAGGCGCCGGTGGGCGGGGAAAGCAGGGAATATGAGATGGAATAATGAGCGACTGGCATTTTCAAAAGAGGAAAAGCCGCTAGAGCAGTGTGACAGCCGTGCAGTGCCTCGCCCGTGATTGGTGAGTATGAGAGAGGGGGAGAGACTGACCGACGGACAGAGAGCCAGAGAGAGAGAGAGAGACCGACCGACGGACAGAGAGTGACAGACAGAGCGACCAACTGACAGAGAAAGAGACCAACCGACCGACAGACAGAGGGAGATTGACCGACATCGACAGAGAGAGACTGAAAAGACCTGCGTTTTGTTTGTCAAAAAAGCATGCGGAACGCAATAAAAATGCAGCCCAAGTGCATTTTGGTTGCATTTTGACCCATATCATTGATTTCACTGGGTGGAGAACGCAGCTACAACGCACAAAAGAAGTGACATGCTGCTTTTTTTTCCGCAGCGATTTTTGGCATCCAAAACACTGCGTTTACAAATGCAGCGTGCACATTGAATATTCGGACTTCTCATAGACTTTGCTGGGGAAGCAGAACACATGCAATTTGGCACTGAAATGCTGCAGTTCAAAACGCAGCGTTAATGCGGGGAAAAAATGCAACGTGCGCACATAGTTGTAGTTCGCCAATGCATCGCGACGAGGAAGGAATCCTCTCGGCGAACTACAAGACCCAGGAGGCCGGCGATGGAACGGAAGGTAAGGTGAGCATAACATGTGTACCTTCCGTTCCATCACCGGCCTCCTGGGTCTTGTAGTTCGCCGCTCCAGGCTATGTATCGGTAACCATCGGCGACGAAGCAGGAACTTCCGCTGTCAGACGCTACTCAAATGCAGCGCGCTGACCAATCAGAGGCTACTGCCTTTGACATCAGCGCTCTGGATGCGGAAGTTCCTCCCTCGTCGTCATGGTTACCCGATACACAGCCCATGCTAGCGAACAGCAAGTCCCAGCAGGCCGGCGATGCAATGGAAGGTAAGGTGAGCATATAATATGTGCGTGTGTTTCTGTGTGTATGTGTGAGTTTGTGCATGTGTGGAATGGCACAACAGGGGACCAGGATGGGACACTTAACAAGTTGTGGAACGAATTGTCTGCATTGCAATGATTTCCTATACATACACATTACTGGGGCCTGTGGAGCCTACATACTGACAGTGATAGCCTGTGGGGCATACATACTGGCCCTGGGGATGCTTAGCGCACAGGCTGGCAGTGGTGGAAGACGCTGAGGGCCCAAGCTGGCAGCACTGGAGGGTGCTTAAGGCATAAGTTGGCAGCACTGCGGGGGGAGCGCTGAGGGCACATGCTGGCAGCACTGCGGGGGGCACTGAGGGCACATGCTGGGAGCACTGCGGGGGGCACTGAGGGCACAGGCTGGCGGGGCGCTGAGGGCACAGGCTAGCAGCACTGGGGGCATTAAGGGCACAGGCTGGTGGGGCACTGAGGGCACAGGCTGGCGGGGCGCTGAGGGCACAGGCTGGCAGCACTGGGGGGAACTGAGGGCACAAGCTAGCAGCACTGGGGGGCACTGAGGACACAGGCTGGTGGGGCGCTGAGGGCACATGCTGGCGTGGTGCTGGGGGGCGCTGAGGGCACAGGCTGGCGTGGTGCTGGGGGTCACTGAGGGCACAGGCTGGCGTGGTGATGGGGTGCGCTAAGGGCACAGGATGGCAGCATTGCAGCACCAGAACCTGAGAGCTCCTCTGGCTGCTTTCTCTGAGTCCCCTGTTTGTCTTCTTTTTCTATTGCAGGCACAGGGGGGACCTGAGAAGACAAGTACTGGACTCTCCCCTGCTCTATCCTCCTGCAAGCACACTGCTCTCCCCTCCTGCAAGCACACTGCTCCCCCCTCCTGCAAGCACACTGCTCCCCCTTCCTGCAAGCACATTGCTCTCCCCTCCTGCAGGCACACTGTTCTCCCCTCCTGCAGGCACACTGCTCTCCCCTCCTGCAGGCACACTGCTGCCCCCTCCTGCAAGCACACTGCACACTGCTCTCCCCTCCTGCAGGCACACTGCTCTCCCCTCCTGCAGGCACACTGCTCTCTCCCTGCTGCAGGCACACTGCTCTCTCCCTGCTGCAGGCACACTGCTCTATCCCTGCTGCAGGCACACTGCTCTCTCCCTCCTGCAGGCACACTACTCTCTTCCTGCTGCAAGCACACTGCTCTCTCCCTCCTGCAGGCACTCTGCTCTCTCCCTCCTGCAGGCACTCTGCTCTCTCCCTGCTGCAAGCACACTGCTCTCTCCCTCCTGCAGGCACACTGCTCTCTCCCTCCTACAAGCACACTGCTCTCTCCCTCCTGCAGGCACTCTGCACTCTCCCTGCTGTTGGTGCACTTACCTCAGTTGCAGAAATGACGGTTTTGAAGCTGCCACTGTGCAGATGAGTCAGTCACATGTGAGCATCCTGGGTAGAAGGGGGAGACAGAGGGGGCGTGGCCAGCATCCAGCGAGCAGCAGGAGGGGCAAGGAAGGCATCCGAGGAGTGTGTGTCCAGCATAGAGAGGGGACGTGGACGATCGCAAAGGGGCGTGGCCAGCAGCATAGATGCCAAGGAAGGCATCCAGAGAATGTGACCAGCATCCGGAGGGGGCGTGGTTGGCAGAGTGCGGGGGCGTGGCAGCTGCGTCTCAATGCACTGCAGGACACAGAGCTTCCCGGGTGTGAGAACGGGACTGAAGTATAAAATCGGGACTGTCCCGCTATATCCGAGACGGTTGGGAGGTATGGATATGGACGCGGAGTTCAGTTGTGGAAAGTAGTAGCAGGCCTGTTAAAAACCGTAGACCTAAGCCAGGAGGATTGGAGTATAAAGGACAGACTTTAATGGAGATAGATCAGCTGGGAACCAAAAGAAAGTCCTGAAGTGAGTTGTAACCTAGGAAAGATGGAAGGCAAGAAAGTGTCTTATCACATGCGTTCTACCACCATTTGTTGAAAAAGACTGTTTAATAAAGTGAGTTTTGAAGAAGAACTTTGGGTGTCCCGTGATTCATGTGTGGCCGAACCTGAGTGCCGAAACTTGGAAAATGGAAGCAAAATACAAAAAACCTGTGAGTGTAATGTACCATACTCACATAAACACACACAACTAATCATCCATTTTCAATGTAAGGTGCCAGGGTGCAACAATATGGACTCACCCATGACTACCGCCCACTGGCACCTTACAAAAAGTGGTATAGTTGGCAGGATTGGGCCTTGCTTCAGGAAAATCCAGCTGATACAGTACGGGCAGTGACTCTGAAGAAATGGGCAGCTGAGCTGGTACAGGACTCGCCCTGGAAGAGGCGGAGCCAAGTGAGAAAATGACCAGAGCAACTCGGCGCCATTCTTGAAAGGAGAAGAGCTGAGGATGTATCACCATGGTGAGTCACCCATGAGAGATGGCCAGTAGTTTGGTGTTCCAAATCGCAGAGAGCCAGCCTGCTGTCGTAGAAATGTGGGGCTAACAAGAGAGGTTTAAAAACAAAAAAAACAAACCAGGTCTGATCTGCAGCGCCCCCTTGCTTTGCTAGTTGCACATAACTGTGATGAACAGTTATGCATTCCTGGGCAGTGATTGGTGGACACATCTGAACAAAGTCCCTGTTTGGCTGAGAGCAGCTGAAAGTTTTCTGTTTTCCCCTTCCCATTTTACTTTGTGCTCCTTGCGCACCCTCCTGCTGGATTGCAGGATTGTAAACAGCAAGCGGGTTCTACACTCTTCACCAAGCACCCTTTTTCTATGGACTTTACACAGAGCCCCATGGAATTTGCCCCTGTCCCCATGGACTTTGCCCCCTCTCCCCATGGTCTTTTCCCCATACCATATAGAGACTGTAAGACTACCACCTGAGCAGCATTGTGTGAATTTAAGGGACTGTTGCTCACAAAAGGGGGAGGAAAAATGGATGACCTAATGTGCCCACTGGGTCAATGCCTAGGAATGTGCCCATAGAAATGGAGGACTGCTGCGCGTGAGCTGCTGTAACGTTAAAAGAAATGTGCCTCCATCCTGTCACTGGATGGGAGAGCTGGACTATAACTTATGGTCTACTTTGTTAAATGAACTTGGACACTGTGTTGCGAGGTCCCAACCAAGTGGGACCAGAGCATGCAGACCCGTAAAAAAAAATTATAATGGACCTTGAAGTATACATAAACAGACTATTGTATATGATACATTTATTATAAATTTCAAGTTTCACATATTTTTATGGTCCGGAACGACCATATGTAAGTGGGGAGGAATGTGTAATGTGATGTGATATAAAGTGTATTAAGTTTCTGCATAGTAATGTATAGTAATATGGTATAATGGATAAGATAATATATGTGTATTATGGTATGGTATAAGATAGGTTGCCCAGCAACCAACTGCTGGGCATGTGACAGTTGGCAGTTAGTATTAGCCCTTGGGGGAGGAGCTAGTGCTGAGAATACAGACTCCATCATGGACAGACTCCATCTTGTATTTCAGAGAGAGTTTCTGACTGAGAAGACAGCGGAGTGCTGGCTTAGGTGTGAGGCATTACCAGATATCTTCATCAGAGCCTTGTCTATTGACTTTCATCTAATTGCTTCAAGTCACCTATTTCCAATCTTCTACTGTCCACTTTTCAGACTTCTTTTTAAACTTCAGCTGATGCTTCTTATGATAATTTTGAAGTTGAGGCTTCTTCACCTTATTTAATGTGCATCACACGGTGCTTGCATGGACATCTGTGATCTCACAATTTAGAAGCATACGAGCCGCCTCTACTGCTCTGTTTGTTGCACCAGAACTGATAGACCTTGTGATTAGCAACTTATTGACTCCGATATTTTGCCTGGATGTCCATCTCTTTGCTTTTGAATGGACTTCATTTCATATTCTTTCAACTGTCATGGCACTCACATGATGAAGTTGAGAGTTTTCTTGTCCAAGAGACTATCTATGAGCTGGATGATACAGTTTCTCTTTTATTGGGAAACCATCTTCATGGCTGCTCCTCGATTCAAACCAATGACCTTTCACTTGGGAATCAACCTAATAACACACTGATCTGTTAGGGAATGTGAGAACAGGTTGTAATTTGTACTATAGAAGAAGAAAAAAAAAATCAACCACCAGGAGCAAAACAGTAACAATGCAGTGACATGACAAGAATCTGCATAACTAGTCATATGCTAAATAGTTGCAAGTCAAATTTATGTATAAGATATCCTAGAATACTGTCTATAAAATTAAGGTAGACTACTGCTAAAAGATGTAATAGATAGTGTAAGATATGGAGCCTGAAAGTCAAATGTTCAAAACATTGTTACCCTTTTGCTTGTACATGGGACGTTTCCCCCTGGAATATTTTATTCTATAGCAGAATATCCCTGTAGGTATGGCATCAGACAGAGCCCTTTTTGGTAGCATATGGTTCTCCTTTGTGCTAGACCCCAAATCCTTTTAATCACCAAATTCTTGCTTAGGCGATAAGGTTGCGTTGCAATTAGCTGTTGGTCCAGGTCACTTGTAAGAGTTGTGGTGATTCTGTGATAGAGCTTTTTATATTGCTATTTTTGGTTCTTAAAGCTCATATTTCCTGAGAAGTTCATTCTGCCAATGTCTTTTCTTGTTGGGGAACACCACTGGGATTCTTATTTTTCTAAATTCCTCAATACATTTGATTAATTCTACTTCCAGAGATTTTCTTTCCTCACTATGTGCCAATGGATCTACCCAACTTTTCACACTATTCTCCTTTGCCACGTCCTGCATACTGTTTCTTCTTGACCCTGATGTCTTGCCCTGCTCATGCTCTTTCAGAGAATTGGACAGCTCTAGTGTGTTTGTGGGTGATGGACTTTCTTCATGCGAAGGACAAATAACATCAGTATGGGAAAGATTTCTTTCACTTGGAAGCTTGGTACAAACTGTAGCTGAATCATGGCTATCTAGGCTGGAACTGGAAAGTTCATTTCCACTATCTGGCTCCTGATTTTTTGTTAGTAGTGGTGTTATTGTGTCTGTCTTCTCTTCTCTTTCACTTGTATCTGTTGGAAAAAAATAAAGAATTATATTATATATTGAAATGTATTCTTTCTTCATACCTATGACGCCTCTATAGGAGCGGATTATAAAAGGGGCAATCTGGAGGGCCCACGGCCAGATTGCCCTCAATATACTCTTCTTTTGTCATTAGTGGGTTGACAATCAGGGATCATTCCTGAAGCCCCATTGCCTGTAATAAAATAAAGTAGCAGGGCTGCTTTCCCAACACTTACTTTATGATTTAACTAGTGATTGATTTTGTTTTTAAATCAAAGTGGGGGAGAACTTGATAAGGAGGGAAGGATGGGCAAGAGGACACAATACAGGAACTCAGAATAAATTGAGGAGGGGTGGAGGGAGAGAGAACACAATATAGGGACTCATAATGAATTGGGGTGGGATACATGGAATTAATGAATTGGGGGATGAAGAAATGACAGGATAGGAACTCATAATGAACTGGGGAGGGAGAAGGGAGAGAGAAAATAATATAGAGACTCTGTAATGCTGCCACCAGGGGGAGCCAGAGCTCTGCAGCAGACGACACTACACAGAGCAATGAGAACCAGGAAGTGAATTCACAGCATTCTCATGCACTGCCTAATCAGCACAGCTGAGAGGCAGAACTGCAGGGTATGTGAGGAATAGTGAGACAGGCTGGGTCAAACCCTGTACGGGCAGAAGCAGGATCGGAGGAGCGAGCAGAAGCGAAGTCAATGTCAGGCTAAGGTCAGTACCGGAGGAAGCAACCGAGTGGGAAAATAGGAGGGGGGACACAGGACAGGAGGAACGACCAGGGGACAGAACACAGACAAGGGCACGGGGGCACAGGAACAGACAGATCAGGATATCACTCACAGGACCAGCAATCACAGGCAATGCAGAGCTAAGCTTATAGCCGGCGCTGGTTCACTGGAAGTGTCAGCTTTTAAGGCATCCAGGGGCCAGAAGTGAGGCCCGAGAGAAGGCTCCGCCCCCTAGCCATGTGTATAGGGAGGCGAATCATGACAGACTCATAATGAATTAACGAGGGCTAGATGGATAGAGGAAACAATGCAGTGGCTCATAATGAATTGGGGGTGGGTAGAAGGACATAGGAAATTAGGGGTACAATCAATAGTGAAATGAAAAGGGTTAAAAACTCCATGCTGGCATAGTGATGATATCAAATTAAATTCACCATTTTCTCTTCACTATTGATTGTACTCCATGTGGGTTTCTGCAGCAGCCATTTATGTTACAAAAGTATCACAACCACACTAGGTGAGTCTTTCTTAGACCCCTCTTACATAGTTTTATCTTGATAAGACCCTATTGCACATCATTTCTTTACAGCTTCTATTTACTGAATTAGGGGTCTGAGAGGATCCAGCACATAGAATTATAATGCATTGTGGGGGCACAGGACAGGAACTTATTACGAATTGGGGGGCTGTGTGAGAAGACAAAGGACAAGGAGTAGTAGTGAATTTGGGGAAGGTAGGGAGGACACAGGACAGAGATTTGTAATGAATTTAGTGTAGAGTCAAAGGTGCTAATTAATATATATGTTTAAGATCCAAAGAGAGACAGAATAAGGCGGCACTCAACGGCATCCAAATAGCGGATTAATTCAAGCATTATTCTGCCAAAGGGTACAGGTGGTGAGGGAGGGTGATTGGACTCGTGGAAGCACAAAGGTGCAAAACGGCTCGCCGCCGTCCGGCATTGTGACCTGTCCTCACCCTCCCCCACCACCTGTACCCTTTGGCAGAATAATGTTTGAATAAATCCGCTATTTGGATGCCGTTGAGTGTCGCCTGATTCCGTCTCTCTTTGGATCTTACACATGCTCTACGCCCTAGGACGTGCACCTGGCCTTTCTGCTTTCCAGGAATGAACTTACAGCAACACCTTGCTTTGGATTAGCGGTGTCCGGTTTTTCTCTCACTCTTGCGAATATATATGTTTATTGGTTAGCAGGAAAGTGGCTAATTATAGATAATAGGGGAACCAGTGCTAGACTATCAATTTATATTTTAAATGGTGCATGCCTAAGTACATATTTATGGTGTGGTCCATATTTTTATTCAGGAACACATTGTGGTGGATTTTCAAGACTGCGTTGATCAGTATGGCAAAAAGAGTCGAAGCTGTAAGATATCAACATGATGGTCTGACAAAATCAAGTCATCTATATCAGTATATAGTATCCTCTCTTATTATGTATACCACTATTCCATAGTATATAGATTATTCTCTTGTTATGTGTAGTGGCATCCCTTACCGCAGGGGTGGGGAACCTTTTATCCGCCAAAGGACATTTGCATATATATAACATCAGTCACAAGCCATCCAAAATATCAACTTGAAAAGTTATCCTGCTATATTTGGTCAAACATTTAATTAACTCATCCAAAATGTGATGACTGGAAACAATTCTCCTTGGTGTGGCTGTGAATTAGGTTTTAATGATGATGTTGCTACTATGCTCTTCTTACTAACTGCTTTTCGAAGGTTTGCATCATTCTGGAGTACAGTTGAATCAACACGATAAGGTTTGTAAAGTATTTGCAGCAGTACATTGTTCTGAACACATGTATATTACACTGCATTTCTTCTCAAAAAGGGAAATTAGTCACAGCTCATAAGGCTGCTTTCACACTACGCTTTTTTAACATGCGTCATGAACGTTTTTTTGCTGTAAAAGTGGATTCTGTTTTTACAAAGAAAAACGCATGCAAACGCATGTGTTATTTTGCAGGATCCTGTCACTTGAAGTTTATGGGCGCGCTTTGAAGTCATGTGATCAGGAGTGAGGGGAACTGAACGTGATAGACTGGGAGTCGGCATCTGAAAGCTCCGGACGCTGGTAACCAAGGTAAACATCGGGTAACTAAGCGAAGTGCTTTGCTTGGATACCCTATATTTACTTTGGTTACAAGCGTCCGCAGCTGCTAGGAGTCGGGCTGCCTGCTCCCTGCACACGTAACTAAGGTAAACATCTTGTATCTAAGCGAAGTGCTTTGCTTGGTTACCCGATATTTATCTTGGTTACGAGCGTCCGCCGCTCTCAGGTGGGGGAGAGAGAGAGGAGAGAGAGGGGGGAGAGAGAGAGGGAGGGGGAGAGAGGGAGGGGGAGAGAGAGACTGATCACGCAGGCTGGTTTCTGAGCATGCTCAGTAGAGCAAGCAGGATCCTGTCTATCAGCATGCCAGCGTTCACATGCGTTTGCGTGCAGTATAGTCAGGATCCAGTGAAAACCAGTATTTGGACGCAGCTCAAAAACGCTACAAGTAGCGTTTTTGAAACAGTTAAAAAACTGCAAGTCGCTGGATTCTCACTATAACGCACGCAAACGCATGTGAACGCATGTTGACGCGAGTCCATTGCAAATGCATTGAAATGAAAACGCATTTGCACTGGATCCGTTTTTGCGTTAAACAAACATTCATGACGCATGTTAAAAAAACGTAGTGTGAAAGCAGCCTTACATTTATAGAACTCAAGCAGTGAGATCTTCAGTATGCATCACATAGGAGACAACAAGAATGATGGACATGCTACACATAGGATACACTTCTGAATACATCACATAGTAGGTACTGAGATTGGTGTACTGTATATACACCACATAGGAGACACTGAGACTGCTGTATACATCACATAATATGCACCGAGACTGCTGTATGCCTCACATAGGATACACCAGGACTGGTGTATATGTAGCGCCCCTGGACTTCAGGCGCCACAGGGTATTACACCACTTTTCAGGGGTAATATCTATCCCAGGTCAAGAGGGGGTTAACCTGTCGGTGCCTTCACAAAACACACACAAACAACAGCAGGTGCTTACTCACAGGGAGTTGGACTAGGGAAGACAGGGTAGCCCGCCATCACAAAGCATGGGACTTCCCCTGTCGATAGGACAACCACCGGGGGCGGGCACCACATGGGATAGAAGTAGGCGCAACCAACACACTTAGAGGAGAACCTTCCTGGGCACAGCTTGGGATAACACCTAGCACTGACAACTGGAGTTAGTGTTTCTCGCTCTTCATGGGCCCGTGGCTTTTAGCAGGAGGCTCAGCCCGGGTTCCGGATAGCAACCAAGGGACACTTCACTAAAAGGCTTTCACGGGCACCGGTGGTGACCGCCGACTATCCGGGATCGCTGCAGTCCATCGTTTCAGAGACCGGTACTCAGGGGCAGCGCCTGAACTACTTGTGAGTAAAAAGACTTGGAACCACAGCCCCTGCCTCTCCTTTACCGGCACCGTCGTCCAGCGGTGCGGCGCAAATGGAGACCACCATCACCCCCGTCATCCTCCCCGGGGTAATCCCGCTCCGCCTGTGGGGAGCGATACCATCCCAGCTGCACCCAACATCTGCCCCGGCGAGACATCCCGCAATGGCGGCCCCCATCCCTGGCTGCGTACCGCAGGTGGCATCACGATCATCTAATAGACTTTCCTAACCGTCACTACCACCCCATCCTCCGTCCTGCATCCCTACCACCCTCCAACCCTCCATTATGTACGCTTTAGGGCAACGGAACCGGGCCAGGCCACCCCGTGACGACGCAGAGGATCTGCACCCTCGGCCTGGCAACGAGTAGGTAAAAACACTTGCCCCGTTAGGCGCTACATATGTACATTACATAATATACACTGGGGCTGGTGCATATACTGTACATAACATAAGAGACACTGTGGCTGCTGCATATACATCACAAAGGAGACACTGATACTGCTGCATTCACATAACATACGAGACACTGCTGTTGCATATACAACACATTAGAGACACTGGGATTGGTGCATTTACATCTTATAGGAGGCACTGGGGCTGGAGTATAGACATTACATAAGTGACAATGGGTCTGGTGCATATACATAACATAGAAGGCACTAAGGCTACGGCGTATACATTACATAGACAAAACAGGCTAAAGCATATACATCACATAGGGGACACTGGAGCTAGACTATATATATTACACAGGAGATAAAGGGGCTGGAGCATATGCAGTACATCACATAGGAGACAATGGGGCTGAAGCTTATACATCATATTGTCCTTTCAAATTATGTATAGCACTGTCTTTTATTAAATAACATCCACTCTTATTATGTATAATGCTGTCCCTTAATGCATAGCCTCCTCCTTTTTAAGCATAGCACTTTTTTTATTTTTACATAATGTCCTCTTTTGTTCTATATAGTATTGCCCCTTATTAGGTAGATTCCTCCCTTTTTAAACAGGTGTGTATATATATATATATATATATATTTATATATATATACTGCATATATACTGTACATATGTTATTTTTCTCATTTATATATTACCATCCTACCCATCAACTGAACTTATATTACGAAAGCATCTCATAATAACTTTTTAGGATACTCATTAGATCAGAGGACACAAGTGCAGGCGAACAAGTTTTCAGCTGACACTTATCCAACCTGTACTGTCGATGAGTGTCAATTGCAGACTCTTTTTCCACCACTGAACATGTGTCCCTAATCTAATAAGCCTCACCTAGTTCTCAGCACAGCTGCTCTGGATTCAGCAGCCAAGAACCAGCTGTCAATCAAGATGACATCGGTGGTGACACTCTGTCTACATCTACAAAGTATGGCATGAGAGAATGAACTGGTTCCAAATGGACATCTTAGTTTGTGAGAGAATCATTTTCAGGGTACGATCACACTAGTGTATAAAAAAAAAAACTATCTGGTTTTCATCCAGAAAAGTACATGACTGCAAAGGCCCTACGCGAGGCAGGTAGTCAATCAGTACAAGTCCTCTAGTGTTCAACTAAAAAAGAGAACAATAAAGAAAACCCTTTTAGTTTACCTGGTTCCTTAGTGACTGTTACATTTGTCTTTATTTTCTGGTCAACGTCTAAAGTAGTTGCAGAGCCTGGAAAAATAATCAGATATTAGCTCTCATTCTTATACTCCAAATGGGAAGCCAGGAAAAAAATGAAATTCTGATTAGCCATACAGCCGTGTGAAACAGGAAGGTGACGACGTTTAATATTCTTTACTTCTATACTACATGGAAATAACAATACTTGATTTTCATTTAAACAGCTTGTAAATATGACATTGATGTAATTGATAATAGTGTGATAAATGATTGGGGTCAGAAAAATGTATTTCAGCAAATTTAACAATTGTTAAAGGGAATTTGTCACCAGATTTCGGCCTTCTAAACTAAAACTAGGACCTTTAGCAGCTCCTGTACTGCATTCTACAAAGGAGCACATTACCCCCTAACAACACCTCCCCCGTAGCCCCCAAAAATACCTTCATAAAGTTTCCAGCCCCATATGTAAATTGTCCTGTCGGTCTGATGGGCGTCCTAGTCTGTGCCTCCTGTCCCTCCTTTTGCCATCCTCCTGTGCTGATTGACGTTGATGATGCCTCTGACATAATCCATGTAGGTGGGCAAAATCTCCATATTCCCAGCTCGCATAGGCGTACTCCACTCTGCCATCTGGCGAGCAGAGCCGAAAACATAGGTGCGCATGCACGGAAGGTGAGTTCTTCTGCACAGGCGCGAGATTTTGCCTGGCGATGTGAATGAAGCAAGTGACGTCATCCACATCACAGGGCAAAATCTCGCGCCTGCGCAGAGAACTCACCGGTTCGTGCAGGCGCACCTATGTTTTTGGATCTGTCCGCAATAGGGCAGGGCGAAGTGTGCCTACACGAGCTGGGAATATGTATGCGCAGGCGAGAGATTTTGCCCGCCTATGTGGATGGCATCCGAGGTGTGATCAACGTCAATCAGCACAAGAGGACGGCGATAGGAGGGGCAGGAGGTACAGAATAGGATGCCCATCGTACCCGACAATTTACATACATGGTGGGAGATTTTATAAAAAGGTATTTGTGAGGGCTACAGGTGGGTGAGGGGGTAACCTGCACCTTCATGGAATGCAGCACAGGCGCTGCTTAAGGTGCTAGCTTTAGTTTAGAATGCCCAAATCTTGTGACAGCTTCCCTTTAACCCCTTGCCAACAACTGCCATGTTACTAATCTGGCTTCATATACTACTGAAAGAAACTTATATGCACAGAAACAGACCTGCATTTCTGTCTAGGGTAGTAATGCTTCATTTGTCTCTATAAATATTTTAAAATACATACAAAAAAAACAATAAACAGAACAAATCCTTGGATGCGTCTTCGGTGGAAAACTATTGTGTCACCAAGGGAAGGGAGTACTCGGTCCCGGGCGGTTGCAAATGGGAATGTCACTCTGGTGGCCGTTGCCCGGTTCCATGCACTGGGGCTTCTCTTGTAAAGGGGGTATTATTTAAAGTAGGGATGAAAGTTAGTGTACGTGACGCCTCCTGTGCATTGCGGTTAAAGGTGTAGAACCGCCGCTGCTGAATGTGGGTACTCCCAGAGCTGGTGGTGGTTGCAACAAAGGTGTAAAAGGTGCTTTACACGCTGCGACATCGCTACCGATATATCGTCGGGGTCGCGTCGTTAGTGATGCACATCCGGCGCCGGTAGCGACATTGCAGTGTCTGACACCAAGGAACGATGATCAACGATCGCAAAATCGTTCAAAAACGGTGATTGTTGACATGTTGCTCCTTTCCTTAATATCGCTGCTGCCACAGGTACGATGTTGTTCGTCGTTAGCAGCAGCACACATCGCTACGTGTGACGCCGCAGGAACGACGAACATCTCCTTACCTGCGTCGACAAGCAATGCGGAAGGAAGGTGGTGGGCGGGATGTTACGTCCCGCTCATCTCCGCCCCTCCGCTTCTATTGGATGGCCGCTCAGTGACGTCGCGGTGACGTCACTGTGACGCCGAACGCACCTCTCCCTTGAAGGAGGGATTGTTCGGCGGTCACAGCAACGTCGCTGACCAGGTATGTGCATGTGATGCTGCTGTAGCGATAATGTTCGCTACGGCAGCGATCACCAAATGTCGCACATACGACGGGGAAGTGTGCTATCGCGCTCGACATCGCTAGCAACCGCTAGCGATGTCGAAGTGTGTAAAGTAGCCTTTAGACTGATGATTTATGTAAGGTGTCAAACACACCGATGCATGCTGCCCTGCGGGAGCCCGACGACCAAAAAATGAACCAGAAGAGTGTGTAATGATCAGCGATTTCACAGCAGGGGCCAGGTCGCTGTTTAGTGTCACACACAGCGAGATCGCTGATGAGGTCACTAGTACGTCACAAAAAAGTGACTCAGCTCACTAGCGATCTCGCTATGTGAAAAGTACCCCTAACAACGTAAGGTGCTACAGAAACTGCTCTGTAAAAAATACTTTGCAACCTGTATTACCCTAATTCCACCACAAGGTGGCACATGAAACATTGTTGAACGTCAATGAATTGCCAACCATCCAGAAATTCCAGGAAAATAAGTAAAATTGGTCATTTTTTTGGCCCTGTCCATTAACAAACTGTAAGGCGTCTTTGATTTTTTTTTTACACTGAAGAAATATATGCAGATTATTTTCACTGTAATTATCACCATTTTACAGTTTACAGTGAATTCAGCAAACCTTTTCAAAAGAGAATTATGGGCTGTAAATCAATATCACTTAATTATTTATTATTGTTTTCCAATGTGTCTGTAAAACACATTGTCTGTCATTGATTTTTTTGATAAACTATCCAGAAAAAATAGATCCAAAGGCAAGTACCAGTCTTGCGGCGCTCCTGCTACTAATGGTGGAACATATTGGATGATTTTCGGTCATATGACTAGACAAATATACAAATAAGTAAGGAGATATTTTAGTTGTACATAAAAATATGGTTAATTATACAACGCGTTTCGGCTCGGATGTTTTATCCTTCAGCCTTCTTCAGGTATAACTGAGAGAAAAGATATATACATCTACCTTCATGAGGAGCCATGCTTATATGGAGACTAATCTCTCATTATTGAGAAGTCAAATAACAACGAGTGGTGAATTTCATTTGTATCAACCATTAGTAAAGAAAAAATTATATATTTAGATCTAATAGTTAGTCATACAGGGACAATAATAAACACTAAAACACATTTCAAAAGGGTGAAAACTAACAGCTATTTGGACTTCAGGAGTGCTCATCATCCCAGCTGGAAAAAAACCAAAACATTCCTTATAGCCAGTTTTTAAGGCTCAGAAAAAACTGTAGGGATAAAGAAGTTTATATAAACCAATCCAGTATCCTGAAAGTCCGTTTTAATGATAAAAATATCCACAAAAGTTAGTTGAGGATGCATTTGAAAAAAATAAAGAAAAATCCCAAGAGTTTTGCTTAGCAAATTTTAAAAAATCGGAGTTGGAGAGGGAAGAGGTAAATAAGGTTAGAATTGAGACCATGAATAGTAATGATAATAGCAAAAAAAAAATAGAAACCTTTGGAAATATAATATTTTAACGATATACAACAGAAACAATGAAATAATACGAAATATTCTAACAAATATTGGTACCTTCTTAAACATGACCCACTTTTAATTTAAATAAAATACTACCTCAAAATCCGGGAATTACCTTTAGAAGGGGAATAACCATTAAAAATCTTATAGCACCCAGTAAACTAAAAAATCAAGTTAAAACAAATAAAATTTCATTACAAAAAAATAAAAATAAAAAGGTGTGTACAAGTGTCATGTAAAAAAATTAAAAATAAAGGTGTGTACAAGTGTCATGTAAAAAAAATAAAAGGTGTGTACAAGTGTCGTAAAAAAAATAAAAATAAAGGTGTGTACAAGTGTCGTAAAAAAATGTTGCTGTTGCAGTATTAATAATGGAGTAAAGACCATTACATCCAACACTACTGGTGAAACCATTGATATTAAAGATTATCTAACATATATCTAACATATAATTATGTTATATATGTAATTACTTGTGAATGTGGCCTTCAATATGTGGGGCGCACAACGCAAAGTCTGCAGTCACGAATGAATGACCACCGGCATAACTGTAAAAATGGATTTATTAAACATAGTTTGTCAAGACACTTATTATTAGAACATAATAAAAAATTTTGTATAAAAGTTACACCTTTAGAACAAATATCCACTAATATAAACAAACGATGTAAAATGTTAAACCGTAAGGAAGCTTATTGGATTTATCGCTTCCAGAGTTTGTATCCCAATGGTTTGAATGATATAGTGGAAAATGTATAACAACTTTATATAAAAATAAGGGGAAAGGAAGAAGAAAAAAAAGAAAAAAATAAATAAATACATTTTTAAGAAGGTCGAATTTTATATTTAACTTTTAATTAGTTTTAAAACAAAAAATCTTTTTACATAATATTCAATAATTCTGATGTTGTTTGATATTTTTGTTGTTATTGCTGTATAATTCTTAGTTTTTTATTAGAAGCGAATCCTATGTAATGGGATTAGAGGCGGGTGGGCGCAGTTATCTGTTCAGGATGTCTCCACCTTGTAATGAGAGATTAGTTGCCATATAAGCATGCCTCTTCATGAAGTTAGATGTATATATCTTTTTTCTCTCAATTATACCTGAAGAGGGCTGAAGGATAAAATATCCGAGCTGAAACGCATTGTATAATTAACCATATTTTAATGTAGAAAAAAAATATCTCCTTACTTATTTGTATATTGGTCTAGTCATATGACCGAAAATCATCCAATATGTTCCACCGTTGGTAGCAAAAGCGCCGCAAGACTGGTAATTGCCTTTGGAACTTTTTTCACTAAGTGGACCTGCTGGAGGGCTTCTCTATAGTATCCAGTACGATTGCCGTATACTGCACCATAATCCTATTGGAAAGCGGATCAACTCCTCTTGGATTACTCCATGCTTTCTAACCTCTGAACCAGGTGAGAGTTCCACTATTTCAACACCTTTATATATATATATATATATATATATATATATATATATATATATATAAAAAACCTCACTACACTCAGATTGGCACCACGTTTGTCTCTTTCTATCTTTCCCTGTCTCCAGGGTATTTATTCAGAAAAAATTAAAAGTCAAGTTGAGCGAGTCAGACATCCAGACCCACACCCCGACCTGCAGTCCACTGGTGCCCCATAAGTTGCGGTACCGTACCCCCTGTCTCCGATTTCTCCCTGAAAACGGCTGAGACATTAGATGTGGTGGAGAAGAGGATGAGGGCAGATGCCTTAGCCCAGGAGTGGCCAAAGAGAGACAACTTTGTTGTACTCAAAGTAAGGTCATCGACGTTAATCAGACACGAAGCTTTGGATTTATAGCCGAAGATAAGACGGGTACCATATATCTGTATATCGGGCCACGGTCAAACTGGATACCCTCCCCGCTTGCCTACAGACCCTGTATGCGGGGGAAAGTGTGTCGCCTGTGGTGCCGCAAGAGGTGGTATGCAGTGGGGGTATCCCAGGCCTCCTCTGAAGAGGAGATCGAGAGGTAGGAGGAGAAAGCCGAGGAAAAACAGAAAAGCCGACAACGTGGGAGGCCCTATCTGTCAGCCTGTAGTCTCATCACTGAGGGGTGCCTGTGGCCCAAATCTCTATGTGGCCGAACAGGAGTACCAGAAACCTGCCACCCCTATCAGCAACATGGCCAATAGTACTATAAATGTTACTGGGAACCAGACGACACAACTATTTTATACCGGTGCCAACATTCTTTGAACAGACCATGGCTGGAACAAATACCTGGATCAACCATGGAAATAGACCAGGCCCCCGTCCCATAAGTATCCTGGAAAAAGAAGGCAACATTTAAAACGTGTTCAGTAAAGCATTTCAATTTTGGAACCATTGTGAACTCATCTGTAGTAACGCTGAATATAACATCGAATGGTGTGAACAAGATACAGAAAGGCCGGCTAACGTCTGGGACGTCCAGCTGCAACCAGGTAACACCTCCACACCCACTCCACTTTACACTCTTTCCCTCCTGTCTGTATCGAGTTGAGGCTGGCATAGGAGTGCATTCCTTGCCCGTGTATACTGGCCCTGGCTACCTTACACTCATGGTCATTACATTACATGTGCATGATCACACCACGCACTCTGAGGGTATGTGCGTGTACATGTTTCTGCTGAGTCCATAATGCTCTGTTGTACAGTAGAAGCACAGTGGAAAGGAATTAATAGAAATCACATGCAGACTTTGCTTCTTTTTGCTGCAGCATAAACTAACATAAGGCACAGCTCTCAGAGCAGCAGCATGTCAATTTATGCTAAGCAGACTCAAGTGTTTTCCGCAGGGAGAATAGACTGAAAAACCGGAACGCCCAGAACCCTCATCATGTGCACGGGCAGCTGCATCAATGTTTTGGAGTGGCCATCAGAAAGCCCTACTCTCAGTCCTACTGAAAATTTATGGGCATAGCTGAAAAGGCCAGTGCGAGCAAGGTGACCTGCATACATGGCTGTTACACCAGTTCTGTCAGGAGGAATGGGCCCAAATTCCTACCAACTATTGTGAAAAGCTTGGGGATGGAGATCCAAAACATTTCACCCAAGTCATACAGTTTAAGGGCAATGGTACCAAATACTAATGAAATGGAGGGAAACTTTTGATTTGCAGAAAGTAATAAAAACGCCTAAAAAATTCTCTCTCTCTCTCTCTCTCATTATTCTGACATTTTGCAAATAAAAATAATTTTGGTTCCTAATTGACCTAAACTGGGAAAGGTTTATTCTGATTTCATGCCAGATAGTGAGAAAAACATGCAGATATTTCTTTATAGAGAGCGGAGAAAAACTTCAGGTATTAAAGTATAATATATATATATATATATATATATATATATATATATATATATATATAATTGCCTTATTCTGTCTGTCTGTCTGTCTCTCTGTCTTGCTCCAAAATTGTGTCCTTACGGTGACGTGACACAAAGCTGATTGGCCGCTGGGCTCGCCATGGCCCCACCCCCCCGCACGGATTGGCCGCTCGCCCAGGCTCCGCCCGCACACGGATTGGCCGGCCGCTCGAACAGGCTCCGCCACCCACACGGATTGGCCTCTCGCCCTGGCACCCTGCACGCATTGGCAACTCGGCCACGCCCCGCCCCCCTCACGCAATGCACGCTCGCTCTGGCCCCGCCCCCCACACGCATTCCCCGAACCGACACGGAGCCACGACTCCCAGGTGAGTACTGTATCCCCGGGAGCCCACATCAGCGTACGCCGCCAACCCAGCCGACACATACCCTCGCATTGCTGGGGTTGCCGCCGTATGCTGGTGTGGGCTCCCGTGCGAGCGGGGGACGGGATACGCTGGTAACCATGGTAGCATAGTTACCAGTGCATGAAGGTCCTGCAGTGGCGGAACATACACACGCACACACATAACACACACACACACACACACATCAGATCACACTCACTCTCACACACACATCACATCGCATCCACACACTCACAACATCCTGGGATATCGCTTGCTTCTCGGCGGCGATACTGTGGAGTGACCTCCCAGGACCTGCCGGAGGATCACATGGCCAGAAGCATGTGGTATCTCCGGATGTTGTGAGTGTGAGCGCGTATGTGCGATATCGTCAGTGTGTGTGTGAGTGTATGCGATCGGATGTGTGTGAGTGTGTTCTGATGTGTGAGTGTGTGTGTGTGAGTGTATGCGATCGGATCTGTGAGTGTCGGCAGAGGAGCAAGGCGTGCTGGGGGAGGCTGGGAGGAGAGAGGCTGATCCTGGGGAAGGCTGGGAGGGGGAGGCTGATGCTGGGGGAGGCTGGGAGGAGAGAGGCTGATGCTGGGGTAGGCTGATGCTGGGGTAGGCTGATGCTGGGGGAGGCTGGGAGGGTGTAGGCTGATGCTGGGGTAGGCTGATGCTGGGGTAGGCTGATGCTGGGGGAGGCTGGGAGGGTGTAGGTTGATGCTGGGGGAGGCTGAGAGGAGAGAGGCTGATGCTGGGGGAGGCTGGGAGGAGAGAGGCTGATGCTGGGGGAGGCTGGGAGGGGGAGGCTGATGCTGGGGGAGGCTGGGAGGAGGGAGGCTGGGAGTAGAGAGGCTGATCCTGGGGAAGGCTGGGAGGGGGAGGCTGATGCTGGGGGAGGCTGGGAGGAGAGAGGCTGATGCTGGAGGAGGCTGGGAGGAGAGAGGCTGATGCTGGGGGAGGCTAAGAGGAGAGAAGCTGATGCTGGGGGAGGCTGGGAGGCGAGAGGCTGATGCTGGGGGAGGCTGGGAGGGGGAGGCTGATGCTGGGGGAGGCTGATGCTGGGGGAGGCTGGGAGGAGGGAGGCTGGGAGGGGGGAGGCTGAGAGAAGAGAGGCTGATGCTGGGAGGAGAGAGGCTGATGCTGGGGACAGAGAGGCTGATGCTGGGGACAGAGAGGCTGATGCTGGGGACAGATAGGCTGATGCTGGGAGGAGAGAGGCTGATGCTGGGAGGAGAGAGGCTGATGCTGGTAGGAGAGAGGCTGAAACTGGCGGCAGAGAGGCTGATGCTGGTGCAGCATGGGGGATGGAGCACGATGGGGGGTGCGCAGCATGGGGGATGGAGCACGTTTGGGAGTGCGCAGCATGGCGGATGGAGCACGTTTGGGAGTGCGCAGCATGGCAGATGGACCACGTTTGGGAGTGCGCAGCATGGCGGATGGAGCACGTTTGGGAGTGCGCAGCATGGCGGATGGAGCACGTTTGGGAGTGCGCAGCATGGCGGATGGACCACTTTTGGGAGTGCGCAGCATGGCAGATGGACCACGTTTGGGAGTGTTCAGCATGGCGGATGGAGCACGTTTGGGAGTGCGCAGCATGGCGGATGGAGCACGTTTGGGAGTGCGCAGCATGGCGGATGGACCACATTTGGGAGTGCGCAGCATGGCGGATGGAGAACGTTTGGGAGTGCACAGCATGGCGGATGGAGCACGATGGGGGGTGCACACCTCCCCCCAACACACACACACAACACACACACTGGGAACCACAAACACCGCCCTACACAGACATCCACACACACAGACAACACTGCACACACACAACACCCAACACACAAACACCGCGGCATACATAAATATAAGCACATAACACGTAACACACACACATTGCACAAAACATACCTCCCCCCAAAACACACCACACCCACACAAACCGCGCAACACACACACACACAACGCTACAGACACACAGCGCTCCACAAACAACGCAACACACGCAACACACATACAACACCGCTCTCACCCCCCGCCACACCCAGACAACACCCAGAACATGTACAGCGCCCTACACAAACACTTGGTAACTACAGACAACAACATCTATATATGTATACAGTGCCTACAAGTAGTATTCAACCCCCTGCAGATTTAGCAGGTTTACACATTCGGAATTAACTTGGCATTGTGACATTTGGACTGTAGATCAGCCTGGAAGTGTGAAATGCACTGCAGCAAAAAAGAATGTTATTTCTTTTTTTATTTTTTTTTTAAATTGTGAAAAGTTTATTCAGAGGGTCATTTATTATTCAACCCCTCAATCCACCAGAATTCTGTTTGGTTCCCCTAAAGTATTAAGAAGTATTTCAGGCACAAAGAACAATGAGCTTCACATGTTTGGATTAATTATCTCTTTTTCCAGCCTTTTCTGACTAATTAAAACCCTCCCCAAACTTGTGAACAGCACTCATACTTGGTCAACATGGGAAAGACAAAGGAGCATTCCAAGGCCATCAGAGACAAGATCGTGGAGGGTCACAAGGCTGGCAAGGGGTACAAAACCCTTTCCAAGGAGTTGGGCCTACCTGTCTCCACTGTTGGGAGCATCATCCGGAAGTGGAAGGCTTATGGAACTACTGTTAGCCTTCCACGGCCTGGACAGCCTTTGAAAGTTTCCACCCGTGCCAAGGCCAGGCTTGTCCGAAGAGTCAAGGCTAACCCAAAGACAACAAGGAAGGAGCTCCGGGAAGATCTCATGGCAGTGGGGACATTGGTTTCAGTCAATACCATAAGTAACGTACTCCACCGCAATGGTCTCCATTCCAGACGAGCCCGTAAGGTACTTTTACTTTCAAAGCGTCATGTCAAGGCTCGTCTACAGTTTGCTCATGATCACTTGGAGGAGTCTGAGACAGACTGGTTCAAGGTTCTCTGATCTGATGAGACCAAGATCGAGATCTTTAGTGCCAACCACACACGTGACGTTTGGAGACTGGATAGCACTGCATACGACCCCAAGAATACCATCCCTACAGTCAAGCATGGTGGTGGCAGCATCATGCTGTGAGGCTGTTTCTCAGCCAAGAGGCCTGGTCATCTGGTCCGCATCCATGGGAAGATGGATAGCACGGCCTACCTGGAGATTTTGGTCAAGAACCTCCGCTCCTCCATCAAGGATCTTAAGATGGGTCATCATTTCATCTTCCAACAAGACAACGACCCAAAGCACACAGCCAAGAAAACCAAGGCCTGGTTCAAGAGGGAAAAAATCAAGGTGTTGCAGTGGCCTAGTCAGTCTCCTGACCTTAACCCAATTGAAAACTTGTGGAAGGAGCTCAAGATTAAAGTCCACATGAGACACCCAAAGAACCTAGATAACTTGGAGAAGATCTGCATGGAGGAGTGGGCCAAGATAACTCCAGAGACCTGTGCCGGCCTGATCAGGTCTTATAAAAGACGATTATTAGCTGTAATTGCAAACAAGGGTTATTCCACAAAATATTAAACCTAGGGGTTGAATAATAATTGACCCACACTTTTATGTTGAAAATTTATTAAAATTTAACTGAGCAACATAACTTGTTGGTTTGTAAGATTTATGCATCTGTTAATAAATCCTGCTCTTGTTTGAAGTTTGCAGGCTCTAACTTATTTGCATCTTATCAAACCTGCCAAATCTGCAGGGGGTTGAATACTACTTGTAGGCACTGTATATATATATATAACAAAAATCATACATTAACTACACAATACGTAAATTCTAGAATACCCGATGCGTAGAATCGGGCCACCGTCTAGTATATATATATATATATATATATCTATATATATAATTGCCTTATTCATTCTGTCTGTCTGTCTGTCTGTCTTGCTCCAAAATTGTGTCCTTACGGTGACACAAAGCTGATTGGCCACTGGGCTCGCCATGGCCCCGCCCCCTCGCACGGATTGGCCGCTCGCCCAGGCTCCGCCCGCACACGGATTGGCCTACCGCTCGCCCAGGCTCCGTCCCCCACACGGATTGGCCTCTCGCCCCGGCACCCTGCACGCATTGGCAACTCGGCCACGCCCCGCCCCCTCACGCAATGCACGCTCGCTCTGGCCCCGCCCCCCGCACGCATTCCCCGAACCGACACGGAGCCACGACTCCCAGGTGAGTACTGTACCCCCAGGAGCCCACATCAGCCGACACATACCCTCGCATTGCTGGGGTTGCCGCCGTATGCTGGTGTGGGCTCCCGTGCGAGCGGGGGACGGGATACGCTGATAACCATGGTAGCATAGTTACCAGCGCATCAAGGTCCTGCAGCGGCGGAACATACACACGCACACACATAACAACACACACACACACACACACTGACACACACACATCAGATCACACTCACTCTCACACACCCATCACATCGCATCCACACACTCACAACATCCTGGGATATCGCTTGCTTCTCGGCGGCGATACTGTGCAGTGACCTTCCAGGACCTGCCGGAGGATCACATGGCCAGAAGCATGTGGTATCTCCGGATGTTGTGAGTGTAAGCGCGTATGTGCGATATCGTCAGTGTGTGTGTGAGTGTATGCGATCGGATGTGTGTGAGTGTGTTCTGATGTGTGAGTGTGTGTGTGTGAGTGTATGCGATCGGATCTGTGAGTGTCGGCAGAGCAGCACGGCGTGCTGGGGGAGGCTGGGAGGAGAGAGGCTGATCCTAGGGAAGGCTGGGAGGGGGAGGCTGATGCTGGGGGAGGCTGGGAAGAGAGAGGCTGATGCTGGGGTAGGCTGATGCTGGGGTAGGCTGATGCTGGGGGAGGCTGGGAGGGTGTAGGCTGATGCTGGGGTAGGCTGATGCTGGGGTAGGCTGATGTTGGGGGAGGCTGGGAGGGTGTAGGCTGATGCTGGGAGAGGCTGAGAGGAGAGAGGCTGATGCTGGGGGAGGCTGGGAGGAGAGAGGCTGATGCTGGGGGAGGCTGGGAGGGGGAGGCTGATGCTGGGGGAGGCTGGAAGGAGGGAGGCTGGGAGTAGAGAGGCTGATCCTGGGGAAGGCTGGGAGGGGGAGGCTGATGCTGGGGGAGGCTGGGAGGGGGAGGCTGATGCTGGGGGAGGCTGGGAGGAGAGAGGCTGATGCTGGGGGAGGCTGGGAGGAGAGAGGCTGATGCTGGAGGAGGCTGGGAGGAGAGAGGCTGATGCTGGGGGAGGCTGGGAGGAGAGAGGCTGATGCTGGGGGAGGCTGGGAGGCGAGAGGCTGATGTTGGGGGAGGCTGGGATGGGGAGGCTGATACTGGGGGAGGCTGGGAAGGGGAGGCTGATGCTGGGGGAGGCTGGGAGGAGGGAGGCTGGGAGGGGGAGGCTGAGAGAAGAGAGGCTGATGCTGGGGGAGGCTGAGGCTGGGAGGAGAGAGGCTGATGCTGGGGACAGAGAGGCTGATGCTGGGGACAGAGAGGCTGATGCTGGGAGGAGAGAGGCTAATGCTGGGAGGAGAGAGGCTGATGCTGGGGGCAAAGAGGCTGATGCTGGTGCAGCATGGGGGATGGAGCATGATGGGGGGTGCGCAGCATGGGGGATGGAGCACGATGGGGAATGCGCAGCATGGGGGATGGAGCACGTTTGGGAGTACGCAGCATGGCGGATGGACCACGTTTGGGAGTGCGCAGCATGGCGGATGGACCACGTTTGGGAGTGCGCAGCATGGCGGATGGAGCACATTTGGGAGTGCGCAGCATGGCGGATGGAGCACGTTTGGGAGTGCGCAGCATGGCGGATGGAGCACGTTTGGGAGTGCGCAGCATGGCGGATGGAGCACGTTTGGGAGTGCGCAGCATGGCGGATGGACCACGTTTGGGAGTGCGCAGCATGGGGGATGGAGCACGTTTGGGAGGTGCACACCTCCCCCCAACACACACACACACAACACACCACACACACACTGGGAACCACAAACACCGCCCTACACAGACACCCACACACAGACAACGCTGCACACATACAACACCCAACACACAAACACCGCGGCATACATAAATATACGCACATACCACGCAACACACACACATTGCACAAAACATACCTCTCCCCAAAACACACCACACCCACACAAACCACGCAACACACACAACAACACTACAGACACACAGCGCTCCACAAACAACGCAATACACGCAACACACATATAACACCGCTCTCACCCCCCGCCACACCCAGAGAACACCCAGAACATGTACAGCGCCCTACACAAACACTTGGTAACTACAACAACATCTATATATATATATATATATATATATATATATATATATATATATAACAAAATCATACATTAACTACACAATACGTAAATTCTAGAATACCCTATGCGTAGAATCGGGCCACCTTCTAGTATATATATAAAAGGATATATAAAAGTATTCAGTAATAAAAATAATGTATAACTATATATCAGCAGTTAACTGGCCGTATATCATATACTTATATATATACTGTATATATATATATATATATATATATATATATATTTTATATACATCCAGTACAGACCAAAAGTTTGGACACACCTTCTCATTCAAAGAGTTTTCTTTATTTTCATGACTCTGAAAATTGTAGATTCACATTGAAGGCATCAAAACTATGAATTAACACATGTGGAATGAAATACTTAACAAAAAAGTGTGAAACAACGGAAAATATGTCTGATATTCTAAGTTCTTCAAAGTAGCGACCTTTTACTTTGATTACTGCTTTGCACACTCGTGGCATTCTCTTGATGAGCTTCAAGAGGTATTCAAGAAGTTTATTAACTCTTCATTTGTCTCACCAAAACAAAAGCAATGTGGAATGAAAAAAAAAAATAAATATAAATATATATATTACCTAAAAATGTTGCTCTTGTGCCAATTTATACACTTTTTGAAGAAGTAACACAACAAAATGGAACTCAAAATTTATTACCCAATTTCTTGTGAGCGCGCTGATACATGTGGTCAGAAACCTCTGTTTGGACAAATGGGAGGGCTCAGAACAGAAGGAGCGATATTTGAATTTTGGAAAGCAAATTTGTCTGAAAAAGATTGCGGGCACCATGTTGAATTTGTAAGGCCCCTAAGGTACCTAAACACCAAAAACCTCCGACAAGTGACAGCATTTTGGAAACTAGACCCCTCAAGGAATTTATCTAGATGTTTGGTGAGAGCTTTGAACCCCCAGGGGCTTCACAGAATTTTATAACGTTGAGCTGTGAAAATAAAAAAATACATTTTTATCACAAAATTGTTACTTCAATCTAGTAGCTTTTTTTTTTACAAGGGTATCAGGAAAAAATGCACCAAAAATGTATTGTGCAATTTCTCCTGAGCATGCCAGTACCTCATATGTGCTGGATATGAAATGTTTGGGTGCACGGCAGGGCTCGGATGGGAAGGAGTGCCATTTGGCTGCAAAATTGTCTGGAATCATTAGCGGGTGCCATGTCGCGTTTGGAGAGCTCCAAAACAGTGGAGCTCCCCCACATCCCTTGCGGTCGCCATCCCCTGCACTGGGTCCCGGGGCCACCATCCCTGCCCACGGAGGGGTTAACGACTTGCTGCACAACATCTCCCCCAGGTGCCCCATAACAGCAGCGGTGGTGTCCCACCTCACCACACACTGTGGGTGGCGTCACGAACTTACTATGGCCTAGCCCATACATCTACGTCCCCCCCATTTAATTGGCGTGTCCGCGAGACCCCCGGGTCCGGAGACCCTTGAGCCACCACACCGGAAGGTCCGGGCCCAAGCAGAGGTGGCTGCTGGCACGGGGCGGCACACATTCATCTCCCATTTGACATGTTTGACAGCACATCTCATATGTGCTGGATATGAAATGTTTGGGTGCACGGCAGGGCTCGGATGGGAAGGAGTGCCATTTGGCTGCAAAATTGTCTGGAATCATTAGCGGGTGCCATGTCGCGTTTGGAGAGCTCCAAAACAGTGGAGCTCCCCCACATCCCTTGCGGTCGCCATCCCCTGCACTGGGTCCCGGGGCCACCATCCCTGCCCACGGAGGGGTTAACAACTTGCTGCACAACATCTCCCCCAGGTGCCCCATAACAGCAGCGGTGGTGTCCCACCTCACCACACACTGTGGGTGGCGTCACGAACTTACTATGGCCTAGCCCGTACATCTACGTCCCCCCCATTTAATTGGCGTGTCCGCGAGACCCCCGGGTCCGGAGACCCTTGAGCCACCACACCGGAAGGTCCGGGCCCAAGCAGCGGTGGCTGCTGGCACGGGGCGGCACACATTCATCTCCCATTTGACATGTTTGATCATGCCAGATGGGAGAAGAATCATTTAACCGGCACGGCATTAACCTTCACGTCGTCGCTGTTATACGGTTTGTAACGGCGATCACGTGAATGAGGACCAGAAGAAACGACCCTGATTGTAATCTCCAGGGTCTCAGCTACCCCCGGTAGCTGAAATCCTGGAGATTTTCTGACTCTGGGGGGCGCTATACCCTTTTTCCTGACCGCCGTTAAAAAGCAGCGGATCGGAAGAAGTACCCTTAATTACCGCCATTTAAAGGTGTATCGGCGGTCGTTAAGGGGTTAAAGCTGCACCCAGGTGCTGGTCTCTGCCGTCGTGGGCTCCGGTCAATCCCAAGCAAGTAAAAGGCCACCACCGGTGTTTGAAGAGAAAGAGAGAGAATGTACTTTTCCTAAGATGTCCCCCTCAGCAGTTAGGAACCCGGGCTGAGCTCCTGCCTCAAGCCCCGGGCCTAGTAAAGTTCAAGAGTTCCAGAAGTGTGTTTTCAGAACTATGGTCCTGATTCATCTCCCTGTCTGTGAGTGTGTTGCACCTACTGCTACCCCCAAGTGGAACCCGCCCCCCCAGGTGGCTGGCTTCAGTGACCAGGGAAGTCCCATGCATCGTGATGGTCACCCCCTATCTACACTGAGCAAACCCCCCCTGTGAGAAGGCTCCTAAGCTGTATGTGGAGTGTGAATGTAGAACACCGGTGATTAAACCCCCCCTTACCTGACATGGATATCGCACCTTAACTGAGGTGCAGTACCCTGTGGCGACCCCTCACATTTTTGTAAATATTTTAATCTATCTGTTCATGGGAGAACACTGAAGATCTGACACTTTGATACAATGTACAGCAGTCAGTGTACAGCTTGTATAACAGTGTAAATTTGGTGCCATCTAAATAACTCAACACACAGCCGTTAATGTCTAATCTGCTGGCAACAAAACTGAGTGCACCCCTAAGTGAAAATAGCCAAATTGTGCCCAATTAGCCATTTTCCCTCCCAGGTGTCATGTGGCTCATTATTGTTACAAGGTCTCAGGTGTGCAAACAAAAAAACTGTAGATTTAAGCCTGTATAATAATGAAATCTTTATTAGCAAAATACAAGAACAATTGTTAAAAAGTACAAGAGTTGAAAAGAGGGGACAGAAATTGAGCACTGTGCCACTGCTAAGCCATTAAGAATATTACCAGCATCTGACTCCATTGTTGGTTATGGGTCTAAAGGCTGCTTTACACGGTACGACCGATTGTGCGATTTCACAATCGATCGTACCCGCCCCCGTCCTTTTTGCGTCACGGGCAAATCGCTGCCCGTGTCGCACAAAGTTAGTAACCCCCGTCACACATACTTACCTCTCGTGCGACCTCGGTGTGGGCGGCGAACGTCCACTTCCTGGAGTGGGAGGGACGTTCGGCGTCACAGCGACGTCACACGGCCGCCGGCCAATAGAAGCAGAGGGGCGGAGATGAGCGGGACGTAAACATCCCACCCACCTCCTTCCTTCCACATAGAGCCGGCGGCGGCCGCGGGAGGCAGGTGAGCTGCTCATCGTTCCCGTGGTGTCACACGGAGCGGCGTGTGCTACCACGGAAACGATGGTCAACTAAATTAAACAATATTATGGAACCTAGCGAGCAGTACCCGACTCACGATTTGTGAGCGATACTGCGTCGCTAGGAGGTGTCACACAGGCCGCCATCGCCAGCGATTCCGGATGTGCGTCACAAAAACCGTGACCCCGACGATCTATCGCACGATAGATTGTCTGGTGTAAAGCAGCCTTAACAGTATTAGATTCATTGGCTTTGGAAAGAGAGGGTTGTAGAAGTTGGGTACATGTAGTATTTTTAGCCTTATTAAATCCCCTTTTGATAGACCTCCTGCTGTATCCCCTTACCTCGAACCTATTTTTTTTAAATCTTGAGCCTGTTTAATTAACTTATTTTTGGTAGAGCAAATCCTCCTCATCTGAAGGAATTGACCAATCGGGATCCCTTTAATCGTAGAATGATGATGTGCTGAGGTAAAACGTGACAAGCAATTGACTTACTAAACACGTCAGCCTGCAGAGCTCGTGAGGAGTCAAACTCCAGGCTTACGTCCAGGAAGTCAACCTTGATTGCATCACATTTGTAGGCAAGCTTAATATTAATGTCGTGATGCGCATGATGGTCCTTTTATAAGGTCCTGCAAGACCAATGAGACTATTACATGCCTCTAAGAAGTGGGCAGCTTGCCCGTAAAACGGCTGTCAGGCTCCTCACCTCGGTCCTTGTGCACTGCTAACCCTTTGCCAAATACTAGGTAAGACAATGCTGCAGTTTTTGAATGATTAGTGTATAGCATTCCCTGAATGTTATAATGCTGAATTCATGTGATTGAATGACCTAATGAACCGTGATCTTCACCTGATTGTCTAAGTGATTATTCCGGCCGTTGCCGGCAAGTTGTCCCCGGAGGGACCCTGTGTTTACAACCTGCATGAGAGACTACTCATGGACATGGCCGAGAACTGGCAGGCCACCCACGAACTTGTGGGCTTGTAAATAAGTTGAGGGGTGATATTCCGTCTGAGCCGCCTCCGGAGAGGCAGATTGGAGGAAGGGCCCGCAGCAGAGCAGGCTGGGGCCCGGCCACCACCAGGACCGGTGGCCATCCTCCGGGGGTCAGGGGTCCCCCAAGGACATGGGGTCCCCTGAAGTGACAGCCGGGTGCGAGTAACCGTACCCGTTCCCGCTCGGGCAGCCTGAACCTGGACTGGGGTCAAGGGGTGCTGCCCACTTCTTAGGGGCAGCATCAGGGCTAGGTTGCTTGGGTGGGAGAGCAGAAGACATCCGTCCGTCATTATTAAAAATGTTTATGTTATATATGTGCAACGTTTAAGTGTCCTAACAAAAAAATGCTTATATGTTTGAAATGTTATATGTTATTTATCTTTTTACAGTTGAAAAATAAAACCGGTGATGGATGGGCAGCCCGCGGATGGTTTGCATTTCACCAAGGGGGAATGTGGCGCCCTGGCCTAGCCAGGTCGTCACAGATAACATACAAACACCCCACCCCCATTAGACAGGGACACCAGCCAAACACAAAACCCTTGTTGCCTCCCTCCAGGGTCTGATGTCCACACCAGGTGGGGCGGAGCAAAGCGGTTGGCTACACCCACCGAGGAGTTCACAGGCCTGGAGGCAGGAAAAGTGACAGTTGAGAGTTGAGCAGTGAAGTGAGAGGAGTAAACACTTGGGTGTCTGGGTTTGTGGCCCAGGCACCGACAGCAAGGTTGGCAGACGGTGGTGGCTGTCTGCAGGAGTGGTGGAGCGACGTGGAACCGTAGGACCGGGGACGGGCGACGGCCCGCCGGTACCGACCGGGGAGCGATGTGAAACCAGCACACACATGCAGGGCCATCGGACCCCGACCAGGCTTGCAGCCGCCGACAATAGTCAGATCCGAATGTGAATGGAACCCCAGGGGTTTCACAACAGCAAAAGTCCCGATTGAAGGCAACCGCCCACACCGTGAGGGTATACAGCTACCACCTAAGGCTAGAGACCCAAGGGCCAGCGCCTGCGGGAAAACGGGCTCCTCCGGTACCCATACAATGGGGAACGGACTACCGTTGTGAATCCATAGTAGTCATAAGAAGAACATCAAGGTGCAGGGAAAGACAGCCGCCATCACCTGTCCAGGGAGAGACACTGCAGCCGGCTGTGGGACCCGTCCATCCAGCCGTTTGGTTTACCGAGAACTTTGTACCTTTCTTGCTGAGTGAGTACACCCGTGCCATCCGGAACCGCACCGCGCTGTCCCTGCAACCCTGCACCTCACCGACCCTGCTTCCCCGTCACATCACCGGGCCCCGGGACCACCGACCCCTACCCACGGAGGGGGAAAACAACATCCCAGCTGCTCCCTACCATCGCTCCCGGGATCCCCGTCACCAGCAGCGGTGGTGCCCACCTTCATCACTACCCGTGGGTGGCATCACGGACTAAATCCCCCAAACCAACCACCCCTTTCACTCACGGGCGAGGAGCGCCGCTCGAGTCCCCGGATCCGGACCACAGCTCGAGCCACTGAGCAGCCATCGCAGCAGCGCCGGACCCGAGCGTTAGCGAGAGCGCAGCAGCGACGGCGTCCTCCCCGCCCGCGACATATTCCCCTGGTTATTTATTTAATCACTATTACAGCATGATTACACGAGGGCAGATAGTTTGAAACTATGGCTTTTTTTAAATAAAGGTCTCAGGTGTGAATGGGGAGCAGGGGGGTTACATTTGGTGTTATTGCTCACAGACTCTCATACTGGTCACTGGAAATTCAACATGACTCCTCATGGCAAAGAGTTTCCTGAGGATCTGAAAAAAGAATTGTTGCTTTACTTAAAGATAGCCGGGGCTATAAGAAGATTACCAACACCCTGAAACTGAGCTGCAACACGGTGGCCAAGACCACACAGCGGTTTAACAAGACAGGTTCCACTCAGAACAGGCCTCGCATTAGTCGACCAAAGACGATGAGTGCACGTGCTCAGCGTCCTATTCAGAGGTTGTATTTTAAAAATATATGTATAAGTGTTGACAGCATTGCTGCAGAGGTTACAGGGGTGGGGGTGGGGGTTCAGCCTGTCAGTACTCAGACCTATGCGGCACACTGCATGAAATTGGTCTGCATGGCTGTCATCCCAGAAGGGAGCCTTTTCTAAACATGATGCACAAGAAAGGCAACAAAAAGTTTGCTGAAAACAAGCAAACAGTCCATGGATGACTGGAAGGATGTCCCGTGGTCTGATGACACCAAGAAGATAAACTTGCTTGGTCCAGATGGTGTCTAGTGCAACTGCCGGCAGTCAAGCATGGTGGTGGGAGTGTCATGTTTTGGGGCTGCATGAGTGCAGCTGTGGTTAGCCACAGTTCATTGTGGGAACCGTGAATGCCATCCTGTACTGTGACGTACAGAAGCAGTGCATGATCTCCCCCCTTCAGAAATTTGACCTCAGGGCAGTGTTCCAACATGATAACGACTCCAAACACACTTCCAAGATGACCACTGCCTTGCTAAAGAAACTGAGGGTAAAGGTGCTTGACTGGCCAAGCGTGTCTCCAAACCTAAACCCTATTGAGCAGCTGTAGGGGCTCCTCAAATGGAAGGTCTCTAACATTCAGCAGCTCCTTTATCTCATCATGGAGGAGAGGAAGAAGATTCCAGCAGCTCCTGTGAAGCTCTAGTAAATTCCATAGCCAGGAGAGTTCAGGCAGTGCCTGAAAATAATGGTGGCCACACAACATATTGGCACTTTGGTCACAATTTAACCATTTTCATTTAGGGATGTACTCACTTTTGTTGCCAGCGCTTTAGACATTAATGGCTGCGTGTTGAGTTATTTAGAGGGGAAAGCTAATTTATACTGTTATACAAGCTGCACACTGACTACTGTACATTGTAACAGTGTCATATCTTTAGTACTGTCACATTAAAAGATATAAAATATTTTCCAAAATGTGAAATGCGTGCTCACTTTTGTGATATACTGTATATACTGTATACGTATATATACAGTGGGTGAAATAATTATTTGATCCCTTGCTGATTTTGTTAGTTTGTCCACTGAGAAAGACATGAACAGTTTATAATTTTATGGGTAGGTTCATTTTAACAGTGAGAATATCCAAAGTAAAATCAAGACAATCACATGGTATAAATTAAATAAATTTATTTGCATTTTGTATAGAGAAATAAGTATTTGATCCCTCTAGCAAACAAGACTTAATACTTGGTAGCAAAACTCTTGTTGGCAAGCACAGCAGTCAGACTTTTTTGTAGTTGATGATGAGGTTTGCTCACACGTCAGTAGGAATTTTGGTCCACTCTTTGCAGATTCTCTCTAAATCATTAAGATTTTGAGGCTGTGGCTTGACAACTCGGAGCTTCAGCTCACTTCATAAGTTTTCTATGGGATTAAGGTCTGGAGACTGGCTAGGCCACTCCATGACCTTAATGTGCTTCTTTTTGAGCCATTCCTCTGTCTTGGTTGTATGTTTTGGGTTATTGTCGTGCTGGAAGACCCAGCCACGACCCATTTTTAATGTCCTGGCAGAGGGAAGGAGGTTGTCACTCAGCATTTTACGGTACATGGCTCCATCCATTGTCCCATTGATGCGGTGAAGTAGTCTTGTGCTCCTGTCCTCCATGCTTTACAGTGGGAACAATGTTCTTTGGTTCATAGGCAGCATTTCTCGAGTTGAGTTAAGGCTAAAGAGCTCAATTTTTGTCTCATCTGATCACAGTACCTTCTCCCAATCACTCTCAGAATCATCCAGGTGTTCATTGGCAAACTTCAAATGGGCCTGCACATGAGCCTTCTTGAGCAGTGGGACTTTGCGGGCACTGCAGGATTTTAATCCATTATGGCATAATGTGTTACCAATGGTTTTCTTGGTTACAGTGGTCCCAGCTGCCTTGAGATCAATAACAAGTTCCCCCGTCCAGTTTTAGGCCTAAAACACACTTCCTCAAAAAAAAAACCTCCGTGTGACACGGTCCATTTTTCGGGTCCGTGTTCCGTTTTTTTGGGGCGTTTCTCCGGTATGTATGGCATCTGTGTGATGGTGTATGTGAGCCGTGTGTACGTGTAAAATGTCCGTGTTTGTGTGTAAAATGCACGTGTATGTGTACGTGGAATGTCCGTGTGGAATGTCCGTTTGTGTGTCGCACAATGTCATTGATACATGTCGGCTGACAGCAGACAGAGTTGCACGATGAGAATGAACTCGGGTGAACTTCACCCGACTTCATTGTCATGCCGCGGCTGTGTCTGTGTGCCGCGTACGGATTAGCGGTCACCTGTGAAGGATTCACCAGTGACCGCTAATCCCCCGAGTGACTGAAGTGAGCAGCCCTCTCTCATACTTACCGCTCCCCGATCACCAGCGCGGCGAGGAACAGCTGTGCAGAGAATACGTGGCAACAATTACTTTGAATATGCCGGCCGCTCATTAATCAATCTCGTATTCCCTGCTTTCCCCACCCACAGACGCCTGTGATTGGTTGCAGTCAAACACGCCCCCCACGCTGAGTGACAGCTGTCTCACTGCACCCAATCACAGCAGCCGGTGGGCGTGTCTATACTGTGCAGTAAAATAAATAAATAAATAAATAATTAAAAAAAACGGCGTGCGGTCCCCCCCGATTTTAATACCAGCCAGATAAAGCCATATGGCTGAGGGCTGGTATTCTCAGGATGGGGAGCCCCACGTTATGGGGAACCCCCCAGCCTAACAATATCAGTCAGCAGCCGCCCAGAATTGCCGCATACATTATATGCGACAGTTCTGGGACTGTACCCGGCTCTTCCCGATTTGCCCTGGTGCGTTGGCAAATCGGGGTAATAAGGAGTTTTTGGCAGCCCATAGCTGCCAATAAGTCCTAGATTAATCATGTCAGGCGTCTCCCCGAGATACCTTCCATGATTAATCTGTAAATTACAGTAAATAAACACACACACACCCGAACAATCCTTTATTAGAAAAAAAAAACACTAACAAATTGCCTTGTTCACCAATTTAATAAGCCCGAAAAAGCCCTCCATGTTCGGCGTACTCCAGGATGGTCCAGCGTCGCTTCCAGCTCTGCTGCATGAAGGTGACTGGAGCGGCAGAAGACACTGCCGCTCCTGTAAGCTCCACGCAGCAACTGAGGTGAGTAGCGCGATCAGCTGAGCTGTCACTGAGGTTACTCACGGCCAACGCTGAATACAGCTGATCGCGCTATTCCCTTCATTAGCTGCGTGGAGCTGACAGGAGCGGTGGTGTCTTCTGCATCTCCGGTCACCTTCATGCAGCAGAGCTGGATGCGACGCTGGACCATCCTGGAGTACGCCGGACATGGAGGGCTTTTTCGGGCTTATTAAATTGGTGAACAAGGCAATTTGTTAGTGTTTTTATTTCTAATAAAGGATTGTTCGGGTGTGTGTGTTTATTTACTGTAATTTACAGATTAATCATGGAAGGTATCTCGGGGAGATGCCTGACATGATTAATCTAGGACTTATTGGCAGCTATGGGCTGCCAAAAACTCCTTATTACCCCGATTTGCCAACGCACCAGGGCAAATCGGGAAGAGCCGGGTACAGTCCCAGAACTGTCGCATATAATGTATGCGGCAATTCTGGGTGGCTGCTGACTGATATTGTTAGGCTGGGGGGCTCCCCATAACCTGGGGCTCCCCATCCTGAGAATACCAGCCTTCAGCCGTATGGCTTTATCTGGCTGGTATTAAAATTGGGGGGGACCGCACGCCGTTTTTTTTAATTATTTATTTATTTATTTTACTGCACAGTATAGACACGCCCACCGGCTGCTGTGATTGGGTGCAGTGAGACAGCTGTCACTCAGCATGGGGGGCGTGTCTGACTGCAACCAATCACAGGCGTCAGTGGGTGAGGAAAGCAGGGAATACGAGATTGATTAATGAGCGGCCGGCATATTCAAAGTAATTGTTGCCGCGTATTCTCTGCACAGCTATTCCTCGCCGCGCTGGTGATCGGGGAGTGGTATGAGCCGGGGGAAGAAAAAAACCGAGCGCCAATGTAAGTATGACTGAGAACAGCAGAAAAAAAGGTAAGTATACTGAATTTAATTTAAAAAAAAACAAAAGTAAAGATCACTAGTGTAAAAACGCACACGCACGAAACGTGCTGAACACGGACATACTCCGTGTGCGGTACGTGCAGGCACGGACCCATAGACTAAAGCGGGTCAGTGCCTGCGTGCTGCCGGCCAAAAACGGACATGTCGTCAGTGTAGAAAAGCGCACACACGTACTTACCACACGGTCACACGTTCCGTGTGATTTTACGTGTGTGTGCCATCTACCATTGAATAACATGGGTCTCCGTGTCTACGTGTCTCCGGTACGTGCAAATACGTACCGCACACATACAAATTAAACGGATGTGTGTTGCGGGTCTTAGGCTGATCTATACCTTCCTCATGATCATGGATACCCACAAGGTGAGATTTTGCATGGAGCTCCAGCTTGACGTCAATTGACATTCCGTCATGATTGTCTCTTTCATTTTGGAGACTAGTATCATAGTATCATAGTATCATAGTTTTTAAGGTTGAAGGGAGACTCTAAGGGGCACTTTGCACACTGCGACATCGCAGGTGCGATGTCGGTGGGGTCAAATTGAAAATGACGCACTTCCGGCATCGCATGCGACATCGCAGTGTGTAAAGGCTGGATGATACGATTAACGAGCGCAAAAGCGTCGTAATCGTATCATCGGTGCAGCGTCGGCGTAATCCATGATTACGCTGACGCGACGGTCCGATGTTGTTCCTCGCTCCTGTGGCAGCACACATCGCTGTGTGTGAAGTCGCAGGAGCGAGGAACGTCTCCTACCGGCCTCACTGCGGCTTCCGTAGGATATGCGGAAGGAAGGAGGTGGGCAGGATGTTTACATCCTGCTCATCTCCGCCCCTCCGCTCTGATTGGCTGCCTGCCGTGTGACGTCGCAGTGACGCCGCACGACCCGCCCCCTTAACAAGGAGGCGGGTCGCCGGCCACAGGGACGTCGCACGGCAGGTGAGTGTGTGTGTGAAGCTGGCGTAGCGATAACTTTCGCTACGCCAGCTATCACCACATATCGCTGCTGCGACGGGGGCGGGCACTATCGGACTCGGCATCGCAGCATCGGGCTGCGATGTCGTAGTGTGCAAAGCCCGCCTAAGTCCATCTAGTTCAACCCGTAGCCTAACATGTTGATCCAGAGGAAGGCAAAAAAAACCCCAATGTGGCAAACAAGTTCCAATGGGGAAAAATTTCCTTCCTGACTCCACATCCGGCAATCAGACTAGTTCCCTGGATCAATACCCTGTCATAAAATCTAATATACATAACTGGTTATATTAAATTTTTCAAGAAAGGCATCCAGGCTCTGCTTAAATGTTAGTAGTGAATCACTCATTACAACATCATACGGCAGAGAGTTCCATAGTCTCACTGCTCATACAGTAAAGAATCCTCGTCTGTGATTATGATTAAACCTTCTTTCCTCAAGACGTAGCGGATGCCCCCATGTTCCAGTCGCAGGCCTAGGTGTAAAAAGATCTTTGGAAAGGTCTCTGTACTGTCCCCTCATATATTTATACATTGTGATTAGATCCCCCCTAAGCCTTCGTTTTTCCAAACTAAATAACCCCAAGTTTAATAACCTGTCTTGGTATTGCAGCCCACCCATTCCTCTAATAATCTTGGTGGCTCTTCTCTGCACCCTCTCCAGTTCAGCTATGTCCTTCTTATATATCGGTGACCAGAATTGTACACAGTATTCTAAGTGCGGTCGCACTAGTGACTTGTACAGAGGTAGAACTATATTTTTTTCATGAACACTTATACCTCTTTTAATACATCCCATTATTTTATTAGCCCTGGCAGCAGCTGCCTGACACTGTCCACTAAAGTGAAGTTTACCATCCACCCATACACCTAAGTCTTTTTCTGTGTCTGTTTTACCCAGTGTTCTACAATTAAGTACATAATCATAAATGTTGTTTCCTCTACCCAAGTGCATGACCTTACATTTATCTACATTAAACTTCAATTGCCACTTCTCAGCCCAATCCTCCAATTTACATAAATCTCCCTGTAATATAAAATTATCCTCCTCTGTATTGATTACCCTGCAGAGTTTAGTATCATCTGCAAATATTGAAATTCTACTCCGCATGCCCCCAACAAGGTCATTTATAAATATGTTGAAAAGAAGCGGGCCCAATACTGACCCCTGTGGTACCCCACTATGAACTGAGACCCAGTCCGAGTACGTACCATTAATAACCACCCTTTGTTTCCTATCACTGAGCCAGTTTTTAACCCAGTTACACATATTTTCCCCTATCCCCATTATTCTCATTTATGTACCAACCTTTTGTGTGGTACCGAATCAAAAGCTTTTGAAAAGTCCATATACACAACATCCACTGCATTTCCCTGGTCCAGACTTGAACTTACCTCTTCATAGAAGCTGATCAAATTAGTTTGACAGGATCGATCCCTCATAAACCCATGTTGATACTCTGTCATAAGGTTATTTTTCTTGAGATACTCCAGTATAGCATCTCTCAAGAAACCCTCAAGGATTTTACCAACCGTAGAGGTTAAACTTACCGGCCTATAATTTCCCGGCTCAGTTTTTGTCCCCTTTTTGAATATTGGCACCACATTTGCTATGCGCCAGTCCTGCGGTACCGACCCTGTTATTAAGGAATCTGAGAAGATTAAAAATAATGGTCTATCTATCACAGAACTCAATTCCTGTAGTACTCTGGGGTGTATGCCATCCGGGCCCGGAGATTTGTCAACCTTAGTGATTTCGAGGCGGCGGCGTACTTCCTGCTGGGTTAAGCAGGTAATATTCAAGGGTGAATTTATGGTATCACTGGTCATGTCATTTGCCATGGCATTTTCTTGTATAAAAATCGTAGAAAAAAAGTCATTCAGCAGGTTGGCTTTACCCTCATCCCCTTCCACCATTTCACCAAGACTATTTTTAAGGGGGCCAACACTATCGCTTTTCAGTTTTTTATTGTTTATGTAGTTAAAGAATATTTTAGGATTATTTTTACTTTCTCTTGCAATGAGTCTCTCTGTCTCAAACTTAGCTAACTTAATTTGCTTTTTACATATTTTATTTAATTTTCTATAATTATATAATGCCTCATCACTACCTACCCTCTTTAATTCTTTTAAGGCTTTCTGTTTTTCTTTTATTGCTTCCCTTACAGCTCTATTTAGCCATAGGGGTTTCCTCCTATTTCTAGCATGTTTGTTCCCAAAGGGTATATTTTCTGCACAAGCCCTATTCAGGATGCTCATAAAAGTCTCCCATTTGCTTTGTGTACTTTTATTACTTAGTACATCATCCCAGTTTATTGCACTAAGATCATCTCTCAACCGTTTAAAATTTGCTTTCCTGAAGTTTAGTGTCCTTGTAGCCCCTCTACTAGACATCTTACTAAAGAATACATGAAAACTTATTATTTTGTGATCACTATTCCCCAAGTAACCCCCAACTTGTATATTTGATATGCGGTCTGGCCTATTGGTTAGTACAAGGTCTAGTAGTGCTCCCCCTCTTGTGGGGTCCTGTACCATTTGTGAAAGGTAATTATCTTTCATTGTTATCAAAAATCTATTTCCTTTGCTGGAACTGCAAGTTTCTGTTCCCCAATTTATATCAGGATAGTTAAAGTCCCCCATAATAATTACCTCTCCGAGACTCGCTGCTTTATCAATTTGCTTTATGAGGAGATTCTCTACCTCTTCCATAATATTCGGCGTCTTATAACACACCCCTATCAGTATTTTATTATTCATTCTCCCCCCCCTTATCTCCACCCATAGGGACTCTACATTGTCAGTACCCTCACATATGTTGTCACGCAGGATGGGTTTTAAGGATGATTTTACATATAGACACACACCCCCCCCTCGCTTATTTGTACGGTCATTCCTGAATAGGCTATAACCCTGTAAATTAACAGCCCAGTCATAGCTCTCATCCAGCCATGTCTCTGATATCCCCACTATATCATAATTTTCTTCCAACAATATTAATTCTAATTCCTCCACCTTATTTGTGAGGCTTCGGGCATTAGTGTACGTGCACGTTACGTATGACTCTGTACCTGTATTCCTGCTTACTGTATTAACTGTCCTAACCCTTCCCCCCGTACCACCCCCAATTTCATTACTTGTGCCCTGGTCACTATCTGCACTACATTCCCCTTCTATAAAGTGAATACCCTCGCCCCCCATTCCTAGTTTAAACACTCCTCCAACCTTCTAGCCATTTTCTGCCCCAGCAGAGCTGCACCTTCCCCATTAAGATGCAGCCCATCCCTAGCATAGAATCTGTAGCCAACTGAAAAGTCGGCCCAATTCTCCAGGAACCCAAAACCCTCTTTCCTACACCAATTCCTGAGCCACCTGTTAGTGGCAGCTTGAGGTCTGGAGCCCCTTATCTCTAGGGCTCTGCATTTAAATGTAATTTTGTTTCCTTTGGCACTGAAGTAGTTAATGGCAGTTTTTTTATTTCCAGCTCTCCTGCAGTTGAGCTCAGCTGCACCTGCTTTGTAGACACACTCCCTTGTGCTTAAATAGCCAGGTATCACAGCACCCTTTGCTGACTATACAAATCATTTGTAGGAAAGCCACCTTGGAGGAGGAAGCTGCTGTGGATAGTCTTCAAGTCGCATCCTCTCCTCTTTTGGTTCTTTATTCCCTGTTTGTCTCTCTTCCCTTTTGTCTCTTTATTGCAGTAGTGGGTCTAGTGAACCTCACCTGCCTCTTACTAGTCTGGGCATCTATAAGGTTTCTTAGTTACTCAGGGTGCTGCCTGGCGACAGTTGCAGAAATTGTATAGGGTCTGGTTAGGAGAGCAGGGACAGCTCAGGTGAGGTTAGGAGGGGTCCATCTACCCTCTCACTAGTCCCAGGGCCCACCATTGTTATTGTGTCCCCGGAGTTTCCCACTTGTCTATGGTGTTGTTTAGGTGTTTTTCCGTTGTGTATCAGACCTTGGTTGGTCTGAACACGCTCGCCATGCCCGCTGCATGTGTACCACCCTGAGAGGGGCTCAGCTGCTCCACTGCTCGGGCCGAGCCGCTCGAGGTCCGGGCTCGATTGTCGGTGGCTCGAGCGCCTCCAGACCGGAGGCCACGTCGCTCTGTTAAGGGGAGGCAGTGGGGTGGTGGTGTGGGACGAGGTTCACAGCCGGGGGCCGTGTTGTCGTTGTACGGGTCATGACGCCACCCACGGGTCGTGGTGATGGGAGGCACAACCGCTGCGGCTGGAGTGAAGGGGGCTCCCGGGAGCGGTGTTGTGGCCACAGCCTAGATGTTAGCCCCTCCTTGGGTAGGGGCAGTGTGTCCCGGGGCCCGGTGGGGACTGGTGACGGTGTTGTTGTCGGGGTGCAAGGGTCCGCGCTGCGGTGCAGTGTCGTGCCCGGATGGCACTGGTGTACTCACGATTAATTCACACTCGGAGTCACCGGTAAACCAAAGTTCGGGTATGGTCGGGTCCTGCAGCTGGCTGCTTGTGTCCCTTGTGAGGTTGATGGTGGCCCCTTTCCCTTGCACCTCCTTGTTGTGGTTTTCGGCTCCCCTGCCTGGACAGTGGTAGCCCGCTCCCCGGTATTTAGCTGCCGGAGGAGCCCTCGGTTGCCCGCAGGCGCTGGCCCGTCAGATGTTTGGCCCTTGGCGGTGGCTCTCACCCGTTATCGGTGGGCTTTTGCCTTCTTTCGGGACTTTGGGTGAGGATGAACCCATGAGGTCGAGACTGCAATCAGTTAATTTGCCTAAACTCAGTGGCTTCTACGCTAGGACGGGGTCTGAGTACCTGGTTTCTCGTGCTGCGGTAAACGGTTGACTCCCCGGTTCAGGGCCGGCAGGCTCCAACCCTGGCCCGGTCCCTACGGTTCCACCGGTTGCTGTACCGGTACTCCTGCAGGCGGCCACCACCGTCTGCCTGCCTGACATTACGGGGATCCCAGGCTCCAACCAGAGTCCCTGACAGCTCTACTCCTCCTCCACACCTCCTGTCAACTCTCTGACTAGAACTCCAAACTTAAACTGTTTGTGTTTCCTGCCTCAGGACAGTAGTCTCCTCAGTGGGCGTGTCTTTCCGCCTGACTCTGCCCACCTGGTGTGCCCTACTCGCCCTGAGGGAGGCATCAGGTCTCCCTTTCGGGTGACGGGTGTGTCCTCACAAGGGATGGGGGGTGTGTGTGTGATATGGCAGGTGTTGTTACCTGTGACCCCTGGGGTCAAGGGCATCACACATGAAACACTCATTTTGTATTTCTTCCATTTTCTTACTATTGCACCAACAGTCGTCTCCTTCTCACCCTGCGTCTTACTTATGGTTTTCTAACCCATTCCAGTCTTGTGCAGGTCTCTATGATTTTGTCCCTGAGATCCTTAGAAAGCTCTTTGGTCTTGCCCATGTTGTAGAGGTTGAGTTTGTGGAAAGGAGTTGTAACGCTCATACTGGCATACTCACACGCTCCTCTTCCCCAGTGAGGACATCAGTTGCCTCACCTGTCCAGGCGTTCTGCGGCTGTGGTCCCGTCCCCGTCCCATGCTGCAGCCTCACGGAGCTTCTGTACTTTTGACAGGTTCCAGGCCTCTGCCCGTAAGGGCGCACCTGCGGTCACACCCCATTTCTTAAAGGGCCAGCATCCTCCTAACCTCAAAGTGCCTCCCAGGTCAGCTGGGAGGCTACAGGTATTTAAGGCAACTCTGCTCTTTGAGAGTTATGTGGACAATGAGTTAGAGTAAAGCCTGCTTTACACCTTACAATTAGGTATGCGATCTCATATGCGATGTGACACGCCCAGGTCGCATATGCGATCTAATGAGATTGCACGTAGGTCGTTCATTTGCTGTCACATGAGCGTTAGTAGTCTATGTTAAATTGATCAATTTTGTGTGCGATCCTTTAGATCATGTGTTCTGTGACGTATGCATTGGGCACCTTTTTTTTTTTTTTTTTTTTTTTTTTTATTTATTGACTTGACAAGCCTGTGTAATGTGTAGGGATGCATTTTTACTATGTCATCTGCCATTCAGCTCTGCTACATGGCCGCTGACAGCAGCCACAGACAGCCATGTAGCAGCGGTGAATGGCCGATGACAGCAGACACAGACAGAGCCGCACTGTCAGAATGAACTCGGGTGAACCTCACCCGACTTCATTGTCATGCTGCGGCTCTGTCTGTGCCGCGTCCTGATTAGCGGTCACCAGTGAAGGGCTCACCAGTGACCACTAATCCCCTGAGTGACTGAAGTTAGCAGCCCTCTCTCATATACTCACCGATCCCCGATCCCCGCCGCTGCACGGCATTCACACTGCTCCGGCGGCTTTTACTGTTTTGAAAAAGCTGGCCGCCCATTAAACAATCTCGTATTCCCTGCTTACCCCGCCCACCGGCGCCTATGATTGGTTACAGTGAGACACGCCCCCACGCTGAGTGACAGGTGTCACACTGCACCCAATCACAGCAGCCGGTGGGCGTGTCTATACTGTGTAGTGAAATAAATAATTAAATAATTTAAAAAAACGGCGTGCGGTCCCCCCCAATTTTAAAACCAGCCAGATAAAGCCATACGGCTGAAGGCTGGTATTCTCAGGATGGGGAGCTCCACGGTATGGGGAGCCCCCCAGCCTAACAATATCAGTCAGCAGCCGCCCAGAATTGCCGCATACATTATATGCGACAGTTCTGGGGCTGTACCCGTCTCTTCCCGATTTACCCTGATGCGTTGGCAAATCGGGGTAATAAGGAGTTATTGGCAGCCCATAGCTGCCAATAAGTCCTAGATTAATCATGTCAGGCGTCTATGAGACACCCTCCATGATTAATCTGTAAATTACAGTAAATAAACACACACGCCCGAAAAATCCTTTATTTGAAATAAAAAACACACACACATTCCCTGGTTCACCACTTTAATCAGCCCCAAAAAGCCCTCCTTATCCGGCGTAATCCAGGATGGTCCAGCGTCGCATCCAGCGCTGCTGCATGGAGGTGACCGGAGCTGCAGCAGACACAGCCGCTCCGGTCACCTCCACGCAGGTAATGAAGACAGCCGTGCGATCAGCTGATCTGTCACTGAGGTTACCCGCTGTCACTGGATCCAGCGGTGGATGCAGCGGTGGCCGCGGGTAACCTCAGTGACAGATCAGCTGATCGCGCTACTCACCGCCGCTCCGGTCACCTCCAGTCAGCAACTGAGGTGAGTAGCGCGATCAGCTGAGCTGTCACTGAGGTTACCCGCGGCCACCGCTGCATCCAGTGACAGCGGGTAACCTCAGTGACAGCAGCTGATCGCGCGGCTGTCTTCATTACCTGCGTGGAGGTGACCGGAGCGGCTGTGTCTGCTGCAGCTCCGGTCACCTCCATGCAGCAGCGCTGGATGCGACGCTGGAGCATCCTGGAGTACGCCGGACAAGGAGGGCTTTTTGGGGCTGATTAAAGTGGTGAACCAGGGAATGTGTGTGTGTTTTTTATTTCAAATAAAGGATTTTTCGGGCGTGTGTGTTTATTTACTGTAATTTACAGATTAATCATGGAGGGTGTCTCATAGACACCTGACATGATTAATCTAGGACTTATTGGCAGCTATGGGCTGCCAATAACTCCTTATTACCCCGATTTGCCAACGCATCAGGGTAAATCGGGAAGAGCCGGGTACAGCCCCAGAACTGTCGCATATAATGTATGCGGCAATTCTGGGCGGCTGCTGACTGATATTGTTAGGCTGGGGGGCTCCCCATACCGTGGAGCTCCCCATCCTGAGAATACCAGCCTTCAGCCGTATGGCTTTATCTGGCTGGTTTTAAAATTGGGGGGGACCGCACGCCGTTTTTTTTAATTATTTAATTATTTATTTCACTACACAGTATAGACACGCCCACCGGCTGCTGTGATTGGGTGCAGTGTGACACCTGTCACTCAGCGTGGGGGCGTGTCTCACTGTAACCAATCATAGGCGCCGGTGGGCGGGGTAAGCAGGGAATACGAGATTGTTTAATGGGCGGCCGGCTTTTTCAAAACAGTAAAAGCCGCCTCAGCAGTGTGAATGCCGTGCAGCGCCGGGGATTGGGGATCGGTGAGTATATGAGAGAGGGGGATAGACTGACATGGACAGAGAGAGAGGGACAGAGATAGTGACGGACTGACAGAGATTAGTGCATGACAGACATTGTGAGGCGCTTCAGAACGCAGCTTTTCAGCTGCGCTCTGAAGCAGACCTTTTTTAAGCTGCGGTGCAGAGCGCACACCTGCGCACATAGCATCAGACATCACAATCGTATGATGGATGTCACACGTTACAATTCACTAGTTTCGTACTACTAAACGTCCAATGTATGAGGAATAAACGACGTGTATGCGATCACCGTATTTTCGTTCAATATCGATCGCATGTAGGTTTCACACGCAAATACCTCACGAACGATGCCGGATGTGCGTCACTTACAACTTGACCCCGACGACGGATTGAAAGATTTATTGAAGTGTGTAAAGCAGGCTTTAGATTCCTTGCTGTATTCAGGTTCCCTAGCACTGTGCTGCTGTCTCTTCTGCTGCTGTTATTCTGTGCTAGTTTCGCTGCTGGCATTCACTTGTATTCTAGTGTGCTGCTGTCTTATTACCTATCCTGCCGCTGCAAGCTGCCATGCCAGCCACATTTCCTGCTGCTGTGGCGCCCCTGACCTGGTCAGGCACCACTGAGTACTGCACCCATGCTGGGGACAGTACAATACAGGTAATCCAGAAGGCTGACCGAGGTGTGACTACACAGGCGCATAGTGATCAGGTCTCACACATGTACCTTTGAGAGGACCCCTGGGGATCCCAGGAGGGGGCAAAGCCTTCACCTCCACTTGAGGAGTGGAGGGGGCGAAGCCTCCATCTCCACTCAAGGGGTGTGGTAGAGAGCCTGGTTGCTAGGTGGCGTAGGCAGGCACAAGGGGAAAAGAGAAGGAGGAGTAAAGAGTCTGAAGCAGAGTGTGGAGGAGTGAGGAGCATGGAAGTGGAGCTCAGACAGGAGCAGCAGTGCAGGTCCCACGAGTGAGCCGGTTTAGTGCAGAGTTCAGGAAGAGCAGAAGCAGACCCTGGAGCTGTTGCAGTCTAACAGCGTCCGCGCAGTGACTACCGACGGGGGAGAACGGTCACCTGGTAGTGCTGCCCGAACACCACACACAGCTGGAGAGAGAGCCGCGTAGTGGAAAGTACGGAGACTGTCAGGGAGTACCAGGCCCAAACGGGCGGCAGATCCCGGTGCGGGGATAGATCCACCTTTCCTTGCTAAACCTGCCGGTGTGGGGCCCTTAAAGCCCACGCCACAACACCACAAAAGCCGCAGCCACGTAGCCACAGTTAGGGCCCATAGTTCACAGGAGGCAAGAAGCTGGAGTGATCTGGTCCAGGCGACAAGCAAACGGCAAACAAACGAGGGGAGCAGTTACTTCCCTGGGTGACCCCCATAGGGACTAAAAGTCGGGGTTACCACAAACCACAGAAGGGCTAAGGAAGGCGAGTCGGTAGTCACCCTCATCAGTCAGCCTGAAGGACACCTGGTTCCAGCCTGGTTCATCCCAGCTACGCCCGGGTTACTCACCCTGCCATCAACAGTGAGTAAAACCCCTGAAAGACATTCTGCTTGTGCTGAGTTATTCTGCGCCTTGTGGTTCTACACACCTACACAGGGTCCTGGGGCTTGCCTCACTCTCAGGAGGCTACTACAACTGACTGCACCCACCATCAGCCCCAGGCATCCCTTAATCTGCAGTGGCGGTCCCCACTGACCGCAATTCTGAGAGTGGCGTCACGACAATCCTAAATAGAAGATCTCCTACCTGTGACAGGATCCAGCTGAGTGGAGTCCCTGAAGGTAATGCACCGACACTGCACTTGCGGGGCTTCACACTGCCACACGCATCCTCACCAGCTGGTGCCGCATCCATCTATCCATCCATCCACCCCGGATGGATTTTCTACACCTGCTACAACCGCAAACTAATACCAGAGACTGTTGCTCCCGTGCCCTTGGGGCCAGCCAACGCAACACCAGTCTTTCTGAGTGGCACCCGGACCAATACCTGCAGTGTAACACCTCCACCATTAGGGGCTCTGGAGAATACCAGGCGCAGGTCCTTAGTCAAACCCCTCTGTTTTTATTTTTTTTTTTTTTTTTGTGTGTTGTGGCCCAGTGGGTTCACTAACATTTCTGCTTGCCCGGTGAGCATAACAGGAGTCTTTTATACAGTTGACAATGTAAGGCAGCTGTCTAATGCAGCTAACGAGTTGATTGGGAGAGTCTAACTGATCTGTAGGAGCCAGAACTCTGATTAGTTGGTTGGGGATCTGTGCCGCCCCCACGTCAGTAGCAGCCGGGCTGCTCGGATCCGGACCCACAGTATGGCTCGAGGGATCCTCCGGACCCGGGGGGCACGCGGACACTCCGAATGAAAGGGGACATATTTGTACGGATTTTGCCGTAGTCAATCTGTGACGCCACCCATGGTGTGTGGTGAAGTATGGCACCACCGCTGCTGCTGTGGGACACCAGGGGCGATGGGATGGCAGCTGATTGTTAACCCCTCCGTTGGTAGGGATAGTTGCCCCAGAACCCGGTGACTTGGTGCAGGGGACGGTGATGGCAAGGGCCGGCGTGCCTGCTCAGACCAGGGAGTCTCAGCTTACTCACTGTTAAAGAAATCAGACAAGTCCAGTGATTAACCAAGGTGCTGGTGGCCGGCCGCAGCAGCCGGGTGTACCCTGGTCCCCCACCCGGTCTGGTGGTCTGTGTCACTTTCCTCTGCACTGTGTTGTGATGTGGTGGACTGCCCAGTGTGGAACGCAGGAGTCTGCTCCCGGTACTATTGTTGGGAGTCGTGCCCGCTGACGCTGACCCGTGGGATCTACCGGGCCCTGGCGGATGCCTTATCCCTCTCTGTGGGTGGTTGTCTGCTTTTGGGGCTTTGGTTGTGACAGGACCTATAATCCTGCCTTCAATTGGTTAATTAGCTAGGCCGTTGGTTCCGGTCCTGGCTTCAGGTCCAAGTACCCCCTCTGTGCACGGTTTCTGGGTCGGTTCTCCGGTGTCCGTACCGGCAGGCTCCAACCCTGCCCCGGTCCACCTCGGATCTCCGGCTGCCGTCTTCCCGTCTGTCTCCTACTAGACACGGACCACCGTCTGCCACCTAGCCAATGCACCAGGGCTCCAACCCCGACACCTGTCAACTCGAACCTCCTACTACTCCACACCACTCTCAACTTGACTCCAAACTTAACTGAACTGTTTTCCTAGGTGGGCGTTCTCCATCCGCCTGGTCCCGCCCACTGGTGTGCCTGTCCTACCCTGGGGCAGGTGACTAGGCTTTCGGATTGGCTGTGTGTAACCGTCTGAGGGACGGTGTTCTGCAGGGGCCTATGTATGACCACTTGGTTTTGCCAGGGCGTCACAGATCAAATACTTATTTTTCTCTGCAAAATGCAAATAAATTTATATAAAATTTATACAATGAAATTTTCTGGATTTTATTATGCATATTCTATCTCTCACTGTTAAAATTAACCTACCCTTAAAAGTATAGACTGTTCATGTCTTTGTCAGTGGGCAAACTTACAAAATCAGCATGGGATCAAATACTTATTTCCCCCACTGTATGCAGGTAGTACTGAATCAACCACCCCTGTATTCTAAAATAATAACAATAATTTGAAGTTATCCTCATCATTTGGCACCATTTCAAAGTCCAGGTTTGGGCCCCCTGCCAAACCCCCACCAGTCATAAAATTGAAGTAGGCAAGTTCACAGTGCATAAGCACAATCGCAGAAGATAATATTGCCGAACATGCCATCACAATGCCTCTAACAGTGTATCATACTGCCACAGTTCCCCAACAAAGTATGATGTCCCCAAAGTGATGCTTCATTACATTATAGTGCCCTCCCAGCCCCCCAACATAGTATGATGCCCTAAATTTCCCCCCACCACAGTATGATATTCCCATTATCCCCCACACACATAATAATGCCCCCACATTCCCACCCAGAGTATGATGGCCACTAAGATCCCACAGACTTTGAGGACCCCCACAGCCCACCACACAGCATTATTCACCCCACACAGTATTATGGTCCACACAGCCCCCCAGGTATGATGACTATGGGATAGCAGGAAGCCGGAGCTCCTATGCTGACCCTAGAGTCATGCTGAAGCAACTATCCCTATTACACTGGTATGAGCATATAGAGCTATTGTCGCGGGCGGGGAGGAGGCCACCGCCGCTGCGCTCTCACTAACGCTCGGGTCCGGTGCTGCTGCTGCCTGCTGCTGGCTGCTCGGTGGCTCGAGCGGTGGGCCGGATCCGGGGACTCGAGCGGCGCTCCTCGCCCGTGAGTGAAATGGGTGATTTTTGGGTTTGGGGAGTTGGTCCATGACGCCACCCACGGTTTGTGGTGAGGTTGGGGCACCACCGCTGCTCTGGACGGGGATCCCGGGAGTGATGACAGGGAGCAGCCGAGATGTTTCTTTCCCCTCCATGGGTAGGGGGATTTGGTGGTCCCGGGGCCCGGTGAGGTGACGGGGGAGGCAGGGTTGGTGAGGTGCAGGGTCGCGGGGGCAGCGCAGTGCCGGCCGGCACGGTGGTACTCACTCAGCCAATGATGGATACAGAGTCTCCGGTAAAACAAACGGCTGGATGGACGGGTCCCGCAGCCGGCTGCTGTGGTTACTCCCGGTAGGTTGGTGGTGGCAGCCTTTCCCTGCACCTGTTGTGCATCTTCGGTCCTTATGGCTTCCCACCGGTAACCCGCTCCCCAGCTTGGATATGGGTCGGAGGAGCCCCTTTTGCCCGCAGGCTCTGGCCCTGGGAATTCTAACTGCAGCCGTAGCTGTATTTCCCTTTCTCGGTTTGGACGGTTGCCTTCAGTCGGGTCTTTGCTGCTAGGAAACCCCGGAGGTTCCAGTCGCTAACGGATTTGACCTGTTTAACGGCGACTCCAAGCCTGGTCGGGGTCCGCAGGCCCTGCCGGTTTGTGCTGGCTTCTCTTCGCTCCCCGGTTCGGTACCAGCGGGCCACCTCCCGTCCCCCGTCCTACGGTTCCGCGTCGATCGGTCTCTCCTGCAGACGGCCACCACCGTCTGCCAACCTTGCTCTCGGCGCCCGGGCCACGTACCCGGACACGGTCAGTTTGCTCCTCACTTCCCACTTCACTCTTGCTCCTTCACTCTCCCTAACTGTTTTCTGACTTCCTTTCCCGCCTCCAGGACTGTGAAGTCCTCAGTGGGTGGGGCCAACCGCCTGGCTCCACCCCACCTGGTGTGGACATCAGCCCCTGGAGGGAGGCAACAAGGATTTGTGTGTGACTGATGTGCCTATCTCAGGGTGTGGGGTGTGTTGTTGCAGTACCTGTGACGACCTGGCTTGTCCAGGGCGCCACATTCCCCCCTGGTCAAATGCAGACCGTCCGCGGGCTGCCCGTCCATCACCGGTTTTATTTTTGTCAAACTGTAGAAAACATTTAAACAAAGCATTTTTATGTATCTTCCCTTTACGGGAGGCACGGCACTTAAACGTTACTAACGGTAATCATTTTTATTACAACATACGGCTTCCGCTCTCTCCCGCCCAAACAACCTGGCCCTGATGCTGCCCCTAAGAAGTGGGCAGCACCCCTTGACCCCAGTCCATATCCAGGCTGCCCGAGCGGGTACGGGTATGGTGTTTCGCACCCTACGGTCTTTTCAGGGGACCCACGTCCATGGGAAACCCCTGACCCCCGGAGGATGGCCACCAGTCCAGGTGGTGGCCGGGCCCAGCCTACTCTGCTGCGGGCCCTTCCTCCAATCTGCTTCTCCGGAGGCGGTAACGGATTTATGCCAAATATTTACATTTCCACTAGATTGTGGTTGCCCTGCAAGTTCTTGGGCGTGTCCGTAAGTAGTTCCTTACGCACGGTGCAAAGGGTCCCTACGGGGACAACTTGCCGGCAATGGCCGGGTCAATCACAGTCGACAATCAGGTAACATCTTCGGTTGATTACTTTTCATTTAACAGGTTACGGTACTGGTGGTCCTAACGGGGATAACGGTGCAACGGTGGACCGCTGCCGCATCCTTTTTCTCCAAGCAGCAGTCTTAGGGCACAGCTACCATGGCCGCCGCTCCTGGTCAGCAGGTGTGGGGGGGGACGGGCCCAGCCAGAGTCCCTCTGTGCCGGCTACGACTGGCACCACCAGTAGTGAGGGGCCCCGCTGTGACGTGGCCTGCTCTGCCACTTGGCAGCTACGTCCCCGCGGTGCCTCATCCGAGGCCAGGTGTCTGGAAGCGGTCAGCGTGGCTTGCAGTGCTGGCGTCGGGTCGAAGATCACCTCTGTTGCGGCTGGGCGGACTGCCGGAGCCGTCGTCATCTCCGTCGCGGCCAGGATGGAAGCCGGGACGGGTGCCAGGGCGGTGGTAAAGGTAAGGCCCGGGGGCCGCAGGTCTGGGCCCTCTCCCACAGACGCTACGGGCTCCGCTACCGGTGACAGTGGTAACGGGTCGGTCGGGGCAGTGGCCGCGGGCATGGGCAGTAAGGGAGGTGGCTTAGTGGATGGCAGCAGGCCGGGCCACTCAGACGCAGCGGCCGTTCCCTCAGGGACATAGGGGCGTGGGTCGCTTACCGGCTCCTCGGAAACCACCTCCACTTCGCATGCCCACACGGTTGCAGCCAGGCCCTTCTTCTCCGACGTCCACTCCTCCATCGTGGAGTGGACTGTGGCCTGGAGCTCCTGGCACGTCTTGCTGCTGGGTCCAGGAACGTGTTTTGGCAGAGTCCTGGCGTCCCTGCACTTCTGCGGTGCTAATAACATGCGGCCGCTAAGCACTGCCGTCAGCCCCTGGAGGGAGGCAACAAGGATTTGTGTGACTGATGTGCCTATCTCGGGGTGTGGGGTGTGGGGTGTGTTGTTGCAGTACCTGTGACGACCTGGCTTGTCCAGGGCGCCACACTATAATATTTGTGGGGAACAGCTAAGAGAGTAGTGCATAGGGGACACTACACTTATTGTATATGAATTAATTTAGGCTGGGTGGCTCACTACAATAGTATTTTCAGTAGCACATTCCACATTATATTGATAATTTGTAACAACTTAAGCCTGCTTTACATGTTACGATTCTGCATACGATATTGTATGCGATCATAACCGCCTTCATCGTATGTGCGGCATGTTCAATTTTGTTGAATGTGCCGCACAAACGATTAACCCCCGTCACACGTACTTACCCGTCCATACAACCTCAATGTGGGCGGTGAACGTCCACTTCCTGGAGTCCACATCGACGTCACGAGGCAGCCGGCCAATAGAAGCGGAGGGGCGGAGATGAGCGGGACGTAAACATCCCGCCCACCTCCTTCCTTCCGCATTGCTGGCCGGGAGCCGCAGGACGCAGGTAAGATCTGTTCATCGTTCCCGTGGTGTCACACACTGCGATGTGTGCTACCCCGAGTACGATGAACAACCTGACATTCAATTCATGAGGAATGAACGACGTACATGCGATGAACGTTTTATCATTCATTCGCAATTGCATGTAGCTGTTACACACTACAATGTACCTTACGATGCCGGATGTGCGTCACTTACGACGTGACCCCGCCGACACATCGTAAGATATATTGTAGTGTGTAAAGTGGGCTTAACTCATGGATGTTGCAGCAATAGATTGAAGAAATTACTACTATATTTCGATTAGCATTTGTGTAGCAAGAGTATCAGTGTTACAAGTGCTGCTCAGCATTATTAGCACCCCTTCAATTGTTTCATAGGTTGTATAATATCTTCATAAATAAATGGAAATGGGCCAAAGTTACATCCTCAGTACTTATTAATTAGTGGTCCAAAGTAATACAAAAATAAACCATTGTTAGTCAATTTACATGTGACAATTTCAAAGAAGAATCCAAAGAAACAGCATGTGCAGCAATAGACACCCCTAATTAATACTTGATTGCACACCCCCTGGCATTGATGACACCCTCCAAATGTTTCTTGTAGCTATCTATAGGCCCTGTGCCCACGGGAGCTTGCTTCTGCGGATTTTGCCGCGGAAAACCTGCAGATTTATCTGGATTTTCCAGATAAATCCGCAGGTTTCAGCATGTACAGTACAGACACTCCCCATGTTACCCTATGGGACATGGGGAGTGCTGTGTCCACGTTGCGGAATGTGCGGCTGCGGAATATACTGCGGATATCCCGCAGGCGCACATAACTGCATGTCAATTATTCCTGCTGCATTACCTGCGGAAATCCCCTGCTTTGGCCCATACTTACCTGCCTTGATAGAAGACACCCGGTCATTTTCCCTCAGTGCACAGGAGCCTGGAAGGAGGAGGTGGGCGGGGCCTGAATGAGCTCCGGTCATGTGATAGCCGGAGCTAGTTCAGGCCCGCCCACCTTCTCCTTCACAGTGTAAACACAGCTGGAGACGGGAGAGAAGTGCTGCGTGATGGAGGTATGAACACCCCGATCACTCAGCACTTGTTCTGCATTGAGGATGCAGTGCTGAAGCCATGGTACTGTATCCTCAATGCAGAATGCCCGCACCATATCCGCAGGACATTCCGCAAATAAACCGCAGCATGGAAACAGACAAAGTTGTGCTGCGGTTTTATGAGAGATCCTGCGGAATGTCCTGCGGATATAACCACAGGACACTTTCCCCTGTGGGCACAGCCATAAGCTTCTTGCACTTCTCAGTTGGTGTTTTCTCCCACTCTTCCTTTGCAGTTTGTTCAAGCTCTTGAATGTTTGCAGGGTTCTTTTTCCCAATGGCAGATTTCAGCTCACGATAAAGATTTTCAATAGGATTGAGGTCAGTACTCATTGCTGGCCATTTTAAAATAGTTCATATTTTCGTTTTCAACCATTCTTGCGCACTTTTGAATGTGTGCTTTGGGTCATTAGGTTGCTTGATGACCCATGATCTTCGATTCAAACCAATATTTTCTTACACTGGGTAGGACATTTCGCTCTAAAATCTCTTTGATAATTCTGAGATTTCACTATTCCTGTGATACAGGCAAGTCCTCCAGTACCAGACACAGCAAAAGAACCCCACAGCATTATGGATTCTCCACCATGCTTTACTATTGGAAGGGTGTTCTTTTCCTTATAAGCTCCATTACGCTATCTGGAAACAAACTGTTGCTCTGCATTGCCAAAAAGGTCTATTTTTGTTTCATCTGTCCACAGAACATTTTCCCAGAAGGATCGTTGTGTCAAGGTACTCTGGGGAGTTATCAGTTGTTTCTTTTTATGTCTTTTCTGCAGCAATGGTTTCTTCCTTGGCCTTTGCCCATAAAGCTCTTCTTGGTTTAGTGTGCGGCGTATGGTACTTCTTGAAACAATTACCTCAGACTGTTCCAGGTTGGCCTACAGGTCTTTGGATGTTTGACGTGGTATTTTTTACACCATTCGCACCAACCCTTGAAGACATCTCTTACATAGTTACATAGTTACTTAGGTTGAAAAAAGACCTAGGTCCATCTAGTTCAACCTTCCTCCACCAGTTCTACATTTAGTCACTAAGTCATTTATAACCAACAATGTTTTGTGTACTGAGGAAATCATCCAGCCCTTTTTTAAAAGCTGTTATAGTATCTGCCATTACAACCTCGTGTGGTAGTGGTAGTGTATTCCACAGTCTGACTGCTCTAACTGTAAAGAACCCTTTCCTATTTAGGTGTCGGAATCGCTTTTCTTCCACTCGCAGTGAGTGCCCCCTGGTCCTTAGTATTGTTTTTGCCAATTTTCCTCTTTCCCCATCGTCCAGTGAGGCTCTTGATGGTTCCATGCTTGGCAAACTTCTTAATAACATTGTGCACTGTTGAATCTGGGATACCAAGGTCTTTGGAGATGACCTTATACCCTTTGGAAATCTTGTGTTGGTAGTAATATCAGTTCTGATGTCCCTAGACAGCTTTTTTGTCTTCACCATTGTGACAAAGGAACAGGGCCTACCAGGGGCGTAACTACCGTGGTGGCAGAGGTCGTGACTGCGACCAGGCCCCACAGCTTATGGGCCCGCGGCCACCTGGAAGATCAGCAGCCAGCAGCTCCTTTCTGTGAGAGGAGCTGCGCTGATCTGGCGCAGACCACGCAGCCGCTATATGACCCGGTGCCGCAGTCGATGACACCGGGCTCCCCTTCCCGATGTCAGTGGCTGTGGCACCGGGCCCCCCTCCCCTGTCATCGCGCACAGCAACAATGAAGCGTGGAGCGTCCAGTGGAGCTCCAGGATCCATCATTCTCCCACCTGTGTCTGCGCGGTGACATCACTCCTGTGCGACTGCTGTGCTGAAAGCAAAGAGCGCAGGATGGGAGGATGCCGACCGCAGCAGCAGCAGGGGAACAAGGAGAGGTGAGGATGGAGCAGCGCTTGAACAAGGAGAGGTAAGAACTTGTTGTTTGATTTAAGAAAAACAAAAAGCAATGTGTACACGGTGGCCAGAGGCCATGGGGGTTGCCTGCATTATACAATGAGCATGGGGGCTGCCTGCACTATACATGGAGCATGGGGGGGACTGCATTATACATGGAGCATGGAGCGTCTGCATTATACATGGAGTATGGGGGGGCTGCATTTTACATGGAGCATGGGGGGGCTGCATTATACATGGAGCATGGGGGGGCTGCATTATACATGGAGCATGGGGGGGCTGCATTATACATGGAGCATGGGGGGGCTGCATTGTACATGGAGCATGAGGGGCTGCATTATACATGGAGCATGGGGGTCTGCCTGCATTATACATGGAGCATTGGGGGTTGCCTGCCTTATACATGGAACATGGGGTGCTGCCTGCCTTATACATGGAGCATGGGGTGCTGCCTGCATTATGCATGGAGCATGAAGGGCTGCATTATACATGGACCATGGGAGGGGCTGCATTATACATGGCACATGGGGGGTCTGCCTGCATTATACATGGCGCATGGGGGCTGCCGGCATTATACATGGAGCATGGGGAGCTGCCTATGTGTCGCCCAGGGATAAGGGGGTACTCAGATCTGGGCAAAGGGGTCGCTTCTGAAGGTATCACGGTGGCGTGACCCGGTCTGTGATCCCAGGCACCACAACAAAAGGGGCATTATATACAGGGGAGATTTGGTAGTCTATGTTCTGTGACGCCACCCGTGGTGTGCGGTGAGGTAATGGAGCACCGCCGCTGCCGGTCACAGGATCCCGGGGATGGTAATGGGCAGCAAGGTGGTGATTTTCCCTCCACGGGTAGGGTATTGATGTCCCGGGTCCCCGGTTTGATGGATTGGGGAGTAACAGGTGCAGTCCATGGCTTGGACCGGGTGGTGCAGGAGTACTCACAGTATAAGGCAATAACTGACACGAGTCTAAGAATTAACCAAGTTGCTGGTAACTGGTGCCCACGGCTGCTGTGAGGACGGGCCCCACACCCGTGTGTGTAATTTGGGTGTTTTTTCTCCTGCCTGGTGTCTGTGTCTGCTCCGTACACAGGAAGCGGCTGGCCTATTCCTGAGGCCCTCCCTGCCACTTCTCCTAGCCCCACGCAGGGGCTGCTTCCAGCCCTCTCTCCTTCTGCAGACTGCCTGAAACTACACTCTGCTCTTACCAAGCTCCTCTCTCCCCTCCCATTTTCCTGAGGAGGGGGCAAGTGGGGCCTGATTGGCTGGTGTGTGTTTGTGTGGGAAACTCCCCAAGGGAGAGTGAGATCTACACTAAAACATGGATGCAGACCTCTGTGACACCCTGGTTTTGCCAAGGCGGCACACCTGCTTTATACATGGAGCATGGGGGCTGCCTGAATTATACATGGAGGTCTATGGGGCTGCATTATACAACATGACGGACACCTTATACATGGACTATATGGGTGCATTATACATGGAGGAGTATGGGGCTGCATAACACAATATGAAGGTTTTAAGGGGCTGCATTATAATGCATATAGGACTATGGGGGCTAAATTATAATATATGGAGGACTATGAAGGCTACCTTATACATGGACTATAGGGGTGCATTATAAAACATGAAGGACTATGTGGTGCAGTATAGTATATGAAGTACTATGGGGTGCATTCTAATACATGGAGAACTATGGAGTGAATTATAATATATGGAGAGCTATGGTAAATTCATTATAATAATTAGAGGGCTATGAGGGCTACTTTATACATGGAGGACTATGGGGTGAATTATAATATATGGAGGACTATGGGGCGCAGTATAATATATGGAGGACTGTGGGGTGAATTATAATACATGGAGAACTATGGGAAATGCATTATAATACATGGAGGACTATGTAACTGCATTCTAATATAAGAAGGGTTATATGGAAGGCTATGCGGGGGCCATTATTCTATTTGGAGAACTATATACAAGGAGGGACAAAGATACAAGCATGGGATGTGAACATTTTGTGCTGAGAGAAAAGGCTCTTTCCCTCAGCATCCAGCTTTTCCATGCTCTGCTATACATCTCTCAGCACCCAGCTTTACCATGCTCTGATATGGGAAAGCTGGGTGCTGAGGGAAAGATGTATAGCAGATAATGGGGAAGCTGGGTGCCGAGGACAAGATGAATATCAGAACATAGGAAAGCTGGGTGCTGATAGAGGGATTTCAGATCATGGGAAATCTGGGTGCTGAGGGTAAGAGCCAAGTGTCAGCATCATTATCCCGTACCCCGAGTGTCAATGTCATTGTCCCGTACCCCAAGTGTCGGTGTATGTGGAGGGGGGCCCAGGTCTGAACTTTGCACTGGGGCCCATCAAACTCTAGTTACGCCACTGGGGCCTACCATGTGTTTTTTTTAAAACACTGAAGTCATCATTCATTGGCTAATACATGTCACATGGACACCGACAATTTATCACAGGTGATTCTCATTTGTGATTTACTACAGGCGAGTCAAAATGTTTTTCCATACTTATTTAATGTAAAGGGCCAATACCAGTGACACAGCAGCTTTTGGTTTTTCTATTTTTCCCTCCCATTGTTTTTTTATTTTAAACTGTGGTTTATCATTTGCTCTTTTGGATTTAACATGAATGCTCTGTACTAAAAAGCTGCTCCACTTCATTCATTTTTTTTCAGACGTTATTCCACATTATGTACTTAAACTTCATGGGTGCGATAATGATGAGCAGGACTATATTGTATATCATAGCTGTTGGCAAATAATGTATTAAAAGTGTACCAGTTAGAGGGAACCTGTCACCAGATTTGCGGCCTATAAGCTGCGGCCACCACCAGTGGGCTCTTATATACAGCATTCTAACATGCTGTATATGAGAGCCCAGGCCACTGTGTAGAATGTAAAAATCACTTTATAATACTTATCTAAAGGCCGCTTTACACGCAACGGCATCGCTAATGAGATGTCGTTGGGGTGACAGACTTCGTGAAGCACATCCGGCCTCGTTAGCGACGTCGTTGTGTGTGAAACGCAGGAACGATCATTAACGATCAAAATTACTCACCTAATCGTTGATCGTTGACGCGTCGTTCTAATCCCGATTATCGTTGCTGTTGCAGGACGCAGGTTGTTCGTTGTTCCTGCGGCAGCACACATCGCTATGTGTGACACCGCAGGAACGAGAAACCTCATCGTACCTGCGGCCGCCCGCAATGAGGAAGGAAGGAGGTGGGCGGGATGTTCCGGCCGCTCATCTCCGCCCCTCCGCTTCTATTGGGCGGCCGCTTAGTGACGCCGCTGTGACGTCGAACAAACCGCCCCTTAGAAAGGAGGTGATTCGCTGGCCACAGCGCCGTCGTTAGGCAGGTAAGTATGTGTGACGGGTGTAAGCGATGTTGTGCGCCACGGGCAGCGATTTGCCCGTGACACACAACCGACGGGGGCGGGTGCTTTCACCAGCGACATCGCTAGCAATGTCGCTGTGTGTAAAGTGCCCTTAAGGGGCAGTGTGGTACAGACTAGTCGAATGGGTGTCTCTGTTCTCCGGGTACGGCGCCTCCTCTTTTGGCCATCTTTGTCCTCCTTCTTCTGAAGCCTGGGTGCATGATGCATCCGCAGCTTATAGTCACCAAATCTGGTGACAGGTTAATGCACATTTATTTAAAGGGATAGTGCAATACGAGTATATATAATTTTGCACTTCAGTTACCTCATTTGCACTTGTAGGTACCCGATATAAATTTTTAATTATGTATGTTGATGATGTATTTTTAAGTAATAAAGAAATTTTTTTTTATAATAATATAAGTTTGTCACATTATGTCCCTAACTCATATCAGGGAGATTTTTTGGATTGTTATCTACCCAGCGAGGTTGCACAGTTCACACACTGCAACATGGGGGTTTTACTCACTTTTGCTGAGATGAGAGGTAACACCGGAGAATAAACTATTGAAGAATAGTCTAGCAGTTTATTATAACAGCTCATAAACTGCTCCTCAAACATAACATGAGCCTCTTCCGGCTTAGGAGCATACAGGCATTACCATCCATTCAACATTATTATCTCACTAACCCCGGTGTCACAAACCAAGCTGCGGCGTCTTCTCGGATGCCTCCTGGGGCGATTTCCCCCTATGCTCGGCCTAGTTTGGTTCGCTTCCTTGAGTCTCAGGTACTGACCCGAACATCTTGGTGTTTTCAGCCCAAGTCCTGGGTTGTGCCTTCTGAGCATGTGTCGCGGACGGGTGCCGCGCCACGCCAAAGGGGCTGCTCGGGGAGCTCGGATCCGGGATAGTGTCTGGGGCTCGAGTGGTGACCGAACCCGGGGCTCGTGCAACTGCCTGTCCTTGCAACAGTGAAAGGGGGGTATTTACAGGGGAGATAGGTTTTTGTCTGTGACGCCACCCGTGGGTTGCGGTGATGGGATGGTGGCACCGCCGCTGCCTCTTGTGCAAGTGCCCGGGACCGATGGTGTTGGGCAGCAAGATGGTATCCCCTCCACGGGTAGGGGAGGTGTAGTTCCGGGGCCCAGGTGTAGGTGGGGAGCAGTGCTGGGGTGCCGTTGCCAGGTTGGACCGGATGACACTGGTGTACTCATGATTAAGAATAATCCACACAGAGTCTGAGGTGTAAACCAAGGCCGGATGCCGGTTGCCATTGGAGTGGTGTGCTGGTCCCACACACGGGTTAGCAAGGTAGGGACCCTTCCTCCTGCACTTGTGTCTTGCTGTGTGTTGATTAAACCCGCTTGGAACGGGAGAAATCCGCTGCCCTCTGGCTTTGTATACAGAAGGAGCCGTTGCCCGCTAAATCTGACCCTTGGGATTTCAGTGGGTTCTGGCGGACACCCTATCCCCCCCGTTGGGCTTCCGTTTTGCTCTCTGGGCTTCTCTAGAACAAGGCCTGGAAGCTTGCTCCTGACTGGTGAATTAACAAGGGGCTTGCAAACTTCCTCGTCCTAGGGTCCAGGTACCCCACCTGTGCACGGCCTCCGGACCGGATTCCCGTTGTTGGTACCGGTGGGCTACAACCCTGCCCCGGTCCACTTCAGGTCCCCCGCAACCGGATCTCCGTCGCCTGTGTCCCTACACTGCCGTCTGCCACCTAGTCGATTCTCCCGTGGTCCAAGGGCTCTGACCCTTGACCACTCTGCCACTTCAGCTCCTCACTCCTCAACTCTCCACTCCAAACTCAAACTAACTCAAACTGACGTGTTCCCCGCCCCTGACACCTCAAGATTCCTACGTGGGCATTCCCATCTGCCTGGTCCCGCCCACTGGTGTGTCCCGGTTGTCATGGGGGGGTGACTAGGCTTTGTGGCTGATGTTCCTGTGTGTGGGATGTGGTGTTGAATCCCAAGGAGGAGGCGATTCCTGTACCCTTGGTGGGGGGTACAGTCCTCTGTGACTACCTGGTTTTGCCAGGGCATCACACATGCTCAGCCTGATAGTCTCAGAATTGAGACTAAGTTAGTGGTTCAGACTTCTGAGCATGCTCAGGCACCGTGGCGCAATTCTATTGGCCGTGGTGACATCACAGATGACGTGGTACGATCTCATTGACCATGGTGACATCCCAGATGACGTGGCGCAATCCCATTGGCCGTAGTGACATCACAGATGATGTGGAACGATCCCATTGGCCACAGTGACGTCATCAGTGACATGTGGTCACATGGAAGACCGCTCATTGATTATGGTTTGGGCGGGCCATAGGGATCTCCATCTTGTGGGCTGTCCTTAAGTTATATATAGCCTTGGGTACCAACATGGCCGCGCTCAGTCATTTTCATATGTGGTACAGCAAGCACTTACCACATTGGTATAGGGCCAGGCGTCAAAGTCCTCTGGGACTGATACAGGGTTAGGACTCAGGAGGCAGGTGTAGGACGAGGCGTCACGGTCACATCAGACCGGTTTAGAGTCAGTTGCCGGTTAGGCAGAGCTTCTGGGCTACGCTAGTACTGGGTTCACTGGTGGTTAGCCGGTGGAACTCCACAGTAGTCCTTGGTAGGAGCTAGTGACCTCACTGACTCCTCTACACACCCTTTGAGTCTCCTCCATTGTGCGATACGGTTACTGTCCACTAAATACACCCTATTCTTACTGTGTACGCCACATATATATATATATATATATATAATTTGCTTCTGTGAAGTAACAGAAGTGATAAGTCGTAAAATGACGTTGTGAAATAACAGTGCTCGGTAGAGTTTATATTAGAGCATCCGTGTGATCTGTAACACGAGATCTCAGGCCTTGGCGCCCTGTGCAGTACCAGAGTTGCCATTACTATAGCTATAAACCATACCTCTCTGTGTTGTAATAGAGTTCATGGTCTTACCTTTACTTTCCTCCCTGTGGGTTCTTTAACTCAGGAGACTCTGATATTTAGTGCCTAGTTGCAGTTCAGGCACCTATCTACCAGCAGCAGCCATATCATCACTGCACGGTGGACCCTGACTTCTGATAGGCATATTTCTCCATCTATTAGACTATCATCTAGCCATACCGTAACACCCGGACAGTATTCAGACACAGCTTTCAAGACCGCTAGGCTGACCCCAGTCAGGCAAAGCGAACCCTCTCTTCTCCCAGTGAGTCCCTTCAGAGAGGCTTCATACCCCGAGTTTAGAAACCTACTCCGTCTCACAGAGGCTGCTTCTCGCCCAGCCCAGAAATTTCCATGCTGGCTGCAGTCTCTCCACATGTCAAACACACAGACTCCATTTTACCTGTATCATGTGACACAGACATACCCATGGGTGTGGTATGAAGCCACCTGTGAGCCTCACTCTGTGAATACTATAGCAAACATTTGTGGCACTAAAAGTACCAGCACACCTGAGGATCACACCACTTATGTGGTACATACCGGCCATTAATAATGTAGTGTAGCGCCCCTGAATACATCGGGGTGCTACAGGGAACTGCATCCTGTCACACCATGACCTGTACAGACACACCAGTGGGTTTGACAAGTTGGAGCATGGCCGGCCACCTAGGGATCAGGCAGACTGGTGGGAGGGGAGACAGACCGTTCAGTAGTAGCCCTCAAAGAGTGAGGAGCTGGGGAGTTGGAGCTCCCAGGGAGGCGACAGGTTGGGTCGCAGATGGTCGTCCGGGACCCCAGGAGTCTGGGACTGGTAGCAGTGAAGTTGGAAAGGGGTGGGACGGACATAGACATGTAGGACTGTCGGCACCAGCAAGCCCAAAAGAACTTACCGGTACCGAGCACGGCGGGGTACAGGACCCTAGATCAGGGAAGAGCTTCAGGCGCCTTGATAAATAACCTGTGCAGGATAGTCTCTTTATGAACTTTCCCCAAGAGCTCAGAGATTGAAGGAATCAGCACAACGCGAGGGATAGGGTTGTCCAAAGCACACAACCCACTAAAATCCCAAGTGCCAGCCATCAAGAGCACAGCTGCCATACATAAGGGTAGCGGGACCCCGAAAGCTTCAAGCCGAGCGGCCACAACGATCGCTCCATTTGTGCACGGAGGCAGGGCACCGGACTCACCAAGTGACACTGTTGGGAGCGGAACCTGGACGAGCTCCCCCTGCAGAGACTGCGGTACCTAAAAACATTGGTTTACCATCTGTGTGAGTGTCTGCTTATGCCACCTAATCCAGCACCAAGACTACCACAGTGAGTATTTCGACCCCTGCACCCTGCTTTCTCAAGGCCAAGCCGCCCGATCACCAAACCTCCTTCCCCCCACTATCCGGGGCCTTCCCTACCTGAGGAGGGACTGACACCTTGCTGCCCCACACCATCCGCCCCGGTACTCCCTTCGGCAGCGGTGGTACCTCCCTTACTGCAACCCGCAGGTGGTGTCACTAACATTTATCCCCTGTAAATACCCCCCTTACATTTGAGTGGCCGCAAGCCCCCGGGTCCGGAGACCCTCGAGCCACAGCAACCACGGATCCGAGCAGTTCAACTGCTGCAGGGGCGGCACACCTCAAATTCCTGGCGTCACGAACAGGATAAGAACTGGGCCTGCTAACCCAGGTGATGTGCGCCTTACAGAACTGTCCAAGTCTGAAAAGTGACTGTAAAATTACCTTGCCGCCATCTTGCCTGCCATATTTTGGCGCCAAAGCCGAAGTGGCTGCGCCAATAATGTTGATCACCTTACCTTGTGTGCCTGGTGCCTCCTGGCTGCCCCAGTACAATGGCCGGCCTGATTCCCTGCAGGGATTCAAGAGAAAGATCTGCACTGACCTGGATATGTATGTGATGACCTGTCTGCAGCGAGCATCTGTAGTACTCGGCCAGTTAACAGGCTTAGCCGAGCTGGAGATAGACTTTGACAGATCAGGACCGGGCCTCGGTACTCGCCATCTTTGAGAGACTAAGGCTATGTGCGCACGTTGCGTACTAGCCCTGCAGAAATTTCTGCAGCGATCTGAAGAGCACACGTGCGCTTCAAATCGCTGCAGAAAATGTCCGTAGAGAAAAAAAAAAAAGCCGATTCCATGCGCTCTGCCTGCAGCTCCTGCCATAGACAGAGCAGGAGCTGCCGGCAAAGCGCACGGAAGAAGTGACATGTCACTTCTTAGAACGCGCGCTTCGGGCACCAGCCGAAGCGCTACGCTCTAATACGCCACGTGCGCACGGCTCCTGCATAATCTCCATAGATTATGCAGGGGACGCAGGACGCATGCAGTTACGCTGCGCTACAAAGCGCAGCGTAACTGCATGTAATTACGCTACGTGCACACTTAGCTTAAAAGCCTCTTTTGAGACCCGCACTGAGGCTGAGCTGAGGATGAGATTTTACACTTGCAAACAGAGCCCCTAGGACAGCATTAGAGACTATGCCTTAAGATTGCAGGCGGCGTTGCGGGCTATGAAACTGGCCAGTACCATCAGTGAGCAGGAGGGGAATAAGATGCTTGTCGAGCAGTTCCTGCAAGGTCTGGGGTCAGTGGAATACCGCAAGCAGCTACGGCTGTGGGCCCTAGAACATCCTGCACTGGACTTTGCCGTCTTGAAATCCAGGGCCATTAAGGCTCTGCAACCTCCAGAGGCTAGTGACTCTTTCCCACCGTCCTGGCAAGCTGGTGTGGCGCCCTGGACAAGCCAGGACGTCACAAGCACTACACCAACACACTCCACACTCCCGGTCAGGCACACCAAAGTCAGACAAAAACCCTTGTTGCCTTCCTCCAGGGGCTGATGTCCACACCAGGGGGTGGGCCAGGCGGTTGGTCCCGCCCACCGAGGAGTTCACAGTCCTGGAGGCAGGAAAAGAGTCAGTTTGGAGAGACAGAGTTGGAGAGTCGAAAGTGGAAGGAGGGAAAGTGGTAGTAGAGGAGACTGAAGTTGGTCCGGGTGTGTGGCCTGGACGGAACAGCAAGGTTGGCAGACGGTGGTGACCGTCTGCAGGAGAGGCCTATTGGAGCTAGCCGTAAGGACCGTGAACGGGCGGTGGTCCGGCGGTACCGGACCGGTACACAAAGAGAAGCCAGCACCATCCGGCAGGGGCTTACGGACCCCGACAAGGCTAGGAGTCGCCGTGCAATTTGTCAAATCCGTTAGCGAAGGGAACCTCCTGGGTTTCCCAGCAGCCAAGTCCCAACAGAAGGCAACAGTCCAACCGAGAGAGGGAAACACAGTCACCGCCAAGGCTAAAGTTCCCAGGGCCAGAGCCTGAGGGCAAAAGGGGCTCCTTCAGCACATATCCAAGCTGGGGAGCGGGTTACCGGTGGGAACCCATTGGAACCGTACACACTACACAGGTGCAGGGAAAGGCAGTCACCATCAACCTGCCGGGAGGAGAAACACCGCAGCCGTCTGTGGGACCCGTCCATCCAGCCGTTTATTTGACCAGAGACTCTGTGTTCATCATTGGCTGAGTGAGTACCACCGTGCCGTGCGGCACAGCGCTGCCCCCGCGACCCTGCACCTTACCAGGCCCTGTAACCCGCCTGCCATCCATCCCTACCCCCTCATCGGGCCCCGGGACAACCAAACCCCCTACCCACGGAGGGGAGAACTAACATCCAGGCTGCTCCCTGTCATCGCTCCCGGGATCCCCGTCCAGAGCAGCAGTGGTGTCACCAATCTCACCACAACCGTGGGTGGCGTCACGGACAATACCAAACCCCCACAATCAACTTCCCCCTTTCGCTCGCGGGCGAGGAGCGCCACTCGAGTCCCCGGGATCCGGCCCACCGCTCGAGCCATCACTGAGCAGCAGCAGCCGGACCCGAGCAGTGGGAGAGCGCAGCGTCCAATCCTCCGCCCGCGACAACTTGGCGTCACGAACAGGATCTTACCGCTCTGCCGTCTGGTAGAGGTGCACCTTGTTACCGCCGGAGGTGTCCGGCCGAAAATTTGCAGAAGCCGCCATTTTGGGTGTGAGAAGTTCCCGCTCGAGCGTCTCCTCGAGCAGTGGAGGCGTGAAGGCCTAAACCCCGCCCCTGGAGAAGAGGAGCCGAAAAGAGACTAAGGGGGACTGATGGCGTCTGGCCGCATGTAGCTGCAGCTATAAAAGCAGGGTCGCCAGGACCCTGCGGCCATCTTGTTGCTGGTTCCTGGAATTGGCCGCCAGAGCCATATTTATGCCGTCCCGCAGCACCGTAGCCCCTGCGCCTGGAACCGCGGCGTGGGTGGAGATCCGGACCGCTCAGCTCCAACAACAGCTGCAGGTCAAAATGCAGCTCCTCCTGGAGGAGTGGGAGGCCGACATGGCGGAGGTTGTGGCGACCGTGCGGAGACGCGAGGAAGAGGGAGTTTCGGAAGGTAGGGTGAGTGACCCACGCCCCTGTGCCCCTAGTGGGTCGGTCATCGCGGCCGAGGGACCTGGTCCACACCCGCTCGCCCAGCTACCTCCCGTATTGGCCGCCGCGCCCCCGCCACTAGGCCCGCTACCACCGCAACCGGTAGCGGTACCCCGCACATCCGCCCAAGCGGATCGGCCTGCAGCAAGAGCCCGTGATCGACCAGAACAGCTACCGTGGGAGGTGCCGAAGCCTGAACCGGAGGTATCTGCGGAGACTTCCCCCGAGCCGGAGCCGATAGGGCGCTCTGTGCAGGAGGCCCGGTGTAAGAAGACCCCTGCGCCCATCCCCCACACCTCGGCTGAGGTTGCGCCGGGTTGCCGCTGCAGGGCAGCACCCCAGGCCAAATCACCGCGGGACCTTCCACCCAGATAGCCAGTGGTGGGCAGTGTCCAGAAGGTCTCACGGGGCCCGACCCGTGCGCCGGAGCTCGCAGCAGCCCCGTATTGGGACAGGGAGCCAGCGCTGCTGTGCCCGGAGATCGCTGAAAGGGAGAGGAAGAAAGCAGAATTGGTGGCCCGCACGATCCGGGAAAAAGAAAGCCTCCGTCAAGCGACCTTCCGTGTCCGGGGCCCACTCTACGAAGGGCAGGTGAGGCGGTTTGATGTCCGCCGGGGCTATGGCTTTATCTATGAGCCGGGCCTGGAGGCCGAAGTCTTTGTAGCTCGGCGGGATGTCAACGCCCACCTGCCGGAAGAACACCCGGGCCGCAACCTAATGCCGGGCGACCTAGTACAGTACATCCGGCACTGCGGGGAGAGGGGGTGGTTTGCGTTGGATGCAAAGCTGAGGGGCAGCCAAAAGGCCCGAGTGTCTACCATACCCCCTCCCCCGACCGACGCCGAAGAGTCTGAGTGATGGCAGCGGAGTCCCGTTGCAAGTTGTCCCCGTTGGGACCACCATGTTGTGTGTTGAAAGTACCGTTTAAAAGTTTTAACCAATGATAAGAGTGATTAACCGAGATGTTACCTGATTTTCAACCTTGATTAGAACCGGTCGTTGCCAGCAACTATTGTCCCCGTGGGGACTGTTTACATGTTATGCGTAGGAACTACTACGGACAAGCCCGAGAACTGGCAGGGCAACCACGAACTTGTGGTCTGTAAATAAAAATATGTTTTATGGCTAAACTGTTACCGCCTCCGGAGAGGCTGATTTGGAGGATGGGCCTGGAGGGAAGTGATGGCCCAGGCCCGCCACTACCGCAACCGGTGGCGATCCTCCGGGGGTTTCAGGGGTTCCCCATGGACATGGGTCCCCTGAAAAGGACAGAACCCGCTCGGGTAACTTGTGCTGGACTGGGGTCAAGGGGTGCTGCCCATTTGCTTAGGGGCAGCATCAGGGCCAGGTTGCTTGGGTGGGAGAGAGCAGAAGCTGTTACCGTTAGCAACGTTTAAGTATATACCTCCCGATTTGGGAAGATTGCAAAATGTTTTTATATGTTTACCGTTTATCTTTTCAGTTGTGAAAATAAAACCGGTGATGGACGGGCAGCCCGCGGACGGTCTGCATTTTACTAAGGGAGAATGTGGCACCCTGGACAAGCCAGGACGTCACAAGCACTACACCAACACACCCCACACTCCCGGTCAGGCACACCAAAGTCAGACAAAAACCCTTTTTGCCTTCCTCCAGGGGCTGATGTCCACACCAGGGGGTGGGCCAGGCGGTTGGTCCCACCCACCGAGGAGTTCACAGTCCTGGAGGCGGGAAAAGAGTCAGTTTGGAGAGATAGAGTTGGAGAGTTGAAAGTGGAAGGAGGGAAAGTGGTAGTAGAGGAGACTGAAGTTGGTCCGGGTGTGTGTCCCGGACGGAACAGCAAGGTTGGCAGACGGTGGTGACCGTCTGCAGGAGAGGCCTATTGGAGCTAGCCGTAAGGACCGTGGACGGGCGGTGGCCCGGCGGTACCGGACCGGTACGCAAAGAGAAGCCAGCACCATCTGGCAGGGGCTTACGGACCCCGACAAGGCTAGGAGTCGCCGTGCAATTTGTCAAATCCGTTAGCGAAGGGAACCTCCTGGGTTTCCCAGCAGCCAAGTCCCGACAGAAGGCAACAGTCCAACCGAGAGAGGGAAACTGTTAGGGCCAGATAGACGGGTAGACCCTGGAGGTGGATCCACTGGGCCGAACTCCCGGATGAGGGAAAGGAGTCCGGTAGCCGGAGCACTTTAGGTAGCAGGGCAGTCCGTGCACTGGGAGAAAATGGAGAAGTCCCTGGGACCACGAGGTCACTGATGGTGGTCCGGGTGACGGAGCTCAGGTTCGGAAGCCGTGATGGTGTCAGGCAGGGTCCGGAACCGTTGGAGCGAGATGATGGGTCACCGCAGGGATCCGAGATGGTACGGACTGTCAGGATGGCAGATGGGCAGCGTTCGGGGTTCGAGGTACCGCAGGACCGGATGGCGATGCAGGATCGGCTCTAGAAGACAGAGAGGTAAGTATCTCACAGAGTACAAGGAGACCTGACTCCTAGCTTGGGAAAACACGAAGAACAGGCCCCGCTCCCTTGGACATTAACCCCCTATATACCCTGTACCTGTGTGCATCATTTCCTGTTAGTGGACACTGGCCCTTTAAGAAAGGGTCAGTGACCGCGCGCGCGCCCTAATGCGCATGCGCGCGGCCCGGGTGCCAGAAGCCAGGGAAGGAAGCTGAGAGGAGGACGCAGGGGAGCCGGCCAGGGCCTGGGAAGCCGTTGGGCGCCGGGAGCGGAGACCAGGGAGCCTGGGAAGGACGGGCACCGGAGGCTGGAGAGCGGGGAGCGTGGCAGGTGAGCCGGGGAGCGGAGCTGAGGACCCGGGGAGCGGAGCAGAGGACCCGGGGAGGGGAGGCGAGGACCCGGGGAGCGTGACAGAAACACAGTCACCGCCAAGGCTAAAGTTCCCAGGGCCAGAGCCTGCGGGCAAAAGGGGCTCTTTCAGCACATATCCAAGCTGGGGAGCGGGTTACCGGTGGGAACCCATTGGAACCATACACACTACACAGGTGCAGGGAAAGGCAGTCACCATCAACCTGCCGGGAGGAGAAACACCGCAGCCATCTGTGGGACCGTCCATCCAGCCGTTTGTTTGACCGGAGACTCTGTGTTCATCATTGGCTGAGTGAGTACCACCGTGCCGTGCGGCACAGCGCTGCCCTGCACCTTACCAGGCCCTGTAACCCGCCTGCCATCCATCCCTACCCCCTCATCGGGCCCCGGGACAACCAAACCCCCTACCCACGGAGGGGAGAACTAACATCCAGGCTGCTCCCTGTCATCGCTCCCGGGATCCCCGTCCAGAGCAGCTGTGGTGGCACCAATCTCACCACAACCGTGGGTGGCGTCACGGACAATACCAAATCCCCACAATCAACTTCCCCCTTTCGCTCGCGGGCGAGGAGCGCCGCTCGAGTCCCCGGGATCCGGCCCACCGCTCGAGCCACCACCGAGCAGCAGTAGCCGGACCCGAGCAATGGGAGAGCGCAGCGTCCCCTCCTCCGCCCGCGACACTGGCACCTCTCCTCTACAGGTGCAGCCCCCTGCTCTAGCTTTGCCAGAGCCAAAACCTCTGGCAGTGTCTTTGGGCGTTCCCTGGGATTTATCTTCACAGGTGCAGCAGCTGAGCAACGACGTCGCCAGGATCCTAAAGGCGATGCAGCTTCAGCCAAAGACCAAGCTGGCGGAGAAGATCCAGATCGCTGACTGTCCGGAGGATGTCCCCTGGATGAGAGGAAGGACCTCGACGTACAGAGGAAGGAACAGCGACCAGTATGGACAGCACGTCTGTTATAAGTGCAATAAGACATAAGGTCATTATGCCTGGTACTGTCCTTGAAACGGGCAACCCCTGGGGCCAAGGGCCAATCCCCAGGAATAAACCAACAAGGCCCAGTGGACTGGCGGGAGCGGTATGTGGGAGGCAGGCCCATCGTTTCCCTCACCTTTGATGGGATCCTGACCTCCGCACTCCTTGATACCGACTCTCAGGTATCAACAATACCCCATATATTGTATAAGAAGTTCTGGTCAGATGATGAACTCACCCCGCCAGATCACGGCCTTACCAGCTATGCCGTCAATGGGTTACCACAAATATTTCAAAAGACTGACCTGCACATCCTACAAGTGTGTATAGGTGCCAGCTGAAAAAACCTAGCAAAAACAAAATGGATACAGCCGCACACTAAATGCCATCAATGTATAAGGGAACTCTGGTACTGCATTTGTCGCGGGCGGGGAGGAGGGTGTCAGCACACTACGCTCACCCCTTCTGCTCGGGTCCGGCGGCCGCTGCTCAGTGGTGGCTCGAGCCGTGGGCCGGATCCCGGGGGTTTCTCGAGCGGCACTCCTCGCCCGTGAGTGAAAGGGGGTTTGTTGGGTGGGGGGATGATTATTGTCCGTGACGCCACCCACGGTTGTGGTGATTTCACCACCGCTGCTCAATACGGGGATCCCGGGGATGGTGATGCGGAGCAGCCAGGTGTTGTGTTGCCCCTCCGTGGGCAGGGGTCGGTGATCCCGGGGCCCGGTGATGGTTTGTGAGGTGCGGGGCCTGGTGGGCGCAGGGACGCGGGGGCAGCGCTGTGCCTTGCGGCACTGTGGTACTCACTCAGCCTGAGACGTGGACACAGTTTGTACGGTAAACCAAACGGCTGGTAGGACGGTCCCACAGACGGCTGCACCTGCACTCCCGGTAGGTGACGGTGATGCCCCTCTTCCTTGCACCTATGGTTGACTTGTGGTAGCGGTGGATTCCCTCCGGTTACCCGCTCCCCGACTACAATCTGGGCCGGAGGAGCTCTACACTTTGCCCGCAGGCGCTGGCCCTGAGAAACTGGTGCCGTGGTGGTGGCGGTGTCTCTCTGCTTCAGGTTGGCCTGTTGCCTTCAATCGGGACTTGGTTGTTGGGGGATCTACGTCCCCTTCACTGACGGATTCGGCAAATTTGGCGACTCCTTGCCTTGCCGGGGTCCGAGAGGCCCCTGCCCTGGTGCTGACTGTCCTTCGGAACACTGCTCCAGACCGCCGGGCACACAGCCAACGGGGTCCTTCCAGGAACTTCCAAACGGTCCCCCTCCAGACAGTCACCGCCGTCGCTGACCTTGCTGATCTGGCCCTACACAAAGCTGGACCTTCCAGGCTTTCCTTCCTTTACTGTCACTTTTCTACTTTCACTACTCGTTTACTCTCTCACTTCAGCTCCTCACACTTGCCCTGCCTGGGCTACTCTGCCTGGTTTCTCCCGCCTCCAGAGCTGTGACCTCCTTGGTGGGCGGAGCCAACCGCCTGGCCCACCCCCTGGTGTGAATCATCAGCCTCTGGAGGAAGGCAACAAGGATTTGTAGTTTAGCTGTGATGTGCCTACCTGGAGTGTGGGGTGTGGTGGTGTTGTGACCTGTGACCCCTGGCTTGCCCAGGGCGTCACATTCCCCCTTAGCAAAATGCAGACCGTCCGTGGGCTGCCGTCCTACACCGGTTTTATTTTTCTGAAAAAGATAACATTTGGGAATTAACATATATACATTTTTAATAACTCTTCCCAAGACGGGAGGCACATTTCTTTTAACGTTGCAACGGTTTACGATTGCGGTTTCCGCTCTCTCCCACCCAAGCAACCTGGCCCTGATGCTGCCCCTAAAGCCCAGGCAGCACCCCTTGACCCACAGTCCAGCACAAGTTACCCGAGCGGGATCTGTCCTTCCCCTCCAGAGGGTAGCCACCGGTTCCTTTGGTGGCTGGGCCCCAGCCTGCTCCGCTGAGGGCCCTCCCTCCAACCTGCCTCTCCGGAGGCGGCAATGCGGAAAACGGTAACGGTAACCAACATATTTACAAGCCACTTAACGTTTGTGGTGCCCTGCAAGTTCACGGGCTTGTCCATGGATAGTTCCCCATGCAAAACTTTAAACGGTCCCCTCGGGGACAACGGTGCCGGCTCCGGCCGGTCCAATCACTTCAGACAATCAGGTTATGTACTCGGTCATCATCATTTTTCATCATCAACAGAACTTTCAACTTTTCAACAACAAACAAACACTCTGGTGGTGGTCCCAACGGGGACGGTGCATCGGGCATCCGCTGCCCTACTCCGGTTCTTCTGCTGAGGCGGATCCATCCTCTGCCACCAGCACATCAAACATGCACTGACATGCCTGCGGTGACAGGGGCACCCGGTACCCATTTCCACCGGCACACGGGGTATGGACAACCACAGGGCCTCCTACATAGCGGGAACGCTCACTTGCCTCTTCAAACTCAACAGCGGACCCGAGGCTGGGGCAGGAGTCATCACCTCTTGTTCCTGCATCAGGCGGGTTGCCGCCAGCTGCCGCAGCCTCCTGGCCTCCAGCATCCAACACTTCAGCCTCTTCTGCAGTAGCACGGAGCAGCAGATTAGGCGAGCTGACATTAAGGCGCCTCATAAGTAACGGCAAGGGTGATGCATAGGCCGAGACTAGGCCGGGCCCCTCAGCCGCAGCGGCCGGTCCTGGTAGGACATAGGGACGTGGGTCACCAGTCGGTTCTGCTACATCCATTCCCCCTCCGTACCTCGGGGCAGTTATAAGCAGCTCCTCCACCTCGTTGGTCCACTGCTCCATCATTCGGAAGATCTGATCCTGCTGACGCTGGTGGAATTGCATCACCCGGGCCTTCATCCAGGCCACGGTCTCGGGCTCAGGGTCTCGCACAGTCCCTACTGGGGCTTCTGGCACCATGCTGTTAAGGGGCCGCGGTTCCAGCGGTTCCCCCTGGTGTACTTCAGGGACGTCCCGGACGTCTGCAGCCGGCTGGTCCGCCGAAGCGGCTGGGCAGGGTATCGCTACCGGTTGGGCAGGTAGCGGGCCTAATGGCGGGGCAGCAGCAGCTATTACGGGTAGCAGGGAGAGAGGTAGGGTGAGCGGAAGCCGGCCGGGCCCCTCAGCTCCAACGGCCGATCCCTCAGGAATACAGGGGTGTGGGTCGCTTACCCGCTCCTCCAAATCCTCTTCTGCCTCACGTCTCCACATAGCAGCCACCACGTCCACCATGTCGGTCTCCTACTCCTCCAGGAGGAGTTGCATATGAGCCTGCAGACGGTTACTCAGCGGGGCAGTCCGGTCCCTCAACCACGTCGCCGTGCCGGGCGCGGGGGCTTCTTCGTCAAGAGTTGGATCGTACATCTTGGCAATCGTGCCTTCCAGGAACCCAGTATCGTTGCAGAGTCCTGGCGTCTCTGCTTTTATAGCTACAGCTACATGCGTCCAGCCGCCATCGCGTCCCCCTTAGCTCTTTCCGGCCCCTCCTCTCTCGGGGCGGGGTTTCGGCCTTCGCGCCTCTACTGCTCGAGAAGACGCTCGAGCGGGAACTTTTCGCGCCAAAGATGGCGGCTTCTGAAATTTTTCTGCCGGACACCTCCGGCGGTAACAAGGCGCACCTCTACCAGACGGCAGAGCGGTAAGATCCTGTTCGTGACGCCAAGTTGTCGCGGGCGGGGAGGAGGGTGTCAGCACACTACGCTCACCCCTTCTGCTCAGGTCCGGCGGCCGCTGCTCAGTGGTGGCTCGAGCCGTGGGCCGGATCCCGGGGGTTTCTCGAGCGGCACTCCTCGCCCGTGAGTGAAAGGGGGTTTGTTGGGTGGGGGGATGATTATTGTCCGTGACGCCACCCACGGTTGTGGTGATTTCACCACCGCTGCTCAATACGGGGATCCCGGGGATGGTGATGCGGAGCAGCCAGGTGTTGTGTTGCCCCTCCGTGGGCAGGGGTCGGTGATCCCGGGGCCCGGTGATGGTTTGTGAGGTGCGGGGCCTGGTGGTCGCAGGGACGCGAGGGCAGCGCTGTGCCTTGCGGCACTGTGGTACTCACTCAGCCTGAGACGTGGACACAGTTTGTACGGTAAACCAAACGGCTGGTAGGACGGTCCCACAGACGGCTGCACCTGCACTCCCGGTAGGTGACGGTGATGCCCCTCTTCCTTGCACCTATGGTTGACTTGTGGTAGCGGTGGATTCCCTCCGGTTACCCGCTCCCCGACTACAATCTGGGCCGGAGGAGCTCTACACTTTGCCCGCAGGCGCTGGCCCTGAGAAACTGGTGCCGTGGCGGTGGCGGTGTCTCTCTGCTTCAGGTTGGGCTGTTGCCTTCAATCGGGACTTGGTTGTTGGGGGATCTACGTCCCCTTCACTGACGGATTCGGCAAATTTGGCGACTCCTAGCCTTGCCGGGGTCCGAGAGGCCCCTGCCCTGGTGCTGACTGTCCTTCGGAACACTGCTCCAGACCGCCGGGCACACAGCCAACGGGGTCCTTCCAGGAACTTCCAAACGGTCCCCCTCCAGACAGTCACCGCCGTCGCTGACCTTGCTGATCTGGCCCTACAGAAAGCTGGACCTTCCAGGCTTTCCTTCCTTTACTGTCACTTTTCTACTTTCACTACTCGTTTACTCTCTCACTTCAGCTCCTCACACTTGCCCTGCCTGGGCTACTCTGCCTGGTTTCTCCCGCCTCCAGAGCTGTGACCTCCTTGGTGGGCGGAGCCAACCGCCTGGCCCACCCCCTGGTGTGAATCATCAGCCTCTGGAGGAAGGCAACAAGGATTTGTAGTTTAGCTGTGATGTGCCTACCTGGAGTGTGGGGTGTGGTGGTGTTGTGACCTGTGACCCCTGGCTTGCCCAGGGCGTCACACATTACTGCTATATGAAAAAATGAGATTTTTAGTTTATGAATTGGCCAATGCATGTAAGCCCGGAAACCAAACGGCAAGGTAAATCTCAATATTCCGGGTCCCTAACTAAAATGCCACTATCTAGGTTAAAAACATCCTTGAAATGCTAAAAATCTAACTTGAAATGCCATTATCTGGACTAACAGTCCTAGCTGCCCAAACATGGAGGTTAGTCCAGATAGTGGCATTTCAAGTTAGATTTTTAGTCTAGCTGCCCAGACAAGGATGTTTTTAACCTAGATAGTGGCATTTTAGTTAGGGACCCGGAATATTGAGATTTACCTTGCCGTTTGGTTTCCGGGCTTACATGCCAATTCATAAACTAAAAATCTCATTTTTTCATATAGCAGTAATGCAGTACCAGAGTTCCCTTATACATTGATGGCATTTAGTGTGCGGCTGTATCCATTTTGTATTTGCTAGGTTTTTTCAGCTGGCACCTATACACACTTGTAGGATGTGCAGGTCAGTCTTTTGAAATATTTGCAGTGAGTTTTTTTCTGACTGAGCACTCCGCCCTATAAACCAGGCTGTGTTCACAATCCTTATACCAGGAGTCCTAGCTGCCCAGACATGGAGGTTAGTCCAGATAGTGGCATTTCAAGTTAGATTTTTAGTCTAGCTGCCCAGACAAGGATGTTTTTAACCTAGATAGTGGCATTTTAGTTAGGGACCCGGAATATTGAGATTTACCTTGCCGTTTGGTTTCCGGGCTTACATGCATTGGCCAATTCATAAACTAAAAATCTCATTTTTTCATATAGCAGTAATGCAGTACCAGAGTTCCCTTATACATTGATGGCATTTAGTGTGCGGCTGTATCCATTTTGTATTTGCTAGGTTTTTTCAGCTGGCACCTATACACACTTGTAGGATGTGCAGGTCAGTCTTTTGAAATATTTGCAGTGAGTTTTTTTCTGACTGAGCACTCCGCCCTATAAACCAGGCTGTGTTCACAATCCTTATACCAGGAGTCCTAGCTGCCCAGACATGGAGGTTAGTCCAGATAGTGGCATTTCAAGTTAGATTTTTATTCTAGCTGCCCAGACAAGGATGTTTTAACCTAGATAGTGGCATTTTAGTTAGGGACCCGGAATATTGAGATTTACCTTGCCGTTTGGTTTCCGGGCTTACATGCATTGGCCAATTCATAAACTAAAAATCTCATTTTTTCATATAGCAGTAATGCAGTACCAGAGTTCCCTTTTACATTGATGGCATTTAGTGTGCGGCTGTATCCATTTTGTATTTGTCAATGGGTTACCAGTGACTCAAATTGGGTTCAAGGAGGTGACCAATAAGATGGGCTGGGTGGAGTTAGAACGCCAAGGACTCATATTAGTACAGAACGACCCTAGTGACCGGAACCCTAACATGATTTTGGGCACAAATGTTATTGAGAATTGTATGGAGGAAGTACTGTTTTTACTTCGACAGCTCTCTGAAACTGCAGAAGCAGGGCGACAGCGGGTCCCGCAATGGGAAATCCGAGCCCTCCTGCAGCGGCAACAGGTAAATTTATCTGGTGGAGAAATTGGTGGTGTGCTGATGATGGATATAGCCCCTCTTGTAGTGCCTCCACGGAGGGAAATGATGATATGGTGCAGGGAAGCTGTAGGTTCCCGTGGACAGGATTACCAGGCAGTGGTGGAGTCCCTGCCCTCAGAACACTGGCCCTCAGACTTGACAGCCAGAGGAGCTGTTGATGTTCGTAAGGGAAGAGTGCCCGTGCGAGTGTTGAATTGTGTGGAAGAGGAGGTTAGGTTGCCCAGATATGCCACAATTGCCAAATTGTTCACCGTAGATACAGATTCCATCGAGGCAGTAGAACCCCCAAGCACACCAGATCAGTTAGCCAGTGACAACTCCCAGAGTCCGCCAGAGAAATGGTGTCAGGAGTAGAGATGAGCGAGCCGGTCGCAATTCGGCTCGCCAAACGGAGGTCTCGTTCGAGTTCGGTACGGCGAACCGGTTCGGCGAACCACTCGAATCGCATAGGAAACAATGGGAGGCAATCACAAACACATAAAAACACCTAGAAAACACCCTCAAAGGTGTACAAAGGGTGACAAACAACTCACAACACAACAAAAACACATGGGAAAGTGATAAGGACATATACTCATGCGAAAACAAAAGAGCTGGACAAGGAAAAAGAGGAGACACAGATATATGAGTATATGCAATGGAACATTGATGCCATTACTGTGCAACTTGAGCTTTGCTCATTTTAGGCTACCAATCTGGATAAATTGCCTGAGCTCGCCACGTACGCCTTGGGGAGCTTGTCGTGTCCCGCAGCCAGCGTTCTCTCGGAACCTGTCTTCAGTGCTGCTGGGGGTCTGCTGACAGATAAGGCTGTGTAAGAACTCCGGCACACTAACTATCACCCATGGAGACATAGAAAATAAGGAAAACGTAAAGTTGATGTCAAAATCCTTTTCTTTTTATTTTGTGGTGAAAAATGTGCAGATAGTGCTGTACAATAGTCCGCCAATCACAATGTTTCGGCCGGTTTGGCCTTCTTCAGGTCGGACAGGCTAAATACAATATTTACAAGAAAACAAAACAAAAATACAGGACATCCATCAGTATAGAAAATTGGAACATATTAGGGTATAATAAGACACATGTCGAAGTATCAGATAGTCAATGAGAGACAATAATGTAGAATCGTGAGTACACTAAATTGGAATCACGTCATCAAATAAGGATTAAAGGGAAGCAAGGAAGGTTGCATTAAGGTTGGTGCTATCCATATGGAATGTTCCCATGCGTCCATATACAGTTATATGTGTACATGTGTATATTATAAACACCATGTGGCGTATATGGTAAAGAGGCTCACCTTAAGAATAACAGGACACTGAGTGGGTGGGTATATACAGGACACTATTGCTTGACCTATAGCATAATGGAATTGGTCATGTTGTGAATAAGTAGCATCAAGATACCATGGTTAATAGATTGTTACGTAAACATACCAAATGCTGGATTACTGCATAGATCAAGGTATGTGAGATAACCAATTTCGGATTGCACTATGGGTAGAGGATGACACTAAGGAAAGATAATTTATGTATAGCATAAGAGAGATCAAGACTATGCGTGGATTAAAGTGCAATGGTTACCTGTTATGAAAAAACGCATCAAATCCAGACATTGTACCTAAGCAACAATGTGATGGTGCATGGTCATGCACAGGAAGTCTGGATTACATCAGAACCCATACCTATGGTGGATAACATATGTATGATGGTAAATATGGTCAATAGGGGAGTAAATGTCATAGGAGTGACATAGATAGTAGGTTACCTCAATAATCTTCTGTATGTGGGTAAATCTCTGGCGTAGTCGGGAGTCTAGGATTGCCTAAGGAATACGGTAATTCCTATACAAGGAAAAGAAAAGAGGACGGGGAGGAGAGAGAGAGAGGGTGTAGAGGGAGAAAGAGAGAAAAAGGGAAGAAGAGGAGAAAAGAGGAGAAAAAGAAGTGAAGAGGGGAAGAGAAGAGAAGAAACGGAGGAGAAGAGAAGAAAGGGAAGAGAGGGCGGGAGGGGGAAAAAAGGAGAAGAGGAAGGGGAAAGAAGGAAGGGAAGAGAGGAGAAGGAAAGGGATAGGAAGGAGGAAAGAGAGAGGGGGGAAGTGGAGGTAGGGGAAAAGAGGGGAAAAGGGGAAAAGGAGAGAAGAGGAGAGAAAGGGGACGAAAAGAAGGGAGGAAGGTAAAGAGGAAAAGAAGAAAGAAGAAAAAAAAGAAAAGAAGAAATGAGGAGGGGAGAAGAGAGGGAAGGCAAGTAGACCGGGAGGAAAGGAAGAAGAAGGGGAGAAAAGGAAAGTGGGGGAAAGGGAGGGGAAGAGAAAGCAAAGGGGGGAGGAGGGGAGAAGGAAAGGCAAAGAGAACAGAGAGAGGGAGAGGGGGAGGAAGGAGGAGGAAGCAAGGAGGGGAAGGGGAAAAGGAAGAGAGAAGGAGAGAAGAGAAAAGGAAAGGAAGAGGGTAGAAAAGGGAATATATGCACGTATATGAAATAAAATAGAGTGAGATACATGGCATGAAAAATGGAATAAAAAATGGAGGACTGACAGACCAATGGTCATGGTGTACCTGGAGTAATGTGTAGAGGCCAAGAGTTAGAAGTCACACTATGATAAAAAATGGAGGGTGATGAGGCAGATAGATGCTGGTCCAGGTGACTACCTGACTGTATAGGGAAAAGGAGTGGAGAAAGAGATAAATATTATAAAACATGAAAGGAGGAAAGAAGTAATAGGAAAGAGATCTGTACCTGAGACTCCACTGGTATTAATCTGAATGGGTGTCCCGGGGATATAGTGGTAGGAGTCCGGGTAGCTGGCAGATTGAAATGGAAAGAAGGAGAAATCACTGTGTAAGCATATATGGTCTCAGTGAATGTGTCCAGATCGTCAAGATGAGCCACTTACCATGTGCCTGCATGGTTTGGGGATGAACCGCAGGTCCTGTAGGTAGTGAGACATGTGGATGGATGGTCTATTTAACCGGACCGGTGTCGCGACGTCACTTCCGGTTTCGTGTTGTCAGTCAACAGTGAAACAGGAAATGCAGTACTGCGCATGCGCGGAGGGAGAAAGCACGAGTCAGTTGTTGTGGGAGGTGGTTGTCTGGCAATAAGCGTCATACCACTGTGTGGAGTGTTGGAGGGAGGTGTAGGAGCGCTCATGTGCCTATGAGGTCGTGCTCGCAGGGCACATAGTGATGCCGGCAGATGGTCCTAGATGGAGGCAGAGCATATGTGTAGGGACGAGTGAGAGGCTAATAGTGGCCCAGGATCATATACAGGGTTCCCCACCACAGGGATGGTGTTAATTCTGTAAAGGAGGAAAAAGGGAAAATTAGGAGACATAGGGTAAAAAGGCATATATCACATTACATCGGTGAGTTACATATATTATAGGTACACAATTGCTGATATAGGAATACGGTGTATTGTATCTCTCTTCCTTTTCCCCTTCCCCTCCTCGCTTCCTCCTCCTTCCTCCCCCTCTCCCTCTCTCTGTTCTCTTTGCCTTTCCTTCTCCCCTCCTCCCCCTTCGCTTTCTCTTCCCCTCCCTTTCCCCCACTTTCCTTTTCTCCCCTTCTTCTTCCTTTCCTCCCGGTCTACTTGACTTCCCTCTCTTCTCCCCTCCTCATTTCTTCTTTTCTTTTTTTTCTTCTTTCTTCTTTTCCTCTTTACCTCATTCCTCATTCTCCTTTCTTCTTCCTCTGTTCTTTTCTTATCTTCTCTTCCTCTCCTCCTCTTCTCCTCCCCCTTCTCTCTTCTCCCCTTTTCTTCCCCTCTCCTTTCCTCCTCTCTTCCTCCTCTTCTTCTTTTCTCCTCTTCCCCCTTTTTCTCTTTCTCTTCTCCCCTTCTCTCCATTCTCTCTTTCTTCCGATCCTTCCCTTTCTCCTCCCTTCTTTTCCTCCCCTTTCTCTCCTCTTCTCTCCTTTTCCCCTTTTCCCCTCTTTTCCCCTTCCTCCACTTCCCCCCCTCTCTTTCCTCCTTCCTTTCCCTTCTCCTTCTCTCTTCCCTTCCTTCTTTCCCCTTCCTCTTCTCTTTTTTTTCCCCCTCCCGCCCTCTCTTCCTTTTCTTCTCTTTTCCTTCTCCGTTTCTTCTCTTCTCTTCCCCTCTTCACTTCTTTTTCTCCTCTTTTCTCCTCTTCTTCCCTTTTTCTCTCTTTCTCCCTCTACTTCCTCTCTCTCTCTCCTCCCCATCCTCTTTTCTTTTCCTTGTATAGGAATTACCGTATTCCTTAGGCAATCCTAGACTCCCGACTACGCCAGAGATTTACCCACATACAGAAGATTATTGAGGTAACCTACTATCTATGTCACTCCTATGACATTTACTCCCCTATTGACCATATTTACCATCATACATATGTTATCCACCATAGGTATGGGTTCTGATGTAATCCAGACTTCCTGTGCATGACCATGCACCATCACATTGTTGCTTAGGTACAATGTCTGGATTTGATGCGTTTTTTTCATAACAGGTAACCATTGCACTTTAATCCACGCATAGTCTTGATTTCTCTTATCATAGTATCATAGTATCATAGTTTTTAAGGTTAAAGGGAGACTCTAAGTCCATCTAGTTCAACCCGTAGCCTAACATGTTGATCCAGAGGAAGGCAAAAAAACCCCAATGTGGCAAACAAGTTCCAATGGGGAAAAAATTTCCTTCCTGACTCCACATCCGGCAATCAGACTAGTTCCCTGGATCAATACCCTGTCATAAAATCTAATATACATAACTGGTAATATTAAATTTTTCAAGAAAGGCGTCCAGGCTCTGCTTAAATGTTAGTAGTGAATCACTCATTACAACATCATGCGGCAGAGAGTTCCATAGTCTCACTGCTCGTACAGTAAAGAATCCTCGTCTGTGATTATGATTAAACCTTCTTTCCTCAAGACGTAGCGGATGCCCCCGTGTTCCAGTCGCAGGCCTAGGTGTAAAAAGATCTTTGGAAAGGTCTCTGTACTGTCCCCTCATATATTTATACATTGTGATTAGATCCCCCTAAGCCTTCGTTTTTCCAAACTAAATAACCCCAAGTTTAATAACCTGTCTTGGTATTGCAGCCCACCCATTCCTCTAATAATCTTGGTGGCTCTTCTCTGCACCCTCTCCAGTTCAGCTATGTCCTTCTTATATATCGGTGACCAGAATTGTACACAGTATTCTAAGTGCGGTCGCACTAGTGACTTGTACAGAGGTAGAACTATATTTTTTTCATGAACACTTATACCTCTTTTAATACATCCCATTATTTTATTAGCCCTGGCAGCAGTTGCCTGACACTGTCCACTAAAGTGAAGTTTACCATCCACCCATACACCCAAGTCTTTTTCTGTGTCTGTTTTACCCAGTGTTCTACAATTAAGTACATAATCATAAATGTTATTTCCTCTACCCAAGTGCATGACCTTACATTTATCTACATTAAACTTCAATTGCCACTTCTCAGCCCAATCCTCCAATTTACATAAATCTCCCTGTAATATAAAATTATTCTCCTCTGTATTGATTACCCTGCAGAGTTTAGTATCATCTGCAAATATTGAAATTCTACTCCGCATGCCCCCAACAAGGTCATTTATAAATATGTTGAAAAGAAGCGGGCCCAATACTGACCCCTGTGGTACCCCACTATGAACTGAGACCCAGTCCGAGTACGTACCATTAATAACCACCCTTTGTTTCCTATCACTGAGCCAGTTTTTAACCCAGTTACACATATTTTCCCCTATCCCCATTATTCTCATTTTATGTACCAACCTTTTGTGTGGCACCGTATCAAAAGCTTTTGAAAAGTCCATATACACAACATCCACTGCATTTCCCTGGTCCAGGCTTGAACTTACCTCTTCATAGAAGCTGATCAAATTAGTTTGACAGGATCGATCCCTCATAAACCCATGTTGATACTCTGTCATAAGGTTATTTTTCTTGAGATACTCCAGTATAGCATCTCTCAAGAAACCCTCAAGGATTTTACCAACCGTAGAGGTTAAACTTACCGGCCTATAATTTCCCAGCTCAGTTTTTGTCCCCTTTTTGAATATTGGCACCACATTTGCTATGCGCCAGTCCTGCGGTACCGACCCTGTTATTAAGGAATCTGAGAAGATTAAAAATAATGGTCTATCTATCACAGAACTCAATTCCTGTAGTACTCTGGGGTGTATGCCATCCGGGCCCGGAGATTTGTCAACCTTAGTGATTTCGAGGCGGCGGCGTACTTCCTGCTGGGTTAAGCAGGTAATATTCAAGGGTGAATTTATGGTATCACTGGTCATGTCATCTGCCATGGCATTTTCTTGTATAAAAACCGTAGAAAAAAAGTCATTCAGCAGGTTGGCTTTACCCTCATCCCCTTCCACCATTTCACCAAGACTATTTTTAAGGGGGCCAACACTATCACTTTTCAGTTTTTTACTGTTTATGTAGTTAAAGAATATTTTAGGATTATTCTTACTTTCTCTCGCAATGAGTCTCTCTGTCTCAAACTTAGCTAACTTAATTTGCTTTTTACATATTTTATTTAATTTTCTATAATTATATAATGCCTCATCACTACCTACCCTCTTTAATGCTTTTAAGGCTTTCTGTTTTTCTTTTATTGCTTCCCTTACAGCTCTATTTAGCCATAGGGGTTTCCTCCTATTTCTAGCATGTTTGTTCCCATAGGGTATATTTTCTGCACAAGCCCTATTCAGGATGCTCATAAAAGTCTCCCATTTGCTTTGTGTACTTTTATTACTTAGTACATCATCCCAGTTTATTGCACTAAGATCATCTCTCAACCGTTTAAAATTTGCTTTCCTGAAGTTTAGTGTCCTTGTAGCCCCTCTACTAGACATCTTACTAAAGAATACATGAAAACTTATTATTTTGTGATCACTATTCCCCAAGTAACCCCCAACTTGTATATTTGATATGCGGTCTGGCCTATTGGTTAGTACAAGGTCTAGTAGTGCTCCCCCTCTTGTGGGGTCCTGTACCATTTGTGAAAGGTAATTATCTTTCATTGTTATCAAAAATCTATTTCCTTTCCTGGAACTGCAAGTTTCTGTTCCCCAATTTATATCAGGATAGTTAAAGTCCCCCATAATAATTACCTCTCCGAGACCCGCTGCTTTATCAATTTGCTTTATGAGGAGATTCTCTACCTCTTCCATAATATTCGGCGTCTTATAACACACCCCTATCAGTATTTTATTATTCATTCTCCCCCCCCTTATCTCCACCCATAGGGACTCTACATTCTCAGTACCCTCGCATATGTTGTCATGCAGGATGGGTTTTAAGGATGATTTTACATATAGACACACACCTCCCCCTCGCTTATTTGTACGGTCATTCCTGAATAGGCTATAACCCTGTAAATTAACAGCCCAGTCATAGCTCTCATCCAGCCATGTCTCTGATATCCCCACTATATCATAATTTTCTTCCAACAATATTAATTCTAATTCCTCCGCCTTATTTGTGAGGCTTCGGGCATTAGTGTACATGCACGTTACGTATGACTCTGTACCTATATTCCTGCTTACTGTATTAACTGTCCTAACCCTTCCCCCCGTACCACCCCCAATTTCATTACTTGTGCCCTGGTCACTATCTGCACTACATTCCCCTTCTATAAAGTGAATACCCTCGCCCCCCATTCCTAGTTTAAACACTCCTCCAACCTTCTAGCCATTTTCTGCCCCAGCAGAGCTGCACCTTCCCCATTAAGATGCAGCCCATCCCTAGCATAGAATCTGTAGCCAACTGAAAAGTCGGCCCAATTCTCCAGGAACCCAAAACCCTCTTTCCTACACCAATTCCTGAGCCACCTGTTAACCTCCCTGATCTCTCTTTGCCTCTCTGGTGTGGCTCGTGGCACAGGTAGTATTTCCGAAAATACCACCTTTGAGGTCCATGCTTTAAGCTTACAACCTAATTCCCTGAAATCATCTTTAAGGACCTTCCACCTACCTCTAACTTTGTCATTTGTGCCAATGTGTACAATGACCGCTGGGTCCTCCCCAGCCCCTCCCAGTAATCTGTCAACCCGATCAGCGATGTGCCGAACTCGAGCGCCAGGAAGACAACACACTGTTCGGCGATCCCTGTCTTTGTGACAGATTGCCCTATCTGTCCCCCTAATAATTGAGTCCCCCACTACCAGTACCTGTCTTGCCTGCCCTGCACTCCTATTCCCCCCCTTACTGGAGCAGACACTCCTCTGGCGTTCAGAGGTCATGCCTTGCTGCAGCAATGCTGCCCCTGTAATGACATCCCCCTCATCTGCCAAATTTGCAAACCTATTGGGGTGTGTCAGTTCAGGACTAGCCTTCCTAGCACTTTTCCCTTTTTCCCCCTTTCTAACTGTCACCCAGCTACCTACCTCACCGTCCTGCCGCTCCCTACTACGATCCTCCCCCACATCTGACCCAGCAAGCTGCTGCTCAGTGAGCAGCACACTCCTTTCCATATTGCTAATGCATCTCAGAGTTGCCAGCTGCTCATTTAGATCCAGTATCTGGGCTTCCAAATGTGCAACTTGCTCACATCTCGAACAACAGTATGCACCCCCGAACGGCTTTTCAAGGACTGCATACATGAGACAAGATGTACACTGGATCGCATTAGCAATAGTGGAGCACATTTTCTAATGGGGATAGCACTAAACAAATGTTAAGTAATTAAACAACTAAATACAAACAATTCTACTCACACTTACTTTTGCTCACACTTTGCTCACTCACGCTCACAATGAAGAAGACAGGCTAAAAATTTCAGAAGTCTTCCTTCCGGCTGTAACGGCCAAAACCCGGTTTTCCTTGAGCTCGCGGTGACTCTTCACTTATCCCAGAAGGCACTGGAAATATGCAAATTATCCTCGCAAGACTCCTTCCCTGGCTTTCAGAAGTCTTCCTTCCGGCTGTAACGGCCAAAACCCGGTTCTCCTTGAGCTCGCGGTGACTCTTCACTTATCCCAGAAGGCACTGGGAATATGCAAATTATCCTCGCAAGACTCCTTCCCTGGCTTTCAGAAGTCTTCCTTCCGGCTGTAACGGCCAAAACCCGGTTCTCCTTGAGCTCGCGGTGACTCTTCACTTATCCCAGAAGGCACTGGGAATATGCAAATTATCCTCGCAAGACTCCTTCCCTGGCTTTCAGAAGTCTTCCTTCCGGCTGTAACGGCCAAAACCCGGTTCTCCTTGAGCTCGCGGTGACTCTTCACTTATCCCAGAAGGCACTGGGAATATGCAAATTATCCTCGCAAGACTCCTTCCCTGGCTTTCAGAAGTCTTCCTTCCGGCTGTAACGGCCAAAACCCGGTTCTCCTTGAGCTCGCGGTGACTCTTCACTTATCCCAGAAGGCACTGGGAATATGCAAATTATCCTCGCAAGACTCCTTCCCTCCTTATGCTATACATAAATTATCTTTCCTTAGTGTCATCCTCTACCCATAGTGCAATCCGAAATTGGTTATCTCACATACCTTGATCTACGCAGTAATCCAGCATTTGGTATGTTTACGTAACAATCTATTAACCATGGTATCTCGATGCTACTTATTCACAACTGTGAATAGCAATTGTGTACCTGTATATACCCACCCACTCAGTGTCCTGTTATTCTTAAGGTGAGCCTCTTTACCATATATGCCACATGGTGTTTATAATATACACATGTACACATATAACTGTATATGGACGCATGAGAACACTCTATATGGATAGCACCAACCTTAATGCAACCTTCCTTGCGTCCCTTTAATCCTTATTTGATGACGTGATTCCAATTTAGTGCACTCATGATTCTACATTATTGTCTCTCATTGACTATCTGATACTTCGACATGTGTCTTATTATACCCTAATATGTTCCAATTTTCTATACTGATGGATGTCCTGTATTTTTGTTTTGTTTTCTTGTAAATATTGTATTTAGCCTGTCCGACCTGAAGAAGGCCAAACCGGGCGAAACATTGTGATTGGCGGACTATTGTACAGCACTATCTGCACATTTTTCACCACAAAATAAAAAGAAAAGGATTTTGACATCAACTTTACGTTTTCCTTATTTTCTGTGTCTCCATGGGTGATAGTTAGTGTGCCGGAGTTCTTACACAGCCTTATCTAACTTTTCTCCTGAGCACCTATGTGAGGTGACGCGAGGTTTTCTCCTCATCATTGCTGACAGATAAGCACACGGGTCTGTCCACTGACAATGTAGACATGGCTCTCAGAGGACTTTTCTTCCCCTGGGTCATCCAGGGGAGGCGAAAGGCACGCGTATTTTTGAGAGTGCTTCATGCAAAGCATCTTTTTCATCTTGAAAATGGGGGTCAACTGATGCCAGTCAAGTGGGGTGTGTGTGGCCCAATTAGTGGAAGCGAGGGAGACTGTGGTTGGAGTCCCCTCGCTGTTTTTTTACATGATTTTCGAAGTGCATGACATGCCTAAGAGGTTTAGTTTCAGCATCTCAAACTTGTTGGCTACAGAAAGGCCCTTTTGTCACCGAGGATTTTCGAGACCTTATGCCCATTGCAGTGCCCCAAGAGCCGATGGCCATTTGCCACTCTTTTTCCAAGAAAGGGGTGCCCGCACTAACACAGCAGGTCGCACACAACATCACCGCTTCCTTGAGAAACTCTGTGTGTGACAGGGTGCATTTCACCACAGATACTTGGAACAGTAAGCATGGACAGGGGCGTTACATGTCGCTGACTGGGCACTGGGTAACTATGGTGAAGTGTCTGCTGTACAAGTCTTTCCGTCCCCATGAGTTGTGTGTTTCAATCCTTCCTTTGTATGTACAATTTCCTCCACTGCTTCTGCCTCATCAACCTTGTGTTGTTCCTGCACCTCAGCCCAAACCCTGTGTGGTCAGGCCACCGTTCCTTGTAACTTCGCCCAAGGAATCCCACACACCTCCTTACTATGCTGGCATCAGTGCTCAAGGCCATCAGGCAGTCAAATGTTTCCTTTGAAATGTAAGGGAAATGTGAGACACCACTGAGGAGTTGTGGACGGTTAGCTCTGTAGAGTGAGACCGAGTTTCATCAATGGTTGTCTCCACTCAACCAGCAGCCAGGGAATGCTGGGTGCGACAATGATGCTAAACAGTCTGCGGCCCTTCTTCAGGCCAATGTGACAGACGTGCCTTGTAAGGCTCATGTGTTGAATCCGAATCTCCAGCAATTTTTAAACACTATCCTGGCCTACATGTCCTTCTGTCGAGGGCACGGTGTAACGCCTGCCTGGATTGACACACTCAGACGGGCTGTAAAGGATAGGCTAGAGGGAACTCACTCACCAAGCTGAACCCCCAGAACCCTGAAACCCTTTAACCCCTATACAGTGATTTTGAATGACACAGAGCCCAAGTTGATCAATACTTGTGGAAGGCTGCAGTTCCAGAGAATAGTAGTCATGCAGGGTCAAAACATTAATTGAGGAAGAGGAACAGAATGGGAGGGACAGAACTTAATCAGAAAACAAGCAGAGGTGAAATGCGAATCGGCCAACGAGGTAGCTAAACAGCAAGCAGGAAAAGTAGTCAGGTAACAAGCACACAAACTCATAAAACTAAACTGGGGGTAACAGTAACCAGAGGTTCATAGCTATGCCTGGCAGTGGTCTTCAGACAGGAGGGGCCTAAAAAAGGGTGTTGTGTCTTCCCATTGGTTGTAGCTGAATGATGGTACTTCATCTGTGAGATACCCACCACCTGCATTCAGCCATTGGTTCTGCATATGTCAAGGTAACGCAGCCCAGTGGGTGAGCATAACCTGCGTCCACCTGCCCCGCTGGTGTCGACTCCTCTCTCATCATTAGCACTATGCACGAAAGGAACATGTTGTCACCTTGCGACAGGAGTACAAATTGACGTAGCGGACTACGGTGGTGACTTAACAGCCGTGTGCGGCAATGATGCAAACATGGCAGCGTGCCTTCGTCAGGCCAATGTGACACACGTGACTTGTATGGCTCACATGTTTAATCTGATTCTCCAGCAATTTTTAAAACAACATCCCGGCCTACATGGCCTTGTACAGTGGGCACGCTCGCTATGTGCTCACTTCTATCGTTCGCACCTAGTAGCTCAACAACTTTCATCGCTCCTGAAGTCTTAAGGTCTGGCGGTTAAATGTCTGAAATGTGATGTTCCGACACGCAGGAATTTGAATCTGCACATGTTGCAGCGTCTGTGGCAGCACCGCAGAGCCCAGCTGAAATACGTTATGATGTATACCCTGGGCTAACTTGATCCAGAGGTGGTGCAGATCACGCTGCTGTAGTGGTGTCAGATCAAGGACATATGCACCGTTCTACACAGTTTACGAATGTCGACGCAGTTGTTTAACACTGGCGATGACATTCTCAGCGTGACAATTTTGGTCATCTACATGATGGAGCACACTGTAAGCATTATTCGGAGTCAGGTGTTGGTCCAAGAGGAAGGGAGGAAGTACTGGAGGAGTCATATGCGGAAGGGAAAACAAGATCTAACAAGATCTACAAGGTCCAGACGGTCAGCGGCACCTTGGCGGCAGTCATGGTACGGTGGGAGAGAGGGATTATCAAGGGCTCATAGAATCAGCAAAACAGTTGAGGAAGGTGCAGGAGCCCAGGAAGAAATGGAGGACGAACTGGCGATGGGCATGGAAGACTCAACAGATTAGTGAGAGCTTGCTCACATTTCGGTTGCGCGAGGTTGTGGGGAGAGGGCAGAGGAAGGAGGCATGATTCTCACCTCTCCGCCACCAACACACCAAGGACTTGGTCCTCCTGGATGCACAAGACACATGAGCGCCTTCTTGCTGCACTACCTACAACATGACCCTCGGATTGTACGAATTCCAAGTCATGCTGACTACTGGGTTGCCACGCTGTTAGATCCCCGGTACAACAAAAAATTTTGCAAAATAACTCCTGCCATAGAAAGGGACGCACGTATGCAGGAGTATCAGCAGAAGGTGTTACGCAATCTTACATCTGCTTTTCCATTAAACACCAGTGGTGCACATGTGGCGCCCTGGACAAGCGAGGACGTCACAGGTACTACACCAACACACCCCACACCCCGGTCAGGCACACCTAAGTCAAACAAAAATTCTTGTTGCCTCCCTCCGGGGGCTGATGTTCACACCACGGGGTGGGCCAGGCAGTTGGTCCCGCCCACCGAGGAGTTCACAGTCCTGGAGGCGGGAAAAGCAGAGGAGTAGAGATTAGTTTGGAAGTGGAGAAGTGAGGTGGTAAAAGAGCAGTCTGAAGTTGGTCCGGGTGTGTGGCCCGGACGGAACAGCAAGGTTGGCGGACGGTGGTGACCGTCTGCAGGAGAGGCCTATTGGAGCTAGCCGTAAGGACCGTGGACGGGCGGTGGCCCGGCGGTACCGGACCGGTATGCAAAGAGAAGCCAGCACCTACCGGCAGGGCTTATGGACCCCGGCAAGGCTAGGAGTCGCCGCTGAAATTGTCAAATCCATTAGCGAAGGAAACCTCTGGGGTTTCCCAGCAGCCAGGTCCCGATAGAAGGCAACAGTCCAACCGTTAGAGGGAAACACAGTCACCGCCAAGGCTACAGTTCCCAGGGCCAGAACCTGCGGGCAAAAGAGGCTCCTTCAGCACATATCCAAGCTGGGGAGTGGGTTACCGGTGGGAACCCACCGGAGCCGTCTACGCTACACAGGTGCAGGGAAAGGCAGTCACCATCAACCTGCCAGGAGGAGAAGAATCGCAGCCCTCTGTGGGACCCGTCCATCCAGCCGTTTGTTTTACTGGAGACTTTGTGTTCATGATTGGCTGAGTGAGTACCACTGTGCCGTGCGGCACAGCGCTGCCCCCGCGACCCTGCACCTCACCAGGCCCTGTAACCCGCCTGTCATCCATCCCTACCCCATCACCGGGCCCCGGGACAACCAACCCCCTACCCACGGAGGGGAGAACCAACATCCAAGCTGCTCCCTGTCATCGCTCCCGGGATCCCCGTCCAGAGCAGCGGTGGTGTCACCAATCTCACCACAACCGTGGGTGGCATCACGGACAATAAATCCCCAAAACCAAACCCCTTTTCACTCATGGGCGAGGAACGCCGCTCGAGTCCCCGGGATCCGGCCCACCGCTCGAGCCACCACCGAGCAGCAGCAGCAGCAGCAGCCGGACCCGAGCAGTGGATGAGCGCAGCGTCCCCTCCTCCGCCCGCGACAACTTGGCGTCACGAACAGGATCTTACCGCTCTGCCGTCTGGTAGAGGTGCGCCTTGTGACCGCCGGAGGTGTCCGGCCGAAAATTTGGAGAAGCCGCCATCCTGGGCGCGAAAAATTCCCGCTCGAGCATCTCCTCGAGCAGTGGAGGCGCGAAGGCCTAGACCCCGTCCCTGTAGAGGAGGAGCCGGAAAAAGACTAAGGGGGACAGAAACAAGATGTCTGCGCCGCTGGAGTAGCACGGAGCCGCTGGAGTAGCGGCGGACGCAGCCGCGGTGGCACCCGCAGATGGGAATGGGCCCACCCAGGTCCCGGCCGTGCTGGCGGGAGGTGCTGTGGCCCCAGTGCTCACTCAGGTGATGCCGTTCTCCTTGCCCTATGTGCCCGGAGCTACCTGGCTGCTGCAGTACGATGGGAAACCTGATGCGTTGCAGGTCTTTCGGAAGAAGATTAGCCCGCTACTAGAGTTGTACCCCCTAACCGATAAGCAACGTGCAGCGGTAGTGCTGGGGCAGCTAACCGGCGCGGCTGAGCAGGAGGCGGAGACCTGGTCTGAGGGGGACCGGTTCTCTGTAGCCACCATCTTTGAGAAGTTACAGGCTGCCTTTGAGACCCGTACCGAAGCTGAGCTGCGGATGCAGTTTTATCAATGCCGGCAACGGCCTGCGGATAGCATTTGGGACTACGCCTTGCGTCTACAAACCGCCCTCCGCACACTGAAGCGGGTAGACCCCATCAACGATGCGGACAGCAACAAAATGCTGATGGAACAATTTGTACAAGGGATGAGGTCCTCGGAGGACTGCAAGCAACTTCGGCTCTGGGCCTTAGAACACCCTGATGTTGGCTTTGCCGTGTTAAAGGAACGTGCCATTAAAGCCCTGCAGCCTCCAGCAGCGGAATTCCCTGAGGCAGCCCCATGGCCAGCTGAGACGGCTCCCATCGTGGTGGCCCCTGTCCTCCCAACACCTCCAGTACCTGCAACCCCAAGCGGCATGATGGAAGAGCTGGCTGCCCAAGTCCGCCGCATGGATGGGGACCTCGCCAAAATCCTTGCCGCACTCCAGCCTCCGACCAGGTCCCAGCCCCCGGCGAAGATGCAGCTCACTGACAGCCCCGAGGACGTCACCTGGATGCAGCAGAGAAGGGCCAATGACCCACGGTATGGACCCCCTATTTGTTACAGGTGCAGCAAGCCCAGCCACTACTCTCAACGGTGTCCGTTAAACGAGCAACCCCTGGGGCCACGGGCCAATCCTCAGGAGTAGAACCCCATGGCCCCCCAGACTGGCGGGACCGGTACATTGGAGCCCGACCCATCATCCCCGTGGCAGTGGACGGTATCCCGCTAATGGCTCTTCTGGACACTGGATCACAGGTAACCACCATACCATACACACTGTATCAACGGTATTGGGGAAAAGACGAACTGGCTCCCCCAGACGCCAGTATGACACTGATTGCTGCTGATGGACTCCCATTGACCCAAGTGGGGTACAAACAAGTGGCCATGACTGTAGGACGAGCTGAACTGCAACACCAGGGTATGATTGTGATAATGAATGAACCCAATGATCATAACCCAAAGGTAGTGCTAGGGACTAACGTGATGGAGCACTGTATGAGTGACGTGCTGACACTACTGCAGCAGCTGGCCGCCACGGCGGCGGGGAGCCGACAGAGAGCTGTGCAGCGTGAGATCCGAGCCCTAATGTACCGCCAACATGTGAACTCGACAGGAGGAGAGATTGGGGGCGTGAGAGTGATGGATGTTGCCCCTTTGATTGTACCTCCCAGGAGCGAAATGATGATTTGGTGTAGGGCAGCGGTAGGGCCCCAGGGGTGTGACTACCCCGCCATGATGGAACCCATGCTCTCTGAACACTGGCCCACAGTAATGGCCGCCCGAGGGGTGGTAGACATAAAGAAGGGGAGAGTGCCCGTGAGGGTGCTGAACTGCGGGGAGGAAGAAGTCAGGCTTCCCCGGTACGCTACCCTTGCCAAGTTGCTCACTCTGGATCCCCACACCATCCGTTCTCCCAACCTTACTGCCTACTGCCAGCACTCACCCATCCCAGGGGGAGTTAGACGAGTGGTGCCGAGAGCTACACGTGGGTACTGACGATACCCCTACACATCACAAGGAAGGGGTGGTACGGGAGTACGAGTGAGTTTTTAGCAAACATCCCCTAGACTTTGGGCAGATTAAAGGGGTCCAACACCATATCCCCACCGGTAAGCACCCCCCTATTAAAGAGAAGTACAGGCCTATTCCCCCTGCACACTACCAATGTGCCAAGGACATGTTGAGGAACATGAAGGAGGCAGGGGTTATTAGGGACAGCTCTAGTCCCTGGGCCGCCCCGTTGGTACTGGTTAAGAAGAAGGATGGCACCATGCGGATGTGTGTGGATTACCGAAAAATTAACCAGATAACACATAAGGATGCTTACCCTCTGCCCCGCATTGAGGAGTCCCTGGCTGCGCTGAGAACCGCTAACTACTTTTCTACCCTTGACCTCACCAGTGGGTACTGGCAGGTGGCTGTGGCGCCAGAAGACCGAGAGAAGACTGCATTTGCCACCCCTATGGGACTCTGCGAGTTCAATAGCATGCCGTTCGGGCTCTGCAATGCCCCTGGAACCTTCCAACGGCTGATGGAATGCTGTCTGGGGCATCTAAATTTCGAGACCATCTTGCTGTACCTGGATGATGTGATTGTGTACTCCCAGACGTATGAAGCCCACCTGGAGCACCTAGCCGAGGTGTTCGCGTCCCTTGCTAAATATGGGATGAAGTTGAAGCCCGCAAAGTGTCATCTGTTGAAACCCAGAGTGCAATACCTAGGGCATGTGGTTGGTGCAGAAGGTGTCGCCCTTTGACCCCGAGAAGATCACCGCCATCCAGGACTGGCCGAGACCGACCACGGTGAGGGAAGTGAGGCAGTTTCTGGGCCTGGTGGGATATTACCGTTGCTTCATTAAAGGGTACACGAAGATGGCTGCCCCCATGCAAGACCTCCTCGTGGGACAGACCAAGGGTGGTAGACCCCTAAGAGCCCCATTGGTGTGGGAAGATAAGCATGAGGAATCCTTCCGTCAGCTGAAGATGGCCCTGACCGGGGAGGAAATCCTAGCGTACCCTGACTACAACTGCCCATTTGTCCTCTACACGGATGCCAGCAATGTGGGCTTGGGGGCTGTTCTATCCCAGGTCCAAGACGGAAAGGAAAAGGTAATAGCTTATGCTAGCCGAAAACTCCGACCGACTGAGAGAAAACCTGAGAACTACAGCTCCTTCAAGCTTGAGCTCTTGGCCCTGGTGTGGGCTATCACCGAGCGGTTCCGTCATTACCTGGCAGCAGCTAAGTTCACCACATATACAGATAATAATCCGCTGACCCATCTAGATACGGCCAAGCTGGACGCGTTGGAGCAGCGGTGGGTGGCCAGGTTAGCCAACTATGATTTCTCCATCAAGTACCGGGCCGGCCGTACCAACGTCAATGCCGATGCACTCTCCCGGATGCCCCACCTCTCGGAAGAAGGGCCGGAGGACGATGACCTCGAAGAGATCGAGTTGCCTGCATTTCACCGGCCGTTGACTGAGAAGGTGTATGTCCATCAACAACGGTTGAACCTGGACCCGCTGCCCAGTCAGGAGTGGCAGGAAGCTCAGGACCAGGCACCTGCTGTCCGCCTGGTCAAGACCCTGGTGGAACAGGGCTCTGCTGGGATAGACCCTGCCGCCCCTGCCAAAGCCCAATGCCTGTGGCGAGAACGGACCCAGCTGTACCTCCACCAGGGGAAGTTGTATTGTGAGCTGATTAATCCGAATACCCACGAGAAGATCCGCCAGCTGGTGATCCCCCAGGCTAACGTACCCATCATCCTGCAAGCATATCATGATGGTGCTGGGCATTTCGGGTGGAAGAAGCTGGAGATGTTGTTGAGAGAGCGGTTCTATTGGGGTGGAATGCGGGAATCTGTAGAGGCCTGGTGCCGAGAATGTGGCCCTTGCGTGTTGAGAAGGAAGGATGAGGCCAGCCAGAAGGCACCCCTACACCCGATCGTTACGCATCAACTGCTGGAGCTGGTTGACCTTGTAAAGCTCACCCCCAGCCGAAGTGGATACACCTACGCTCTAACCATTGTAGACCACTATTCAAGGTTCATGGTGGTTGTCCCAGTTAAAGACCTAACCGGCCGTACTGCCGCCAGAGCATTCCAGGCTTATTTCTGCCGACCACATGGGTACCCCGAGAAGGTGCTTACCGACCAAGGCCTGGCCTTCGAAGCAGAGGTTTTCCAAGAGTTCTGCCAGTTGTACGGCTGCAAGAAAATCCGGACCACGCCTTACCATGCCCAAACCAATGGCATGTGTGAAAAGATGAATCACCTGATCCTGAACCTGCTTAAAACATTGCCGCTGGAAGAGTGGAACCTGTGGCCGGAGACGCTACCTGACTTGGTCAATATGTATAACAACATCCCTTCCAGCTCGACAAAATGCACTCCAGCGTACCTGATGAGGGCTCGCCCTGGCTGGCTACCCGTGGATTTAGAAATAGGGTTGGAAGCCCCGGAAGCTCTCCCTTCAACGGCTGACTGGGACACTCGGCGGAGGGCGCAGTACCGACAGGTCCAGGAATATGTTGAAAAGAACTTTAGCCGGAGTCGGGAACAACAGGAGCAGCGCTTCAACCAGAAGGCGTCTGCTGGTCCCTTCCAACCTGGAGATGTAGTGCTGAAGCGAAAAAGGAGGACCCACAAGCTGGATGATCAATGGGAACAAACCCCGTATGTCATACAGCCCACAGGATGGGAGAATGGGAAGGCTTATCAGATCAGCCATGACCAAGGAGGAACTTTAGCCACGGTTTCCCGAGACCATCTAAAGAGGTGCCCACCAGCGTTGAGGGTAGCGGCTGAAACTCCAGTTCCCAGACCGGCGGAGAAAGAAAAGGAGGTAATCCATACCATGATGGGTGATTTTCCGGCAGACTGGCCTATGCAGAACGGCGCGGTGATTCTTCCAGTGATACTGTTCCCACAACCCGTGGATGAGGAAGTAATGGAAGTGATCAACCATGAGCCAGCGCCCAGGGATGAATCTGTACCCAGCTCCCCTACACCTCCGCCTGCCCCACATGATAGCAGGGAGGAGGAACTGGTTGTTCCCCCTGCCCCATTGCCTGTCACCACTGATACCGGGCCCCGAAGGTCCACTCGTCCCAACCTAGGTAGACCCCCACTTAGGTACAGGGAAACTACTCTTTAGAGGGGGCTTTGTGTGTTGAAAATACCATTTGAAAGTTTTAATAAATGATAAGAAAGAATAAACCGAAGATGTTACCTGATTGACCAACCCTGATTAGAACCGGTCGTTGCCAGCAACTGTTGTCCCCGTGGGGACTGTTTACAAGTCATGCGTAGAAACTGCTACGGACAAGCCCGAGAACTGGCAGGGCAACCATGAACTTGTGGTGTGTAAATAAATATGTTTTTATGGCTTTACCGTTACCGCCTCCAGAGAGGCTGATTTGGAGGATGGGCCTGGAGGAAGGGGATGGCCCAGGCCCGCCACTACCGCAACCGGTGGCGATCCTCCGGGGGGGTTTTCAGGGGATCCCCATGGACGTGGGTCCCCTGAAAAGGACAGAACCCGCTCGGGTAACTTGTGCTGGACTGGGGTCAAGGGGTGCTGCCCATTTGCTTAGGGGCAGCATCAGGGCCAGGTTGCTTGGGTGGGAGAGAGCGGAAGCCGTTACCGTTAGCAACATTTAAGAAATGTGCCTCCCGATGTGGGAAGAGTTAATATACTTGTATTATATGTTACCGTTTTATCTCTTTTCAGTTGTGAAAATAAAACCGGTGATGGACGGGCAGCCCGCGGACGGTCTGCATTTTACTAAGGGGGAATGTGGCACCCTGGACAAGCCAGGACGTCACAGGTACTACACCAACACACCCCACACCCCGGTCAGGCACACCTAAGTAAAACAAAAATCCTTGCTGCCTCCCTCCGGGGGCTGATGTTCACACCAGGGGGTGGGCCAGGTGGTTGGTCCCGCCCACCGAGGAGTTCACAGTCCTGGAGGCGGGAAAAGCAGAGGAGTAGAGATTAGTTTGGAAGTGGAGAAGTGAGGTGGTAAAAGAGCAGTCTGAAGTTGGTCCGGGTGTGTGGCCCGGACGGAACAGCAAGGTTGGTGGACGGTGGTGACCATCTGCAGGAAAGGCCTATTGGAGCTAGCCGTAAGGACCATGGACGGGCGGTGGCCCGGCGGTACCGGACCAGTACGCAAAGAGAAGCCAGCACCAACCGGCAGGGCTTACGGACCCCGACAAGGCTAGGAGTCGCCGCTGAAATTGTCAAATCCGTTAGCAAAGGGAACCTCCGGGGTTTCCCAGCAGCCAAGTCCCAATAGAAGGCAACAGTCCAACCGTTAGAGGGAAACACAGTCGCCGCCAAGGCTACAGTTCCCAGGGCCAGAGCCTGCGGGCAAAAGGGGCTCCTTCAGCACATATCCAAGCTGGGGAGCGGGTTACCGGTGGGAACCCACCGGAGCCGTCTACGCTACACAGGTGCAGGGAAAGGCAGTCACCATCAACCTGCCGGGAGGAGAAGAACTGCAGCCATCTGTGGGACCCGTCCATCCAGCCGTTTGTTTTACCGGAGACTTTGTGTTCATGATTGGCTGAGTGAGTACCACCGTGCCGTGCGGCACAGCGCTGCCCCCGCGACCCTGCACCTCACCAGGCCCCGTAACCCGCCTGTCATCCATCCCTACCCCATCACCGGGCCCCGGGACAACCAACCCCCTACCCACGGAGGGGAGAACCAACATCCAGGCTGCTCCCTGTCATCGCTCCCGGGATCCCCGTCCAGAGCAGCGGTGGTGTCACCAATCTCCCAACAACCGTGGGTGGCGTCACGGACAATAAATTCCCAAAACCAAACCCCTTTTCACTCATGGGTCAGGAACGCCGCTCGAGTCCCCGGGATCCGGCCCACCGCTCGAGCCACCACCGAGCAGCAGCAGCCGGACCCGAGCAGTGGGTGAGCGCAGCATCCCCTCCTCCGCCCGCGACACACAGAGTGAATCTCAACGCTTTTTCATTGATAGGAGGAAATGGTCTTACTTGTCCACATCTGAGGGACCGAGGGCAGGCTGCTGTGCTGAGACGGTGTTGAGTACGGTGTCTCTGCAGAGTTGCATTTTTGGTCATATACAAACTGAGTTGAAAAAGGACAGATGCTGGTGGAAAGGGGAACCGGTGTGTTGGAAAGGGTAAAAAAGTTTGTGTCCATGGGTTTGGTGGTTACGCAACATTAACATTTGCTGAAGAAACAACATCTGGTATGGTGGGACTGGCAGATTTGGATAAGGTGGTATATACTATGTTACCGCTATATAAAAAATATTAAGAAGAAAAGAAAGAGAAAGGTAGATATCCCAATCGCCATTCGGTGTCCACCGTGCTCACAGATAGAAAAGGAGAGGTTGGCAACTGGAAGGTAAGGTGGAGGATACAGAGCAGGTTGACTCTCAAACAAATAGTAGCCTGAACCGAGTTAGACGCCACTCAGATCTGGAGACTGAGAGCCCTGTTAGCGTGACAGGGTCCACACGACCACCCAGCCCTGGAACTCCCTGTTAACAACACAGGGGCCATTGGTTACGCTGTCCGTGTGCGTAGGGGACAGACCTGTGGACAGCTGGCGCATCAGCAGCAGCAGGCCTGTTTATGCCACTGGGCTGCACTAGCAGGACTGGTAGGACAGGAGCTGTTCTTAAATGTTCTACGTTACCAACTGTGGTGGCAGCCTGCATCGATGACCTATCCCTGCCTACCTCTGGCCTAAAGCCGCAATGTGTTCAAGACATGGAGGTGTGCTCTTTCGGAGCATAATAGAAGACTGGGCACCTTCTTGTTGGCTCCAGCCCCTTTTATAACCTGGGTCCGCCCCAAACCAGGGTGGACCACAATGCACCTCCTGGAGACAAAAGCAGAGTGACACGTCATGAGTGGCATAACTAGCGTCCTATTTTGAACCGCCACTTGAATGATGACCTCATGGCTGCCACAACCAAAACACCTCAACAGTCATCGTCTGACCAACAACAATGAGGTGACAAGTCATAGGGGCGGGCCTCTGCAAGCCTGTTGGGAGTGGTCTGGCCAAATTGTCAGGACACCTGATGCCCTGTGGTCTATATGGGCCCCCCACATCAGGGGCAGGGCCAAAGAGTTCATTACCCGACCTAGCCTCTGATGCAGTAAGTGCCTGAGCATGCTCAGTAGCATGAAATACAGTTTCTGAAAAAAAGACTATCCACTTCAGCATGCTGTCTAGGCACAACACAGGACTTAGACCCGGCACGAAGTGCAAGTACCTGTGCAAAGAGGCTTTTCTAAGTCAGTGTGAAGCCCCACAGGTGTTGTGTTGGTGCATTACCTTCAGGGACTCCACGTGGAGGAAGAGTCTGGTCACACTTAGGTTGCTTCTTTATATGTATTTTCGTGATGCCACTCTCGGTATTGCGGTCAGTGGGGACTGCCACTGCAGTGTAAGGGGACACCTGGGGCTGATGTTGTGTGCAGTTAGTGTTAGTGGCCTCCCGAGAGTGAGTCAAGCCCTAGGGCCCTGTGTAAGTGTGTTGAGCCGCAGGTCGCAGAATGACTCAGGCACAGTCCAAACGAGCATGCGCTGTAGCCCAAAATTAAGACTTTGTCTCAGGAATGACACAGTCAGGCAGAGCATACTCAGTTTGCGAAACACTGGAGTTAGGCTGCGGCTGGGGTAAATCGGCACACAGGAAGGAGCAGCCGTGGAAACACTTTGTTCAATTGTGAGGGGAGTCATTTTGGAGTTTGGTGAGGAGTACCATAACGCCAGTGAGCAGCATCCTGTGCCACAGACCAACATTCTTCCGGTGCTGTCTATACTGTTAACCATGATAGGAGCGTAAAGTCTGTATTTATGGCAACTGGACATCACATTACCCGGGTACGGTAGGCTGTGCCCAGACAGTAATGCGTGCACGCAACACTTTGTTTTATTATGAAAACACATATCTGTTCTGGGTAGGACGACTATATAGACAATCACACTTGCTGCCTCTGCACTGTCAAATTGTCACGTACAGTTTAAATCATAGAGGGACAGCGACACATGTTTGCATTGAATGTTGCTTTTCAAGATTTACATGACTGTTGCAGAGCTGTGTGGTTTGCATTCACACTATCATCTGCCTTATTTGTGAGGCTTCAGCTAACAAGGGTATTCAGGGTGGGTGATGTGTTTTGTCTATGTTTAGGTAGATAACTGGGAAGCTCTTGTGATGCGCCACTAGTAAGTTGTCTTCACACACACACACACACACACACACACACACACACACAAACACACAATTACTGCTGCTACGCAGAGGGCTTAGCAAGCAGTAGGCAACTGAATAGATTGTTCTATTATTTCAATTTAATGCATGGTTCTTATTTTTTGTTTTGGGAAAGTGAAACAATCATTTATGAACCCAACTGCAAACAGTGCTTTTCATGTTGCGTGGTTTTGCTGCATACTGTGGATCCCACCAAATACAAGACTTAAAATGAAGCATAAGTCGCAAAGGGAATTTCACTGTGCTACAATGCGGCCTAGCGGGCCTGTGCAACCACCGCCTGCCCCATCACGTACATCTGCGTGCTCTTCATCCTTTGAGACAGTGGGGACAGAAGTCACACATGCTTTTTCACACTGAACTTCCACCCCGTTACCCGTAAGCGGGAGTGCGATTGGCAGGTCATCACTTGTTTTTTAAGTGCAAACAGATGGTATTGTTGAGCTGTCAGACATCGAGAGAACCACCATTGGATGAAGGAAACATTATATCCACGCCTGCACCTTCATGAAAGATTAGCTGGACTACCTGCAGTTAATTATTGCGTTCCACAAATGGAAAGGAGTATAGAATGCACATGTGTTGCACCTTGCTTGGCAGCAAAGGAACAATAACTTAGTATTCCAGACAATTTTAGGATGGCAGAAAAAGTGTCAGCTCTTTGGGCAAATTAAATAGCATGGCAAAAGTGGGCAGGTGGGTACAGTGGCCGTGTTCTGTGTGTACCAGGACAGTAAAGGAAGCCTCACTTTCTATCCCTCCTAATGATGAAATGCAGCAAGGAATTCCCTGAGTTTGCTATAAAAATAGCGTAGCAAAATGTGCATGAGGGTGTAATGCAGAGGTCCTAGAAATAGCTTGGCACCAGTGGGGCACAAATGGAATACAACAGCCACTTTTTGGATGCCACTAACTGGCAGCATTTTTTGCTATTATTATAGCTTATTAAAAACAGAGCAGGAGGGTGTAATGCAGAGGTGCTAGAAATAGCTTGGCACCAGTGGGGCACAAATGGAGTACAACAGCCACTTTTTGGATGCCACTAACTGGCAGCATTTTTTGCTATTATTATAGCTTATTAAAAACAGAGCAGGAGGGTGTAATGCAGAGGTGCTGTAAATAGCTTGGCACCAGTGGGGCACAAATGGAGTACAACAGCCACTTTTTGGATGCCACTAACTGACACAATTTTTTGCTATTATTATAGCTTATTAAAAAACAGCAGGAGGGTGTAAATCAGAGGTGCTAGAAATAGCTTGGCACCAGTGGGGCACAAATGGAGTACAACAGCCACTTTTTGGATGCCACTAACTGGCAGCATTTTTTGCTATTATTATAGCTTATTTAAAACAGAGCAGGAGGGTGTAATGCAGAGGTGCTGCACATAGATTTGCACTTGTGGGACACTAATGGAAGTCCAACAGCCACTTTTAGGATGCCACTAAGTTTCCTCAGTGTTTGCTAGTATAATGGCTTAGTAACAATGAGCTTGAGTGTGCAATGCAGAGGTGCTGCAAATAGATTTGCACCAGTGGGACACAAATGGAAGTCCAACAGCCACTTTTAGGATGCCACTAAGTTTCCTCAGTGTTTGCTAGTATGATGGCTTAGTAACAATGAGCTTGAGTGTGCAATGCAGAGGTGCTGCAAATAGATTTGCACTAGTGGGACACTAATGGAAGTCCAACAGCCACTTTTAGGATGTCACTAAGTTTCCTCAGTGTTTGCTAGTATAATGGCTTAGTAACAATGAGCTTTAGTGTCTAAAGAGCAGGAGGGTACAGTGGCCGGGTAGTGGGTCACTGTAGAGGAAAGGAAGCCTCACTTTCTATCCCTCCTAATGGTGAAATGCAGCAAGGAACTCCCTGACCTTAGCTACACAGACGCTCTTATCTGTAACTGTTAAAACCTCTTTCCACGGACCTGACTGTCACCTATGGCTCTGAGCCTGCTGTAATTAGCCCTTACAAGGGCTGAAAGAAACTTCTATCCCTATTCTGTATAGCACTGTGTGTAGAGCGTACACAGCAGTATCGGAGACAGGAGCTGCGCCAGCGGTGACTGACACCAAAGACGCAGAAGGCAGATAATGGCGTCCAGACGGGCAGATGCCCGTATTTATAATGCAGGGACATGTGACATGGACATCCTATCACACATTCCGTTGCTTCTCTGGCTAAAAGTCCACTTAGCTGTGTGTGTGTCTGGGATTGGCTGACATGCTGGCCCACCCCACTACACGCGCGCTTAGGGAGGGAAGGAAGAACAGAAAAAAAAAAAATGGCGATCGCCATAATCCCAGCAGCAGTGATTTGAACGTGCTGTTCCCGCACACTATACGCTGAAATTTCATAATAGTGTGAGTCACAGAGTGACTTACACTATTACAGCGGAAAGCCAGCTAGTAATTAGCTTGGCTTTTTGCTGCTAGAACCGTTCTCAAACGTAACTAGAACTATAGAGCTTTAGCAAAAAGCTCGAGTTCTAGTTCGATCTAGAACACCCTCTAAAATCACTCGAACCACGAACTGGAGAACCACGAATCACGACCCGCGCTCAACTCTAGTCAGGAGTTAAATGTAGGCACCGACTCCACACCACTACACCAGAAACAAGGGGTTGACTGGGTAGTGCAGGAGTACGAACAAGTCTTCAGCAAACATCCATTAGACTTCGGGAGGGTGAAAGGGGTGCAACATCACATACCCACAGGCACTCACCCACCCATTAATGAAAGGTACAGCTCTATACCACCTGCTGATTACCAATGTGCCAAGGAGATGTTGTGGCACATGAAGGAGGCAGGGGTCATCAGGGATAGTTGCAGCCCCTTAGCTGGTTCTGGTTAAGAAGAAGGACGTCACTATGAGAATGTGCGTGGACTATAGGCAAATCAAGAAAATCATCCACAAGGATGCCTATCCGCTACCCCGTATTGAAGAATCATTGGCTGCATTGAAGTCTGCAAATTACTTTTTGACCCTTGATCTCACCAGCGGCTATTGGCAGGTGTCTGTTGTCGAAGAGGACCGTGAGAAGACTGCCTTTGCCACCCCGATGGGATTATGCGAGTTCAATAGCATGCTATTCGTGCTGTGCAAAGCACCGGGAACGTTTCATAGACTCATGGAATGCTGCTTGGGCAGCTGCAACTTTGAAACTGTCCTGCTTTACCTGGATGATGTATTCGTGTATTCCAAAACATACGCAGAGCATCTGCAACATCTGGCAGAAGTATTCAAAGCCCTATCTAGGTATGGGATGAAGCTAAAACCTTCTAAGTGCCACCTACTGATGCCTAAGGTCCAGTACCTGGGGCATGTGGTTAGCGCTGAGTGCGTGGCACCATATCCCGAGAAGATCACGGCTATCCAGAACTGGCCAAGGCCTAATACCGTCAAAGAGGTGCGGCAGTTCCTGAGTCTGATGGGGTATTACCGAAGGTTTGTGAAGGGCTCACCAAGATGGCGGCTCCCCTGCAAGATCTCCTGGTTGGACAACCAAGGCATGGCAAGACTTGTGGTCCCCCATTCATATGCAGTGAGGAACAGGAAGATTTCTTCAGACGGATGGAGCCAGCTCTGACAGGAGATGAGATTCTAGCATATCCTGACTACGGTCTCCCTTTTGTGCTGTATACGGATGCCATCAACGTAGGATTGGGAGCTGTCTTGTCCCAGGTGCAGAATGGCAAGGAGAAGGTGATTGCGTACGCAAGCAGAAAACTCCATCCAACAGAGAGGAATCCTGAGAATTACAGTTCCTTCAAGCTGGAGTTCTTGGCACTAGTCTAGTCCAAAAGAACTTACCGGTACCGAGCACGGCGGGGTACAGGACCATAGATCAGGGAAGAGCTTCAGGCACCTTGATAATTAACCTGTTGAGGATAGTCTCTTTATGAACTTTCCCCAAGAGCTCAGAGATTGAAGGCATCAGCACAAAGCGGGGGATAGGGTTCTCCAAAGCACACAACCCACTAAAATCCCAAGTGCCAGCCATCAAGAGCAAGCTGCCATACACAAGAGTAGCGGGGCCCCGAAAGCTTCAAGCTGAGGGGCCACAACAGTCACTCCATTTGTGCACGGAGGCAGGGCTCCGGACTCACCAAGTGACACTGTTGGGAGCGGGACCTGGACCTGGTATTATTCCTATACCATTTTTCCACATGATCCCATACTTACCTGCCTTGTTAGAAGACAGCGGGATGAGCGAGGAAGTGCCAGGAGCAGAAAGCAGGGGGTGGGCGGGGCCTGCATGAGCTGTGGTCATGTGACAGCCGGAGCTAGTTCAGACCGCCCCCACCTTCTCCTCCAATGTGCAAACAGACACGCCCGGAGAGTGAAGTGCTGCGTGATGGAGGTGAGTATGAATTCCCAAATCACTCCAGCACTTGTTCTGCATTGAGGATGCAGTGCCGAAGCCATGGTACTGTATCCTCAATGCAGAATGACCACAGCATATCCGCAGGAAATTCCGCAATTAAACCGCAGCATGTAAACAGGCAAAGTTGTGCTGCGGTTTTCTGGGAGCTCCTGTGTAATGTCCTGCGGATATATCCGCAGGACACTTTCCCCATGGGCACATAGCCTTAGCCCTTCCTCCCAGAAAGTAACCCTGGCATGAGATGCACTGCATTCAATAATATCATGAAAATAAGCAGCTTATTATTATGGGATTATTAAATGCTGTGCAGCTCATGAGATGGTTCCTGTTTAGTAGGGGTTAGAGGGGCCTTACTATTCTAACGGGCTAGGGCTGATTAGCACACTGCTGTGTAGCTATCATAAGATGCCTGCACTCTATCGCAGAAAATAATAATTGTCATTGGACTAATAAAACAAGTATGAAAAAAAATGTTTGTGACACGCACACCACTTTTGAGGTAGACAGTCACTAATAAATGTTTGATTTTTTTTATCTACTTTTATATTTCTAAAGCACTACACAATATCACTGATCAATCACACTGGCATTGCTGCTGGCATCTCTAATCTATCTCTGCGAATAAATTGAGTCTCTGTATTATTTGCCAACTACAACACTGCAACACTCATCTTCCTCAGTTTGGCAGTTGTGCAACACATACTGTCTGATGTACTTGCACAATGTTTATGGATTTTCTGTCCCTATCTCTAATGTTGAGTTGTAGCTCTGATGTTCTCTTACTATCCTAAATCGCTCTAAGGCCGCATTCAGACATCTGTATTTTTGCATCAGGGTTTGTATGTGAAAGCCAGGAGAAGAACTTCTGGGTTATGTTTTGAAGACAATCCTGCTCTTGGCATACAAATACTGATGAAATACTGATTAAAAATTGTGATGTGTGTAGAGCCCACACTGAAGTCCCCTCGCCGTCTGTCCCCCCTTCACCGGCAGGGACGTCAGCCTGCTAACCCATCTGTCCCTCCTGCGGTGGCCATTCCATTCCTGTCTCATGCTGCTATCTCCCAGAGACTACATTTTCTTGGCAGAACTTCCTGCTCTGCTCCAGGGGATCTAGGGCCAGTGTACCATTAACCCAGATGTACCTCTCAGCTCAGCTGGGAGGCTGCAAGTATATATGGTGCTTCCTCCCTCTAAGAAGTGCCCGAGCAATGAGTCTAATACAGTACATTGCTCGTTCTCAGGTCCCTTAGCACTGTGCTGCTGCCACTGTTACATTGTACAAGTTCTGTTGCTGATACCTGTTTGTATTACAAGTGCTGCTGCTGTGCCGCCCCGGCAGGGCCGGATTATAAGCGAGGCAGGCGGGGCTTCAGCCCCGGGGCCCCCACCAAAAGAGCTTCCAAGGGGGCCCCCACCACCAGGGCCATACTTGCAACCTGTCAGCATTTTTTTTTTCTTCACATCCTCTCCCCCTCCGTAAAGACAGTCTAATAAATCACCTGTGTTTTTGGGGGGGAGCACCTACATTTATTTGTATCTGCGTCTCTAAGACGCAAAAACAAACTGTGGGCGAAGGACGCTGATTGACCCCGAAAGTACCAGAGCCTGCACTTCCGGGGTCAGAGGTGTGCCTGCTCCTTGCTCTGCTGTGGCGTCCAATGCTGCGGACGTCACAGCAGGATGCCGCGGACGTCACAGAAGGATGTTGCGGTCGTCACAGCAGGACGACGCGGCCGCGGAGGAGAAGACCGATCCCGCAGCCAGGAGAGGAGACTCACTGGAGCAGGAGGATGGCTGCGGTACCAGAACAGCAGCTGGAGGACGGCGGCCTACACAAGAGCAGCAGGAGGATGGCATCAGAGCAGGTAAGAGCAGCGCTGAAGAAAGATGTGTGGTGGGATGCAGAGCTGTGTGTGTGTGTGAAGCAGAGCTGTGTGTGTGTGAAGCAGAGCTGTGTGTGTGTGTGTGTTTGTGTGAAGCAGAGCTGTGTGTGTGTGTGTGTGTGTGAAGCAAAGCTGAAGAAATATGTGCAATGTGAAGCAGAGCTGTGTGTGTGAAGCAGAGCTGTGTGTGTGTGAAGCTGAGCTGTGTGTCTATGTGTGTGTGTGTGTGTGTGAAGCAGAGCTGTGTGTGTGTGAAGCAGAGCTGTGTGTGTGTGAGAAGCAGAGCTGTGTGTGTGTGAATCAGAGCTGTGTGTGTGTGAAGCAGAGCTGTGTGTGTGTGTGTGTGTGAAGCAGAGCTGTGTGTGTATGAAGCAGAGCTGTGTGTGTGAAGCAGAGCTGTGTGTGTGTGTGTGTAAAGCACAGCTGTGTGTGTGAAACAGAGGTGTGTGTGTGAAGCAGAATTGTGTGTGTGTGAAGCAAAGCTGTGTAAGTGTGTGAAGCAGAGCTGTGTGTGTGGAGCAGAGCTGTGTGTGTGTGAAGCAGAGCTGTGTGTGTGAAGCAGAGCTGTGTGTGAAGCAGAGCTGTGTGTGTGTGAAGCAGAGCTGAAGAAAGATGTGTGGTGTGAAGCAGAGCTGTGTGTGTGTGAAGCAGAGCTGAAGAAAGATGTGTGGTGTGAAGCAGAGCCGTATGCATGTGTGAAGCAAAGCTGTGTGTGTGAAGCAGAGCTATGTGTTTGTGTGAAGCAGAGCTGTGTCTGTGTGTGTGTGTGTCTGTGTGAAGCAGAGCCGTATGCATGTGTGAAGCAGAGCTGTGTGTGTGAAGCAGAGCTGTGTGTTTGTGTGAAGCAGAGCTGTGTGTGTGTGTGTGTGTGTGTGTGAAGCAGAGCTGTGTGTGTATGAAGCAGAGCTGTGTGTGTGAAGCAGAGCTGTGTGTGTGTGTAAAGCAGAGCTGTGTGTGTGAAACAGAGGTGTGTGTGTGAAGCAGAATTGTGTGTGTGTGAAGCAGAGCTGTGTAAGTGTGTGAAGCAGAGCTGTGTGTGTGGAGCAGAGCTGTGTGTGTGTGAAGCAGAGCTGTGTGTGTGAAGCAGAGCTGTGTGTGAAGCAGAGCTGTGTGTGTGTGAAGCAGAGCTGAAGAAAGATGTGTGGTGTGAAGCAGAGCTGTGTGTGTGTGAAGCAGAGCTGAAGAAAGATGTGTGGTGTGAAGCAGAGCCGTATGCATGTGTGAAGCAAAGCTGTGTGTGTGAAGCAGAGCTGTGTGTTTGTGTGAAGCAGAGCTGTGTCTGTGTGTGTGTGTGTCTGTGTGAAGCAGAGCCGTATGCATGTGTGAAGCAGAGCTGTGTGTGTGAAGCAGAGCTGTGTGTTTGTGTGAAGCAGAGCTGTGTCTGTGTGTGTGTGTGTCTGTGTGAAGCAGAGCTGTGTGAGTGTCTGTGTGAAGCAGAGCTGTGTGTGTGTGTGTGTGTTAAGCAGAGCTGTGTGTGTGTGTGTGAAGCAGAGCTGTGTGCATGTGTGTGTGAAGCAGAGCTGTGTGTGTGTGTGAAGCAGAGCTGTGTGCGTGTGTGTGTGTGAAGCAGAGCTGTGTGTATCTGAAGCAGAGCTGTGTGTGTGATGCAGAGCTGTGTGTGTGTGTGTGTGTGTGAAAAAGAGCTCTGTGTGTGTGTGAAGCAGAGCTGTGTGTGTGTGAAGCAGAGCTGTGTGCGTGTATGTGAAGCAGAGCTGTGTGTGTGAAGCAGAGCTGTGTGTGTGAAGCAGAGCTGTGTGTTTGTGTAAAGCAGAGCTGTGTGTGTGTGTGTGTGTGTGTGAAGCAGAGCTGTGTGTGTGTGTGTGTGTGTGTGAAGCCGAGCTGTGTGTTTGAAGCAGAGATGTGTGTGTGTGTGTGTGAAGCAGAGCTGTGTATGCGAAGCTGAGCTGTGTGTGTGAAGCAGAGCTGTGTGTGTGTGAAGCAGAGCTGTGTGTGTGAAGCAGAGCTGTGTGTGTGTGTGAAGCAGAGATGTGTGTGAAGCAGAGCTCTGTGTGTGTGAAGCAGAGCTGAAAAAAGATGTGTGGTGTGAAGCAGAGCTGTGTGTGTGTGTGTGAAGCAGAGCTGTGTGTGTGAATCAGAGCTGTGTGTTTGTGTGAAGCAGAGCTGTGTGTGTGTGTGTGTGAAGCAGAGCTGTGTGAAGCAGGGCTGTGTGTGTGTGAAGCAGAGCTGTTTGTGTGTGTGAAGCAGAGCTCTGTGTGTGTGTGTGTGTGAAGCAGAGCTGTGTGTGTGTGTGTGTGTGTGAAGCAGAGCTGTGTGTGTGTGTGAAGCAGAGCTGTGTGTAAAGCAGAGCTGTGTGTGTGTAAATCAGAGCTGTATGTGAAGCAGAGCTGTGTGTGTGTGAAGAAGAGCTGTGTGTGTGTGTGTGTGTGTGTGTGAAGCAGAGCTGTGTGTGTGTGTGTGTGTGTGAAGCAGAGCTGTGTGTGTGAAGCAGAGCTGTGTGTGTGTGAAGCAGAGCTGTGTGTGAAGCAGAGCTCTGTGTGTGTGAAGCAGAGCTGAAAAAAGATGTGTGGTGTGAAGCAGAGCTGTGTGTATGTGTGAAGCAGAGCTGTGTGTGTGAAGCAGAGCTGTGTGTTTGTGTAAAGCAGAGGTGTGTGTGTGTGTGTGTGTGTGAAGCCGAGATGTGTGTTTGAAGCAGAGATGTGTGTGTGTGTGTGTGTGTGTGTGTGTGTGTGAAGCTGAGCTGTGTGTGTGAAGCAGAGCTGTGTGTGTGTGTGTGTGAAGAAGAGCTGTGTGTGAAGCAGAGCTGTGTGTGTGTGAAGCAGAGCTGTGTGTGTGAAGCAGAGCTGTGTGTGTGTGAAGCAGAGATGTGTGTGAAGCAGAGCTCTGTGTGTGTGAAGCAGAGCTGAAAAAAGATGTGTGGTGTGAAGCAGAGCTGTGTGTGTGTGTGTGAAGCAGAGCTGTGTGTGTGAATCAGAGCTGTGTGTTTGTGTGAAGCAGAGCTGTGTGTGTGTGTGTGTGTGTGTGAAGCAGAGCTGTGTGAAGCAGGGCTGTGTGTGTGTGAAGCAGAGCTGTTTGTGTGTGTGAAGCAGAGCTCTGTGTGTGTGTGTGTGTGAAGCAGAGCGGTGTGTGTGTGTGTGTGTGAAGCAGAGCTGTGTGTGTGTGTGAAGCAGAGCTGTGTGTAAAGCAGAGCTGTGTGTGTGTAAATCAGAGCTGTATGTGAAGCAGAGCTGTGTGTGTGTGAAGAAGAGCTGTGTGTGTGTGTGTGTGTGAAGCAGAGCTGTGTGTGTGTGTGTGTGAAGCAGAGCTGTGTGTGTGAAGCAGAGCTGTGTGTGTGTGAAGCAGAGCTGTGTGTAAAGCAGAGCTCTGTGTGTGTGAAGCAGAGCTGAAAAAAGATGTGTGGTGTGAAGCAGAGCTGTGTGTATGTGTGAAGCAGAGCTGTGTGTGTGAAGCAGAGCTGTGTGTTTGTGTAAAGCAGAGGTGTGTGTGTGTGTGTGTGAAGCAGAGCTGTGTGTGTGTGTGTGTGTGTGTGAAGCCGAGATGTGTGTTTGAAGCAGAGATGTGTGTGTGTGTGTGTGTGTGTGAAGCTGAGCTGTGTGTGTGAAGCAGAGCTGTGTGTGTGTGTGAAGAAGAGCTGTGTGTGAAGCAGAGCTGTGTGTGTGTGAAGCAGAGCTCAGTGTGTGTGTGTGAAGCAGAGCTGTGTGTGTGAAGCAGAGCTTTGTGTGTGTGTGTGTGTGTGAAGCAGAGCTGTGTGTGTGAAGCAGAGCTGTGTGTGTGTGTGTGAAGCAGAGCTGTGTGTGAAGCAGAGCTCTGTGTGTGTGAAGCAGAGCTGAAAAAGATGTGTGGTGTGAAGCAGAGCTGTGTGTGTGTGAAGCAGAGCTGAAGAAAGATATGTGGTGTGAAGCAGAGCTGTGTGTATGTGTGAAGCAGAGCTGTGTGTGTGAATCAGAGCTGTGTGTTTGTGTGAAGCAGAGCTGTGTGTGTGTGAAGCAGAGCTGTGTGAAGCAGGGCTGTGTGTGTGTGAAGCAGAGCTGTTTGTGTGTGTGAAGCAGAGCTCTGTGTGTGTGTGTGTGTGTGTGTGTGTGAAGCAGAGCTGTGTGTGTGTGTGTGTGAAGCAGAGCTGTGTGTGTGTGTTTGAAGCAGAGCTGTGTGAAGCAGGGTGTGTGTGTGTGTGTGTGTGAAGCAGAGCTGTGTGTGTGTGAGTGTGTGTGAAGCAGAGCTGTGTGTGTGTGAAACAGAGCTGTGTGTGTGTAAAGCAGAGCTGTGTGTGTGAAGCAGAGATGTGTGTGTGTGTGTGTCTGTGAAGCAGAGCTGTGTGTGTGTGTGAAGCAGGGCTGTGTGTGAGAAGCAGAGCTGTGTGTGTGTGTGAAGCAGAGCTTGGTGTGTGTGAAGCAGAGCTGAAAAAAGATGTGTGGTGTGAAGCAGAGCTGTGTGTGTGTGTGTGTGTGTGTGAAGCAGAGCTGAAGAAAGATGTGTGGTGTGAAGCAGAGCTGTGTGTATGTGTGAAGCAGAGCTGTGTGTGTGAAGCACAGCTGTGTGTTTGTGTAAAGCAGAGCTGTGTGTGTGTGAAGCAGAGCTGTGTGTGTGTGTGTGTGAAGCTGAGCTGTGTGTTTGAAGCAGAGATGTGTGTGTGTGTGTGTGAAGCAGAGCTGTGTGTGTGTGAAGCTAAGCTGTGTGTGTAAAGCAGAGCTGTGTGTGTGAAGCAGAGCTGTGTGTGTGTGTGTGTGTGTGTGTGTGTGTGAAGCCAAGCTGTGTGTTTGAAGCAGAGATGTGTGTGTGTGTAGCAGAGCTGTGTGTGAAGCTGAGCTGTGTGTGTGAAGCAGAGCTGTGTGTGTGTGTGAAGAAGAGCTGTGTGTGTGAAGCAGAGCTGTGTGTGTGTGAAGCAGAGCTCAGTGTGTGTGTGTGAAGCAGAGCTGTGTGTGTGAAGCAGAGCTTTGTGTGTGTGTGTGTGAAGCAGAGCTGTGTGTGTGAAGCAGAGCTGTGTGTGTGTGTGAAGCAGAGCTGTGTGTGAAGCAGAGCTCTGTGTGTGTGAAGCAGAGCTGAAAAAAGATGTGTGGTGTGAAGCAGAGCTGTGTGTGTGTGAAGCAGAGCTGAAGAAAGATGTGTGGTGTGAAGCAGAGCTGTGTGTATGTGTGAAGCAGAGCTGTGTGTGTGAAGCAGAGCTGTGTGTGTGTGTGTGAAGCAGAGCTGTGTGAAGCAGGGCTGTGTGTGTGTGAAGCAGAGCTGTTTGTGTGTGTGAAGCAGAGCTCTGTGTGTGTGTGTGAAGCAGAGCTGTGTGTGTGTGAAGCTAAGCTGTGTGTGTAAAGCAGAGCTGTGTGTGTGTGTGTGTGAAGCAGAGCTGTGTGTGTGTGTGTGAAGCCGAGCTGTGTGTTTGAAGCAGAGATGTGTGTGTGTGTGTGTGAAGCAGAGCTGTGTGTGTGAAGCTGAGCTGTGTGTGTGAAGCAGAGCTGTGTGTGTGTGTGAAGAAGAGCTGTGTGTGTGTGAAGCAGAGCTGTGTGTGTGTGAAGCAGAGCTCAGTGTGTGTGTGTGAAGCAGAGCTGTGTGTGTGAAGCAGAGCTTTGTGTGTGTGTGTGTGTGTGAAGCAGAGCTGTGTGTGTGAAGCAGAGCTGTGTGTGTGTGAAGCAGAGCTGTGTGTGAAGCAGAGCTCTGTGTGTGTGAAGCAGAGCTGAAAAAAGATGTGTGGTGTCAAGCAGAGCTGTGTGTATGTGTGAAGCAGAGCTGTGTGTGTGAAGCAGAGCTGTGTGTTTGTGTAAAGCAGAGGTGTGTGTGTGTGTGTGTGTGTGTGAAGCAGAGCTGTGTGTGTGTGTGTGTGTGTGTGTGAAGCCGAGATGTGTGTTTGAAGCAGAGATGCGTGTGTGTGTGTGTGTGTGTGTGTGTGTGAAGCAGAGCTGTGTGTGTGAAGCTGAGCTGTGTGTGTGAAGCAGAGCTGTGTGTGTGTGTGAAGAAGAGCTGTGTGTGAAGCAGAGCTGTGTGTGTGTGAAGCAGAGCTCAGTGTGTGTGTGAAGCAGAGCTGTGTGTGTGAAGCAGAGCTTTGTGTGTGTGTGTGTGTGTGAAGCAGAGCTGTGTGTGTGAAGCAGAGCTGTGTGTGTGTGTGAAGCAGAGCTGTGTGTGAAGCAGAGCTCTGTGTGTGTGAAGCAGAGCTGAAAAAGATGTGTGGTGTGAAGCAGAGCTGTGTGTGTGTGAAGCAGAGCTGAAGAAAGATATGTGGTGTGAAGCAGAGCTGTGTGTATGTGTGAAGCAGAGCTGTGTGTGTGAATCAGAGCTGTGTGTTTGTGTGAAGCAGAGCTGTGTGTGTGTGAAGCAGAGCTGTGTGAAGCAGGGCTGTGTGTGTGTGAAGCAGAGCTGTTTGTGTGTGTGAAGCAGAGCTCTGTGTGTGTGTGTGTGTGTGTGTGTGTGAAGCAGAGCTGTGTGTGTGTGTGTGTGAAGCAGAGCTGTGTGTGTGTGTTTGAAGCAGAGCTGTGTGAAGCAGGGTGTGTGTGTGTGTGTGAAGCAGAGCTGTGTGTGTGTGAGTGTGTGTGAAGCAGAGCTGTGTGTGTGTGAAACAGAGCTGTGTGTGTGTAAAGCAGAGCTGTGTGTGTGAAGCAGAGATGTGTGTGTGTGTGTCTGTGAAGCAGAGCTGTGTGTGTGTGTGAAGCAGGGCTGTGTGTGAGAAGCAGAGCTGTGTGTGTGTGTGAAGCAGAGCTTGGTGTGTGTGAAGCAGAGCTGAAAAAAGATGTGTGGTGTGAAGCAGAGCTGTGTGTGTGTGTGTGTGTGTGTGTGTGAAGCAGAGCTGAAGAAAGATGTGTGGTGTGAAGCAGAGCTGTGTGTATGTGTGAAGCAGAGCTGTGTGTGTGAAGCACAGCTGTGTGTTTGTGTAAAGCAGAGCTGTGTGTGTGTGAAGCAGAGCTGTGTGTGTGTGTGTGTGAAGCTGAGCTGTGTGTTTGAAGCAGAGATGTGTGTGTGTGTGTGTGAAGCAGAGCTGTGTGTGTGTGAAGCTAAGCTGTGTGTGTAAAGCAGAGCTGTGTGTGTGAAGCAGAGCTGTGTGTGTGTGTGTGTGTGTGTGTGTGTGTGAAGCCAAGCTGTGTGTTTGAAGCAGAGATGTGTGTGTGTGTAGCAGAGCTGTGTGTGAAGCTGAGCTGTGTGTGTGAAGCAGAGCTGTGTGTGTGTGTGAAGAAGAGCTGTGTGTGTGAAGCAGAGCTGTGTGTGTGTGAAGCAGAGCTCAGTGTGTGTGTGTGAAGCAGAGCTGTGTGTGTGAAGCAGAGCTTTGTGTGTGTGTGTGTGAAGCAGAGCTGTGTGTGTGAAGCAGAGCTGTGTGTGTGTGTGTGAAGCAGAGCTGTGTGTGAAGCAGAGCTCTGTGTGTGTGAAGCAGAGCTGAAAAAAGATGTGTGGTGTGAAGCAGAGCTGTGTGTGTGTGAAGCAGAGCTGAAGAAAGATGTGTGGTGTGAAGCAGAGCTGTGTGTATGTGTGAAGCAGAGCTGTGTGTGTGAAGCAGAGCTGTGTGTGTGTGTGTGAAGCAGAGCTGTGTGAAGCAGGGCTGTGTGTGTGTGAAGCAGAGCTGTTTGTGTGTGTGAAGCAGAGCTCTGTGTGTGTGTGTGAAGCAGAGCTGTGTGTGTGTGAAGCTAAGCTGTGTGTGTAAAGCAGAGCTGTGTGTGTGTGTGTGTGTGAAGCAGAGCTGTGTGTGTGTGTGTGAAGCCGAGCTGTGTGTTTGAAGCAGAGATGTGTGTGTGTGTGTGTGAAGCAGAGCTGTGTGTGTGAAGCTGAGCTGTGTGTGTGAAGCAGAGCTGTGTGTGTGTGTGAAGAAGAGCTGTGTGTGTGTGAAGCAGAGCTGTGTGTGTGTGAAGCAGAGCTCAGTGTGTGTGTGTGAAGCAGAGCTGTGTGTGTGAAGCAGAGCTTTGTGTGTGTGTGTGTGTGTGAAGCAGAGCTGTGTGTGTGAAGCAGAGCTGTGTGCGTGTGAAGCAGAGCTGTGTGTGAAGCAGAGCTCTGTGTGTGTGAAGCAGAGCTGAAAAAAGATGTGTGGTGTCAAGCAGAGCTGTGTGTATGTGTGAAGCAGAGCTGTGTGTGTGAAGCAGAGCTGTGTGTTTGTGTAAAGCAGAGGTGTGTGTGTGTGTGTGTGTGAAGCAGAGCTGTGTGTGTGTGTGTGTGTGTGTGTGAAGCCGAGATGTGTGTTTGAAGCAGAGATGCGTGTGTGTGTGTGTGTGTGTGTGTGTGTGAAGCAGAGCTGTGTGTGTGAAGCTGAGCTGTGTGTGTGAAGCAGAGCTGTGTGTGTGTGTGAAGAAGAGCTGTGTGTGAAGCAGAGCTGTGTGTGTGTGAAGCAGAGCTCAGTGTGTGTGTGAAGCAGAGCTGTGTGTGTGAAGCAGAGCTTTGTGTGTGTGTGTGTGTGTGAAGCAGAGCTGTGTGTGTGAAGCAGAGCTGTGTGTGTGTGTGAAGCAGAGCTGTGTGTGAAGCAGAGCTCTGTGTGTGTGAAGCAGAGCTGAAAAAGATGTGTGGTGTGAAGCAGAGCTGTGTGTGTGTGAAGCAGAGCTGAAGAAAGATATGTGGTGTGAAGCAGAGCTGTGTGTATGTGTGAAGCAGAGCTGTGTGTGTGAATCAGAGCTGTGTGTTTGTGTGAAGCAGAGCTGTGTGTGTGTGAAGCAGAGCTGTGTGAAGCAGGGCTGTGTGTGTGTGAAGCAGAGCTGTTTGTGTGTGTGAAGCAGAGCTCTGTGTGTGTGTGTGTGTGAAGCAGAGCTGTGTGTGTGTGTGTGTGTGTGTGTGTGAAGCAGAGCTGTGTGTGTGTGTTTGAAGCAGAGCTGTGTGAAGCAGGGTGTGTTTGTGTGTGTGTGTGTGTGTGTGTGTGAGTGTGTGTGAAGCAGAGCTGTGTGTGTGTGAAACAGAGCTGTGTGTGTGTAAAGCAGAGCTGTGTGTGTGAAGCAGAGATGTGTGTGTGTGTGTGTGTCTGTGAAGCAGAGCTGTGTGTGTGTGTGTGAAGCAGGGCTGTGTGTGAGAAGCAGAGCTGTGTGTGTGTGTGAAGCAGAGCTGTGTGTGAAGCAGAGCTTAGTGTGTGTGAAGCAGAGCTGAAAAAAGATGTGTGGTGTGAAGCAGAGCTGTGTGTGTGTGTGTGTGTGGGTGAAGCAGAGCTGAAGAAAGATGTGTGGTGTGAAGCAGAGCTGTGTGTATGTGTGAAGCAGAGCTGTGTGTGTGAAGCACAGCTGTGTGTTTGTGTAAAGCAGAGCTGTGTGTGTGTGTGAAGCAGAGCTGTGTGTGTGTGTGTGTGTGTGTGTGTGAAGCCGAGCTGTGTGTTTGAAGCAGAGATGTGTGTGTGTGTGTGAAGCAGAGCTGTGTGTGTGTGAAGCTAAGCTGTGTGTGTAAAGCAGAGCTGTGTGTGTGTGTGAAGCAGAGCTGTGTGTGTGTGTGTGTGTGAAGCCGAGCTGTGTGTTTGAAGCAGAGATGTGTGTGTGTGTGTGAAGCAGAGCTGTGTGTGTGAAGCTGAGCTGTGTGTGTGAAGCAGAGCTGTGTGTGTGTGTGTGTGAAGAAGAGCTGTGTGTGTGAAGCAGAGCTGTGTGTGTGTGAAGCAGAGCTCAGTGTGTGTGTGTGAAGCAGAGCTGTGTGTGTGAAGCAGAGCTTTGTGTGTGTGTGTGTGTGTGTGTGAAGCAGAGCTGTGTGTGTGAAGCAGAGCTGTGTGTGTGTGTGAAGCAGAGCTGTGTGTGAAGCAGAGCTCTGTGTGTGTGAAGCAGAGCTGAAAAAAGATGTGTGGTGTGAAGCAGAGCTGTGTGTGTGAAGCAGAGCTGAAGAAAGATGTGTGGTGTGAAGCAGAGCTGTGTGTATGTGTGAAGCAGAGCTGTGTGTGTGAAGCAGAGCTGTGTGTGTGTGTGTGAAGCAGAGCTGTGTGAAGCAGGGCTGTGTGTGTGTGAAGCAGAGCTGTTTGTGTGTGTGAAGCAGAGCTCTGTGTGTGTGTGTGAAGCAGAGCTGTGTGTGTGTGAAGCTAAGCTGTGTGTGTAAAGCAGAGCTGTGTGTGTGTGTGTGAAGCAGAGCTGTGTGTGTGTGTGTGTGTGTGAAGCCGAGCTGTGTGTTTGAAGCAGAGATGTGTGTGTGTGTGTGAAGCAGAGCTGTGTGTGTGAAGCTGAGCTGTGTGTGTGAAGCAGAGCTGTGTGTGTGTGTGAAGAAGAGCTGTGTGTGTGTGAAGCAGAGCTGTGTGTGTGTGAAGCAGAGCTCAGTGTGTGTGTGTGAAGCAGAGCTGTGTGTGTGAAGCAGAGCTTTGTGTGTGTGTGTGTGAAGCAGAGCTGTGTGTGTGAAGGAGAGCTGTGTGTGTGTGTGAAGCAGAGCTGTGTGTGAAGCAGAGCTCTGTGTGTGTGAAGCAGAGCTGAAAAAAGATGTGTGGCGTGAAGCAGAGCTGTGTGTGTGTGAAGCAGAGCTGAAGAAAGATGTGTGGTGTGAAGCAGAGCTGTGTGTATGTGTGAAGCAGAGCTGTGTGTGTGAATCAGAGCTGTGTGTTTGTGTGAAGCAGAGCTGTGTGTGTGTGTGAAGCAGAGCTGTGTGAAGGAGGGCTGTGTGTGTGTGTGAAGCAGAGCTGTTTGTGTGTGTGAAGCAGAGCTCTGTGTGTGTGTGTGTGTGTGTGTGTGAAACAGAGCTGTGTGTGTGTGTGTGTGTGTGAAGCAGAGCTGTGTGTGTGTGTTTGAAGCAGAGCTGTGTGAAGCAGGGTGTGTGTGTGTGTGTGTGTGTGTGTGAAGCAGAGCTGTGTGTGTGTGTGTGTGTGTGTGAAGCAGAGCTGTGTGTGTGAAGCAGAGCTTTGTGTGTGTGTGTGTGTGTGTGTGTGTGTGTGTGTGTGTGAAGCAGAGCTGTGTGTGTGAAGCAGAGCTGTGTGTGTGTGAAGCAGAGCTGTGTGTGTGTGAAGCAGAGTTGTGTGTGTGTGAAGCAGAGATGTGTGTGTGTGTCTGTGAAGCAGAGCTGTGTGTGTGTGTGTGTGTGTGTGAAGCAGAGCTGTGTATGAGAAGCAGAGCTGTGTGTATGTGTGAAGCAGAGCTGTGTGTGAAACAGAGCTTGGTGTGTGTGAAGCAGAGCTGAAAAAAGATGTGTGGTGTGAAGCAGAGCTGTGTGTGTGTGTGTGTGTGTGTGAAGCAGAGCTGAAGAAAGATGTGTGGTGTGAAGCAGAGCTGTGTGTATGTGTGAAGCAGAGCTGTGTGTGTGAAGCAGAGCTGTGTGTTTGTGTAAAGCAGAGCTGTGTGTGTGTGTGTGTGTGAAGCAGAGCTGTGTCTGTGTGTGTGTGTGTCTGTGTGAAGCAGAGCTGTGTGAGTGTCTGTGTGAAGCAGAGCTGTGTGTGTGTGTGTTAAGCAGAGCTGTGTGTGTGTGTGTGTGAAGCAGAGCTGTGTGCATGTGTGTGTGAAGCAGAGCTGTGTGTGTGTGTGTGTGTGTGTGTGTGTGAAGCAGAGCTGTGTGCATGTGTGTGTGTGAAGCAGAGCTGTGTGTATGTGAAGCAGAGCTGTGTGTGTGTGTGAAGCAGAGCTGTGTGTGTGATGCAAAGCTGTGTGTGTGTGTGAAAAAGAGCTCTGTGTGTGTGTGTGTGTGTGTGCATGTATGTGAAGCAGAGCTGTGTGTGTGAAGCAGAGCTGTGTGTTTGTGTAAAGCAGAGCTGTGTGTGTGTGTGTGAAGCAGAGTTGTGTGTGTGTGTGTGTGTGTGTGAAGCCGAGCTGTGTGTTTGAAGCAGAGATGTGTGTGTGTGTGAAGCAGAGCTGTGTGTGTGAAGCTGAGCTGTGTGTGTGAAGCAGAGCTGTGTGTGTGTGAAGCAGAGCTGTGTGTGTGAAGCAGAGCTGTGTGTGTGTGTGAAGCAGAGATGTGTGTGAAGCAGAGCTCTGTGTGTGTGAAGCAGAGCTGAAAAAAGATGTGTGGTGTGAAGCAGGGCTGTTTGTGTGTGTGAAGCAGAGCTGTGTGTGTGAATCAGAGCTGTGTGTTTGTGTGAAGCAGAGCTGTGTGTGTGTGTGTGTGTGTGAAGCAGAGCTGTGTGAAGCAGGGCTGTGTGTGTGTGAAGCAGAGCTGTTTGTGTGTGTGAAGCAGAGCTCTGTGTGTGTGTGTGTGAAGCAGAGCTGTGTGTGTGTGTGAAGCAGAGCTGTGTGTGTGTGTGAAGCAGAGCTGTGTGTAAAGCAGAGCTGTGTGTGTGTGTAAATCAGAGCTGTATGTGAAGCAGAGCTGTGTGTGTGTGAAGAAGAGCTGTGTGTGTGTGTGTGAAGCAGAGCTGTGTGTGTGTGTGTGTGTGTGTGTGTGTGTGTGAAGCAGGGCTGTGTGTGTGAAGCAGAGCTGTGTGTGTGTGAAGCAGAGCTGTGTGTGAAGCAGAGCTCTGTGTGTGTGAAGCAGAGCTGAAAAAAGATGTGTGGTGTGAAGCAGAGCTGTGTGTATGTGTGAAGCAGAGCTGTGTGTGTGAAGCAGAGCTGTGTGTTTGTGTAAAGCAGAGCTGTGTGTGTGTGTGTGTGAAGCAGAGCTGTGTGTGTGTGTGTGTGTGTGTGAAGCCGAGATGTGTGTTTGAAGCAGAGATGTGTGTGTGTGTGTGTGTGAAGCAGAGCTGTGTGTGTGAAGCTGAGCTGTGTGTGTGAAGCAGAGCTGTGTGTGTGTGTGAAGAAGAGCTGTGTGTGAAGCAGAGCTTTGTGTGTGTGAAGCATTGCTCAGTGTGTGTGTGTGAAGAAGAGCTGTGTGTGTGAAGAAGAGCTGTGTGTGTGTATGTGTGTGTGTGTGTGAAGCAGAGCTGTGTGTGTGAAGCAGAGCTGTGTGTGTGTGTGTGAAGCAGAGCTGTGTGTGAAGAAGAGCTCTGTGTGTGTAAAGCAGAGCTGAAAAAGATGTGTGGTGTGAAGCAGAGCTGTGTGTGTGTGAAGCAGAGCTGAAGAAAGATATGTGGTGTGAATCAGAGCTGTGTGTATGTGTGAAGCAGAGCTGTGTGTGTGAATCAGAGCTGTGTGTTTGTGTGAAGCAGAGCTGTGTGTGTGTGAAGCAGAGCTGTGTGAAGCAGGGCTGTGTGTGTGTGAAGCAGAGCTGTTTGTGTGTGTGAAGCAGAGCTCTGTGTGTGTGTGTGTGAAGCAGAGCTGTGTGTGTGTGTGTGAAGCAGAGCTGTGTGTGTGTTTGAAGCAGAGCTGTGTGAAGCAGGGTGTGTGTGTGTGTGAAGCAGAGCTGTGTGTGTGTGAGTGTGTGTGAAGCAGAGCTGTGTGTGTGAAGCAGAGCTGTGTGTGTGTGTGTGTGTGTGTGTGTGAAGCAGAGCTGTGTGTGTGAAGCAGAGCTGTGTGTGTGTGTGAAGCAGAGCTGTGTGTGTGTGAAGCAGAGCTGTGTGTGTGTAAAGCAGAGCTGTGTGTGTGTGAAGCAGAGATGTGTGTGTGTCTGTGAAGCAGAGCTGTGTGTGTGTGTGAAGCAGAGCTGTGTGTGAGAAGCAGAGCTGTGTGTGTGTGTGTGAAGCAGAGCTGTGTGTGAAGCAGAGCTTGGTGTGTGTGAAGCAGAGCTGAAAAAAGATGTGTGGTGTGAAGCAGAGCTGTGTGTGTGTGTGTGTGTGTGAAGCAGAGCTGAAGAAAGATGTGTGGTGTGAAGCAGAGCTGTGTGTATGTGTGAAGCAGAGCTGTGTGTGTGAAGCACAGCTGTGTGTTTGTGTAAAGCAGAGCTGTGTGTGTGTGTGTGTGAGGCAGAGCTGTGTGTGTGAAGCTGAGCTGTGTGTGTGAAGCAGAGCTGTGTGTGTGTGTGAAGAAGAGCTGTGTGTGTGAAGCAGAGCTGTGTGTGTGTGAAGCAGAGCTCAGTGTGTGTGTGTGAAGAAGAGCTGTATGTGTGAAGCAGAGCTTTGTGTGTGTGTGTGTGTGTGAAGCAGAGCTGTGTGTGTGAAGCAGAGCTGTGTGTGTGTGTGTGAAGCAGAGCTGTGTGTGAAGCAGAGCTCTATGTGTGTGAAGCAGAGCTGAAAAAAGATGTGTTGTGTGAAGCAGAGCTGTGTGTGTGTGAAGCAGAGCTGAAGAAAGATGTGTGGTGTGAAGCAGAGCTGTGTGTATGTGTGAAGCAGAGCTGTGTGTGTGAAGCAGAGCTGTGTGTGTGTGTGTGAAGCAGAGCTGTGTGAAGCAGGGCTGTGTGTGTGTGAAGCAGAGCTGTGTGTGAAGCAGAGCTCTGTGTGTGTGAAGCAGAGCTGAAAAAAGATGTGTGGTGTGAAGCAGAGCTGTGTGTATGTGTGAAGCAGAGCTGTGTGTGTGAAGCACAGCTGTGTGTTTGTGTAAAGCAGAGGTGTGTGTGTGTGTGTGTGTGAAGCAGAGCTGTGTGTGTGTGTGTGTGTGTGTGTGAAGCCGAGATGTGTGTTTGAAGCAGAGATGTGTGTGTGTGTGTGTGAAGCAGAGCTGTGTGTGTGAAGCTGAGCTGTGTGTGTGAAGCAGAGCTGTGTGTGTGTGTGTGAAGAAGAGCTGTGTGTGAAGCAGAGCTTTATGTGTGTGAAGCATTGCTCAGTGTGTGTGTGTGAAGCAGAGCTGTGTGTGTGAAGAAGAGCTGTGTGTGTGTATGTGTGTGTGTGTGTGAAGCAGAGCTGTGTGTGTGAAGCAGAGCTGTGTGTGTGTGTGTGAAGCAGAGCTGTGTGTGAAGATGAGCTCTGTGTGTGTGAAGCAGAGCTGAAAAAGATGTGTGGTGTGAAGCAGAGCTGTGTGTGTGTGAAGCAGAGCTGAAGAAAGATATGTGGTGTGAATCAGAGCTGTGTGTATGTGTGAAGCAGAGCTGTGTGTGTGAATCAGAGCTGTGTGTTTGTGTGAAGCAGAGCTGTGTGTGTGTGAAGCAGAGCTGTGTGAAGCAGGGCTGTGTGTGTGTGAAGCAGAGCTGTTTGTGTGTGTGAAGCAGAGCTCTGTGTGTGTGTGTGAAGCAGAGCTGTGTGTGTGTGTGTGTGTGTGAAGCAGAGCTGTGTGTGTGTTTGAAGCAGAGCTGTGTGAAGCAGGGTGTGTGTGTGTGTGAAGCAGAGCTGTGTGTGTGAGTGTGTGTGAAGCAGAGCTGTGTGTGTGAAGCAGAGCTGTGTGTGTGTGTGTGTGTGTGTGTGAAGCAGAGCTGTGTGTGTGAAGCAGAGCTGTGTGTGTGTGTGAAGCAGAGCTGTGTGTGTGTGAAGCAGAGCTGTGTGTGTGTAAAGCAGAGCTGTGTGTGTGTGAAGCAGAGATGTGTGTGTGTCTGTGAAGCAGAGCTGTGTGTGTGTGTGTGTGAAGCAGAGCTGTGTGTGAGAAGCAGAGCTGTGTGTGTGTGTGAAGCAGAGCTGTGTGTGAAGCAGAGCTTGGTGTGTGTGAAGCAGAGCTGAAAAAAGATGTGTGGTGTGAAGCAGAGCTGTGTGTGTGTGTGTGTGTGTGTGTGTGTGTGTGTGTGTGTGAAGCAGAGCTGAAGAAAGATGTGTGGTGTGAAGCAGAGCTGTGTGTATGTGTGAAGCAGAGCTGTGTGTGTGAAGCACAGCTGTGTGTTTGTGTAAAGCAGAGCTGTGTGTGTGTGTGTGTGTGAAGCAGAGCTGTGTGTGTGAAGCTGAGCTGTGTGTGTGAAGCAGAGCTGTGTGTGTGTGTGAAGAAGAGCTGTGTGTGTGAAGCAGAGCTGTGTGTGTGTGAAGCAGAGCTCAGTGTGTGTGTGTGAAGCAGAGCTGTGTGTGTGAAGCAGAGCTTTGTGTGTGTGTGTGTGTGAAGCAGAGCTGTGTGTGTGAAGCAGAGCTGTGTGTGTGTGTGTGAAGCAGAGCTGTGTGTGAAGCAGAGCTCTATGTGTGTGAAGCAGAGCTGAAAAAAGATGTGTTGTGTGAAGCAGAGCTGTGTGTGTGTGAAGCAGAGCTGAAGAAAGATGTGTGGTGTGAAGCAGAGCTGTGTGTATGTGTGAAGCAGAGCTGTGTGTGTGAAGCAGAGCTGTGTGTGTGTGTGTGTGAAGCAGAGCTGTGTGAAGCAGGGCTGTGTGTGTGTGAAGCAGAGCTGTTTGTGTGTGTGAAGCAGAGCTCTGTCTGTGTGTGTGTGTGTGTGTGTGTGTGAAGCAGAGCTGTGTGTGTGTGAAGCTTAGCTGTGTGTGTAAAGCAGAGCTGTGTGTCTGTGTGTGAAGCAGAGCTGTGTGTGTGTGTGTGTGTGTGAAGCCGAGCTGTGTGTTTGAAGCTGAGCTGTGTGTGTGAAGCAGAGCTGTGTGTGTGTGTGAAGAAGAGCTGTGCGTGTGAAGCAGAGCTGTGTGTGTGTGAAGCAGAGCTCAGTGTGTGTGTGTCAAGCAGAGCTGTGTGTGTGAAGCAGAGCTTTGTGTGTGTGTGTGTGAAGCAGAGCTGTGTGTGTGAAGCAGAGCTGTGTGTGTGTGTGAAGCAGAGCTGTGTGTGAAGCAGAGCTCTGTGTGTGTGAAGCAGAGCTGAAAAAAGATGTGTGGCGTGAAGCAGAGCTGTGTGTGTGTGAAGCAGAGCTGAAGAAAGATGTGGGGTGTGAAGCAGAGCTGTGTGTATGTGTGAAGCAGAGCTGTGTGTGTGAATCAGAGCTGTTTGTGTGAAGAAGAGCTGTGCGTGTGTGTGTGAAGCAGAGCTGTGTGAAGCAGGGCTGTGTGTGTGTGAAGCAGAGCTGTTTGTGTGTGTGAAGCAGAGCTCTGTGTGTGTGTGTGTGTGTGTGTGTGTGTGTGTGTGTGAAACAGAGCTGTGTGTGTGTGTGTGTGTGTGTGTGTGTTTGAAGCAGAGCTGTGTGAAGCAGGGTGTGTGTGTGTGTGTGTGTGTGTGTGTGTGAAGCAGAGCTGTGTGTGTGTGTGTGTGTGTGTGAAGCAGAGCTGTGTGTGTGAAGCAGAGCTGTGTGTGTGTGTGTGTGTGTGTGTGTGTGAAGCAGAGCTGTGTGTGTGAAGCAGAGCTGTGTGTGTGTGAAGCAGAGCTGTGTGTGTGTGAAGCAGAGCTGTGTGTGTGTGAAGCAGAGATGTGTGTGTGTGTGTGTGTCTGTGAAGCAGAGCTGTGTGTGTGTGTGTGTGTGTGTGAAGCAGAGCTGTGTGTGAGAAGCAGAGCTGTGTGTGTGTGAAGCAGAGCTCAGTGTGTGTGTGTGAAGCAAAGCTGTGTGTGAAGCAGAGCTTTGTGTGTGTGTGTGTGTGTGTGTGTGTGTGTGAAGCAGAGCTGTGTGTGTGAAGCAGAGCTGTGTGTGTGTGTGTGTGAAGCAGAGCTGAAGAAAGATGTGTGGTGTGAAGCAGAGCTGTGTGTATGTGTGAAGCAGAGCTGTGTGTGTGAAGCAGAGCTGTGTGTGTGTGTGTGTGAAGCAGAGCTGTGTGAAGCAGGGCTGTGTGTGTGTGAAGCAGAGCTGTTTGTGTGTGTGAAGCAGAGCTCTGTCTGTGTGTGTGTGTGTGTGTGTGTGTGAAGCAGAGCTGTGTGTGTGTGAAGCTTAGCTGTGTGTGTAAAGCAGAGCTGTGTGTCTGTGTGTGAAGCAGAGCTGTGTGTGTGTGTGTGTGTGTGAAGCCGAGCTGTGTGTTTGAAGCTGAGCTGTGTGTGTGAAGCAGAGCTGTGTGTGTGTGTGAAGAAGAGCTGTGCGTGTGAAGCAGAGCTGTGTGTGTGTGAAGCAGAGCTCAGTGTGTGTGTGTCAAGCAGAGCTGTGTGTGTGAAGCAGAGCTTTGTGTGTGTGTGTGTGAAGCAGAGCTGTGTGTGTGAAGCAGAGCTGTGTGTGTGTGAAGCAGAGCTGTGTGTGAAGCAGAGCTCTGTGTGTGTGAAGCAGAGCTGAAAAAAGATGTGTGGCGTGAAGCAGAGCTGTGTGTGTGTGAAGCAGAGCTGAAGAAAGATGTGGGGTGTGAAGCAGAGCTGTGTGTATGTGTGAAGCAGAGCTGTGTGTGTGAATCAGAGCTGTTTGTGTGAAGAAGAGCTGTGCGTGTGTGTGTGAAGCAGAGCTGTGTGAAGCAGGGCTGTGTGTGTGTGAAGCAGAGCTGTTTGTGTGTGTGAAGCAGAGCTCTGTGTGTGTGTGTGTGTGTGTGTGTGTGTGTGTGTGAAACAGAGCTGTGTGTGTGTGTGTGTGTGTGTGTGTGTTTGAAGCAGAGCTGTGTGAAGCAGGGTGTGTGTGTGTGTGTGTGTGTGTGTGTGTGTGTGTGTGAAGCAGAGCTGTGTGTGTGTGTGTGTGTGTGTGTGTGAAGCAGAGCTGTGTGTGTGAAGCAGAGCTGTGTGTGTGTGTGTGTGTGTGTGTGAAGCAGAGCTGTGTGTGTGAAGCAGAGCTGTGTGTGTGTGAAGCAGAGCTGTGTGTGTGTGAAGCAGAGCTGTGTGTGTGTGAAGCAGAGATGTGTGTGTGTGTGTGTGTCTGTGAAGCAGAGCTGTGTGTGTGTGTGTGTGTGTGAAGCAGAGCTGTGTGTGAGAAGCAGAGCTGTGTGTGTGTGAAGCAGAGCTCAGTGTGTGTGTGTGAAGCAAAGCTGTGTGTGAAGCAGAGCTTTGTGTGTGTGTGTGTGTGTGTGTGTGTGTGTGAAGCAGAGCTGTGTGTGTGAAGCAGAGCTGTGTGTGTGTGTGTGTGAAGCAGAGCTGTGTGTGAAGCAGAGCTCTGTGTGTGTGAAGCAGAGCTGAAAAAAGATGTGTGGTGTGAAGCAGAGCTGTGTGTGTGTGAAGCAGAGCTGAAGAAAGATGTGTGGTGTGAAGCAGAGCTGTGTGTATGTGTGAAGCAGAGCTGTGTGTGTGAAGCAGAGCTGTGTGTGTGTGTGAAGCAGAGCTGTGTGAAGCAGGGCTGTGTGTGTGTGAAGCAGAGCTGTTTGTGTGTGTGAAGCAGAGCTCTGTGTGTGTGTGTGTGTGTGTGAAGCAGAGCTGTGTGTGTGTGAAGCTAAGCTGTGTGTGTAAAGCAGAGCTGTGTGTGTGTGTGAAGCAGAGCTGTGTGTGTGTGTGTGTGAAGCCGAGCTGTGTGTTTGAAGCAGAGATGTGTATGTGTGTGTGAAGCAGAGCTGTGTGTGTGAAGCTGAGCTGTGTGTGTGAAGCAGAGCTGTGTGTGTGTGTGAAGAAGAGCTGTGTGTGTGAAGCAGAGCTGTGTGTGTGAAGCAGAGCTGTGTGTGTGTGTGAAGCAGAGCTGTGTGTGTGAAGCAGAGCTTTGTGTGTGTGTGTGTGTGTGTGAAGCAGAGCTGTGTGTGTGTGTGAAGCAGAGCTGTGTGTGAAGCAGAGCTCTGTGTGTGTGAAGCAGAGCTGAAAAAAGATGTGTGGCGTGAAGCAGAGCTGTGTGTGTGTGAAGCAGAGCTGAAGAAAGATGTGTGGTGTGAAGCAGAGCTGTGTGTATGTGTGAAGCAGAGCTGTGTGTGTGAATCAGAGCTGTGTGTTTGTGTGAAGAATAGCTGTGTGTGTGTGTGTGAAGCAGAGCTGTGTGAAGCAGGGCTGTGTGTGTGTGAAGCAGAGCTGTTTGTGTGTGTGAAGCAGAGCTCTCTGTGTGTGTGTGTGTGTGTGTGTGTGTGAAACAGAGCTGTGTGTGTGTGTGTGTGTGTGTGAAGCAGAGCTGTGTGTGTGTGTTTGAAGCAGAGCTGTGTGAAGCAGGGTGTGTGTGTGTGTGTGAAGCAGAGCTGTGTGTGTGTGTGTGTGTGTGTGTGTGTGTGTGAAGCAGAGCTGTGTGTGTGAAGCAGAGCTGTGTGTGTGTGTGTGTGTGTGTGAAGCAGAGCTGTGTGTGTGAAGCAGGGATGTGTGTGTGTGAAGCAGAGCTGTTTGTGTGTGTGAAGCAGAGCTCTGTGTGTGTGTGTGTGTGTGTGTGAAGCAGAGCTGTGTTTGTGTGTGTGTGTATGTGTGAAGCAGAGCTGTGTGTGTGTGTGTTTGAAGCAGAGCTGTGTGAAGCAGGGTGTGTGTGTGTGTGTGAAGCAGAGCTGTGTGTGTTTGAAGCAGAGCTGTGTGTGTGTGTGTGAAGCAAAGCTGTGTGTGTGTGAAGCAGAGCTGTGTGTGTGAAGCAGAGCTGTGTGTGTAAAGCAGAGCTGTGTGCGTGTGAGTGTGTGTGTGTGAAGCAGAGCTATGTGTGTGAAGCAGAGCTGTGTGTGTGTGAAGCAGAATTGTGTGTGTGTGTGTGTGAGAGTGTGAAGCAGAGCTGTGTGTGTGTGAAGCAGAGCTGTGTGTGTGTGTGTGTGTGTGAAGCAGAGCTGTGTGTGTGTAAAGAAGAGTTGTGTGTGAAGCAGAGCTGTGTGTGAAGCAGAGCTGTGTGTGTGTCAGAAGCAGAGCTGTGTGTGTCTGAAGCAGAGCTGTGTGTGTGTGAAGCAGAGCTGTGTGTGAAGCATATCTGTGTGTGTGTAAAGCAGAGCTGTGTTTGAAGCAGAGCTGTGTGTGTGTGAAGCAGAGCTGTGTGTGTGTGTGTGCGTGTGAAGCAGAGCTGTGTGTGTGTGTGTGTGAAGCAGAGCTGTGTGTGTGTAAAGCAGAGCTGTGTGAGTGTGTGAAGCAGAGCTGTGTGTGTGTAAAGCAGAGCTGTGTGTGTGTGTGTGAAGCAGAGCTGTGTGTGTGTGAAGCAGAGCTGTGTGTGTGTGAAGCAGAGCTGTGTGTGTGAAGCAGAGCTGTGTGTGTGTGTGTGAGTGTGTTAGTGTGAAGCAGAGCTGTGTGTGTGTGTTTCTGTGAAGCAGATCTGTGTGTGTGTGTATATATGAATCAAAGCAGTCTGTGTGGCACCCCAGAACTATATGGGTTACCCAGTGCGCTAAGCCACCCATCCCAGTAATGTGGGATGAATAAAAAAATATGTGAGTAACTCTACTTTCTGTATATAAGTGACGGCTGTGAGTGATCCTGGACTGTATCTGTATGTGTATGTGTGTGTGTGTGTGTGTGAAGCAGAGCTTTGTGTGTGTGTGAAGCAGAGCTGAAGAAAGATGTGTGGTGTGCAGCAGAGCTGTGTGTGTGTGTGAAGCAGAGCTGAAGAAAGATTTGGGGTGTGAAGCAGAGCTGTGTGTGTGTGTAAAGCAGAACTGTGTGTGAAGCAGAGCTGTGTGTGTATGTGTGTGTGTGTGTGTGTGAAGCAGAGCTGTGTGTGTGTGTGCGTGTGTGTGAAGCAGAGCTGTGTGTGTGTGAAGTAGAGATGTGTGTATGTGTGTGTGTGTGTGAAGCAGAGCTGTGTGTGAAGCAGAGCTGTGTGTGTGTGAAGCAGAGCTGTGTGTGAAGCAGAGCTGTGTGTGTGTGAAGCACAGCTGTGTGTGTGAAGCAGAGCTGTGTGTGTGAAGAAGAGCTGTGTGTTTGTGTGAAGCAGAGCTGTGTGTGTGTGTGTAGCAGAGCTGTGTGAAGCAGGGCTGTGTGTGTGTGTGTGAAGCAGAGCTGTGTGTGTGTGTGTGTGTGTGTGTGTGAAGCAGAGCTGTGTGTGGGAAGCAGAGCTGTGTGTGTGTGTGAAGTAGAGCTGCGTTTGAAGCAGTGCTGAGTGTGAAGCAGAGCTGTGTGTGTGAAGCAGAGCTGTGTGTGTGAGGCAGAGCTGTGTTTGAAGCAGAGCTGTGTGTGTGTGAAGCAGAGCTGTGTGTGTGTGTGTGTGAAGCAGAGCTGCATGTGTGTGTGTGTGTGTGTGAAGCAGAGCTGTGTGTGTGTGTTGTGTGTGAAGCAGAGCTGTGTGTGTGTGTGTGTGTGTGTGAAGTAGAGCTGTGTGTGAAGAAGAGCTGTGTGTGTGAAGCAGAGCTGTGTGTGTGAAGCAGAGCTGTGTGTGACGCAGAGCTGTGTGTGTGTGTGTGAAGCAGAGCTGTGCGTGTGTGTGTGTGTATGAAGCAGAGCTGTGTGTGAAGCAGAGCTGTGTGTGTGTGTGAAGCAGAGCTGAAGAAAGATGTGTGGTGTGAAGCAGAGCTGTGTGTGTGTGAAGCAGAGCTGAAGAAAGATTTGTGGTGTGAAACAGAGCTGTGTGTGTGTGTGTGAAGCAGAGCTGTGTGTGTGAAGCAGAGCAGTGTGTGTATGTGAAGCAGAGCTGTGTGTGTGTGTGTGTGTGTGAAGCAGAGCTGTGTGTGTGTGTGAAGCAGAGCTGTGTGTGTGTGAAGCAGAGCTGTGTGTGTGTGAAGCAGAGCTGTGTGTGTGTGAAGCAGAGATGTGTGTGTGTGTGTGTGTGTGTGTGTCTGTGAAGCAGAGCTGTGTGTGTGTGTGTGTGTGAAGCAGAGCTGTGTGTGAGAAGCAGAGCTGTGTGTGTGTGAAGCAGAGCTGTGTGTGAAACAGAGCTTGGTGTGTGTGAAGCAGAGCTGAAAAAAGATGTGAAGTGTGAAGCAGAGCTGTGTGTGTGTGTGTGTGTGTGTGTAAAGCAGAGCTGAAGAAAGATGTGTGGTGTGAAGCAGAGCTGTGTGTATGTGTGAAGCAGAGCTGTGTGTGTGAAGCAGAGCTGTGTGTTTGTGTAAAGCAGAGCTGTGTGTGTGTGTGTGTGTGAAGCAGAGCTGTGTGTGTGTGTGTGTGTGTGAAGCCGAGCTGTGTGTTTGAAGCAGAGATATGTGTGTGTGTGTGTGTGTGTGTGAAGCAGAGCTGTGTGTGTGTGAAGCTGAGCTGTGTGTGAAGCAGAGCTGTGTGTGTGTGTGAAGAAGAACTGTGTGTGTGTGAAGCAGAGCTGTGTGTGTGAAGCAGAGCTGTGTGTGTGTGTGTGTGTGTGTGTGTGTGTGAAGCAGAGCTGTGTGTGTGTGTGTGTGTGTGTGTGTGTGTGTGTGAAGCAGAACTGTGTGTGTGAAGCAGAGCTGTGTGTGTGTGTGAAGCAGAGCTGTGTGTGTGTGAAGCAGAGCTGTGTGTGTGTAAACAGAGCTGTGTGTGAAGCAGAGCTGTGTGTGTGAAGAAGAGCTGTGTGTGTGTGTGTGTGTGTGTGTGTGTGTGTGAAGCAGAGCTGTGTGTGTGTGAAGCAGAGCTGTGGTGAAGCAGAGCTCTGTGTGTGTGAAGCAGAGCTGAAAAAAGATGTGTGGTGTGAAGCAGAGCTGTGTGTGTGTGAAGCAGAGCTGAAGAAAGATATGTGGTGTGAAACAGAGCTGTGTGTATGTGTGAAGCAGAGCTGTGTGTGTGAATCAGAGCTGTGTGTTTGTGTGAAGCAGAGCTGTGTGTGTGTTTGTGTGTGTGTGTGTGTGTGTGTGTGTGAAGCAGAGCTATGTGAAGCAGGGATGTGTGTGTGTGAAGCAGAGCTGTTTGTGTGTGTGAAGCAGAGCTCTGTGTGTGTGTGTGTGTGTGTGAAGCAGAGCTGTGTTTGTGTGTGTGTGTGTATGTGTGAAGCAGAGCTGTGTGTGTGTGTGTGTTTGAAGCAGAACTGTGTGAAGCAGGGTGTGTGTGTGTGTGTGAAGCAGAGCTGTGTGTGTTTGAAGCAGAGCTGTGTGTGTGTGTGTGAAGCAGAGCTGTGTGTGTGTGTGTGTGTGTGTGAAGCAGAGCTGTGTGTGTGAAGCAGAGCTGTGTGTGTAAAGCAGAGCTGTGTGTGTGTGAGTGTGTGTGTGTGAAGCAGAGCTATGTGTGTGAAGCAGAGCTGTGTGTGTGTGAAGCAGAATTGTGTGTGTGTGTGTGTGTGTGAGAGTGTGAAGCAGAGCTGTGTGTGTGTGTGAAGCAGAGCTGTGTGTGTGTGTGAAGCAGAGCTGTGTGTGTGTAAAGAAGAGTTGTGTGTGAAGCAGAGCTGTGTGTGTGAAGCAGAGCTGTGTGTGTGTCAGAAGCAGAGCTGTGTGTGTCTGAAGCAGAGCTGTGTGTGAAGCAGAGCTGTGTGTGAAGCATATCTGTGTGTGTGTAAAGCAGAGCTGTGTTTGAAGCAGAGCTGTGTGTGTGTGAAGCAGAGCTGTGTGTGTGTATGCGCGTGTGAAGCAGAGCTGTGTGTGTGTGTGTGTGTGTGAAGCAGAGCTGTGTGTGTGTAAAGCAGAGCTGTGTGAGTGTGTGAAGCAGAGCTGTGTGTGTGTAAAGCAGAGCTGTGTGTGTGTGTGTGTGAAGCAGAGCTGTGTGTGTGTGAAGCAGAGCTGTGTGTGTGTGAAGCAGAGCTGTGTGTGTGAAGCAGAGCTGTGTGTGTGTGTGTGTGTGTGAGTGTGTTAGTGTGAAGCAGAGCTGTGTGTGTGTGTGTCTGTGAAGCAGATCTGTGTGTGTGTGTATATATGAATCAAAGCAGTCTTTGTGGCACCCCAGAACTATATGGGTTACCCAGTGCGCTAAGCCACCCATCCCAGTAATGTGGGATGAATAAAAAAATATGTGAGTAACTCTACTTTCTGTATATAAGTGACGGCTGTGAGTGATCCTGGACTGTATCTGTATGTGTGTGTGTGTGTGTGTGTGTGTGTGAAGCAGAGCTTTGTGTGTGTGAAGCAGAGCTGAAGAAAGATGTGTGGTGTGAAGCAGAGCTGTGTGTGTGTGTGAAGCAGAGCTGAAGAAAGATTTGGGGTGTGTAGCAGAGCTGTGTGTGTGTGTAAAGCAGAACTGTGTGTGAAGCAGAGCTGTGTGTGTATGTGTGTGTGTGTGTGTGTGAAGCAGAGCTGTGTGTGTGTGTGCGTGTGTGTGAAGCAGAGCTGTGTGTGTGTGTGTGAAGTAGAGATGTGTGTGTGTGTGTGTGTGTGTGAAGCAGAGCTGTGTGTGAAGCAGAGCTGTGTGTGTGTGAAGCAGAGCTGTGTGTGAAGCAGAGCTGTGTGTGTGTGAAGCACAGCTGTGTGTGAAGCAGAGCTGTGTGTGTGTAGAAGAGCTGTGTGTTTGTGTGAAGCAGAGCTGTGTGTGTGTGTGTAGCAGAGCTGTGTGAAGCAGGGCTGTGTGTGTGTGTGTGTGTGAAGCAGAGCTGTGTGTGTGTGTGTGTGTGTGAAGCAGAGCTGTGTGTGGGAAGCAGAGCTGTGTGTGTGTGTGAAGTAGAGCTGCGTTTGAAGCAGTGCTGTGTGTGAAGCAGAGCTGTGTGTGTATGTGTGTCTGTGAGTGTGAAGCAGAGCTGTGTGTGTGAAGCAGAGCTGTGTGTGTGAGGCAGAGCTGTGTTTGAAGCAGAGCTGTGTGTGTGTGTGAAGCAGAGCTGTGTGTGTGTGTGTGTGTGTGTGAAGCAGAGCTGCATGTGTGTGTGTGTGTGTGTGTGAAGCAGAGCTGTGTGTGTGTGAAGCAGAGCTGAAAAAAGATGTGTGGCGTGAAGCAGAGCTGTGTGTGTGTGAAGCAGAGCTGAAGAAAGATGTGTGGTGTGAAGCAGAGCTGTGTGTATGTGTGAAGCAGAGCTGTGTGTGTGAATCAGAGCTGTGTGTTTGTGTGAAGAATAGCTGTGTGTGTGTGTGTGAAGCAGAGCTGTGTGAAGCAGGGCTGTGTGTGTGTGAAGCAGAGCTGTTTGTGTGTGTGAAGCAGAGCTCTCTGTGTGTGTGTGTGTGTGTGTGTGTGTGTGAAACAGAGCTGTGTGTGTGTGTGTGTGTGTGTGAAGCAGAGCTGTGTGTGTGTGTTTGAAGCAGAGCTGTGTGAAGCAGGGTGTGTGTGTGTGTGTGAAGCAGAGCTGTGTGTGTGTGTGTGTGTGTGTGTGTGAAGCAGAGCTGTGTGTGTGAAGCAGAGCTGTGTGTGTGTGTGTGTGTGTGTGAAGCAGAGCTGTGTGTGTGAAGCAGGGATGTGTGTGTGTGAAGCAGAGCTGTTTGTGTGTGTGAAGCAGAGCTCTGTGTGTGTGTGTGTGTGTGTGTGTGTGTGAAGCAGAGCTGTGTTTGTGTGTGTGTGTATGTGTGAAGCAGAGCTGTGTGTGTGTGTGTGTTTGAAGCAGAGCTGTGTGAAGCAGGGTGTGTGTGTGTGTGTGAAGCAGAGCTGTGTGTGTTTGAAGCAGAGCTGTGTGTGTGTGTGAAGCAAAGCTGTGTGTGTGTGAAGCAGAGCTGTGTGTGTGAAGCAGAGCTGTGTGTGTAAAGCAGAGCTGTGTGCGTGTGAGTGTGTGTGTGTGAAGCAGAGCTATGTGTGTGAAGCAGAGCTGTGTGTGTGTGAAGCAGAATTGTGTGTGTGTGTGTGTGAGAGTGTGAAGCAGAGCTGTGTGTGTGTGAAGCAGAGCTGTGTGTGTGTGTGTGTGTGTGAAGCAGAGCTGTGTGTGTGTAAAGAAGAGTTGTGTGTGAAGCAGAGCTGTGTGTGAAGCAGAGCTGTGTGTGTGTCAGAAGCAGAGCTGTGTGTGTCTGAAGCAGAGCTGTGTGTGTGTGAAGCAGAGCTGTGTGTGAAGCATATCTGTGTGTGTGTAAAGCAGAGCTGTGTTTGAAGCAGAGCTGTGTGTGTGTGAAGCAGAGCTGTGTGTGTGTGTGTGCGTGTGAAGCAGAGCTGTGTGTGTGTGTGTGTGAAGCAGAGCTGTGTGTGTGTAAAGCAGAGCTGTGTGAGTGTGTGAAGCAGAGCTGTGTGTGTGTAAAGCAGAGCTGTGTGTGTGTGTGTGAAGCAGAGCTGTGTGTGTGTGAAGCAGAGCTGTGTGTGTGTGAAGCAGAGCTGTGTGTGTGAAGCAGAGCTGTGTGTGTGTGTGTGAGTGTGTTAGTGTGAAGCAGAGCTGTGTGTGTGTGTGTCTGTGAAGCAGATCTGTGTGTGTGTGTATATATGAATCAAAGCAGTCTGTGTGGCACCCCAGAACTATATGGGTTACCCAGTGCGCTAAGCCACCCATCCCAGTAATGTGGGATGAATAAAAAAATATGTGAGTAACTCTACTTTCTGTATATAAGTGACGGCTGTGAGTGATCCTGGACTGTATCTGTATGTGTATGTGTGTGTGTGTGTGTGTGAAGCAGAGCTTTGTGTGTGTGTGAAGCAGAGCTGAAGAAAGATGTGTGGTGTGCAGCAGAGCTGTGTGTGTGTGTGAAGCAGAGCTGAAGAAAGATTTGGGGTGTGAAGCAGAGCTGTGTGTGTGTGTAAAGCAGAACTGTGTGTGAAGCAGAGCTGTGTGTGTATGTGTGTGTGTGTGTGTGTGAAGCAGAGCTGTGTGTGTGTGTGCGTGTGTGTGAAGCAGAGCTGTGTGTGTGAAGTAGAGATGTGTGTATGTGTGTGTGTGTGTGAAGCAGAGCTGTGTGTGAAGCAGAGCTGTGTGTGTGTGAAGCAGAGCTGTGTGTGAAGCAGAGCTGTGTGTGTGTGAAGCACAGCTGTGTGTGTGAAGCAGAGCTGTGTGTGTGAAGAAGAGCTGTGTGTTTGTGTGAAGCAGAGCTGTGTGTGTGTGTGTAGCAGAGCTGTGTGAAGCAGGGCTGTGTGTGTGTGTGTGAAGCAGAGCTGTGTGTGTGTGTGTGTGTGTGTGTGTGAAGCAGAGCTGTGTGTGGGAAGCAGAGCTGTGTGTGTGTGTGAAGTAGAGCTGCGTTTGAAGCAGTGCTGAGTGTGAAGCAGAGCTGTGTGTGTGAAGCAGAGCTGTGTGTGTGAGGCAGAGCTGTGTTTGAAGCAGAGCTGTGTGTGTGTGAAGCAGAGCTGTGTGTGTGTGTGTGTGAAGCAGAGCTGCATGTGTGTGTGTGTGTGTGTGAAGCAGAGCTGTGTGTGTGTGTTGTGTGTGAAGCAGAGCTGTGTGTGTGTGTGTGTGTGTGTGAAGTAGAGCTGTGTGTGAAGAAGAGCTGTGTGTGTGAAGCAGAGCTGTGTGTGTGAAGCAGAGCTGTGTGTGACGCAGAGCTGTGTGTGTGTGTGTGAAGCAGAGCTGTGCGTGTGTGTGTGTGTATGAAGCAGAGCTGTGTGTGAAGCAGAGCTGTGTGTGTGTGTGAAGCAGAGCTGAAGAAAGATGTGTGGTGTGAAGCAGAGCTGTGTGTGTGTGAAGCAGAGCTGAAGAAAGATTTGTGGTGTGAAACAGAGCTGTGTGTGTGTGTGAAGCAGAGCTGTGTGTGAAGCAGAGCAGTGTGTGTATGTGAAGCAGAGCTGTGTGTGTGTGTGTGTGTGAAGCAGAGCTGTGTGTGTGTGTGAAGCAGAGCTGTGTGTGTGTGAAGCAGAGCTGTGTGTGTGTGAAGCAGAGCTGTGTGTGTGTGAAGCAGAGATGTGTGTGTGTGTGTGTGTGTGTGTGTCTGTGAAGCAGAGCTGTGTGTGTGTGTGTGTGTGAAGCAGAGCTGTGTGTGAGAAGCAGAGCTGTGTGTGTGTGAAGCAGAGCTGTGTGTGAAACAGAGCTTGGTGTGTGTGAAGCAGAGCTGAAAAAAGATGTGAAGTGTGAAGCAGAGCTGTGTGTGTGTGTGTGTGTGTGTGTAAAGCAGAGCTGAAGAAAGATGTGTGGTGTGAAGCAGAGCTGTGTGTATGTGTGAAGCAGAGCTGTGTGTGTGAAGCAGAGCTGTGTGTTTGTGTAAAGCAGAGCTGTGTGTGTGTGTGTGTGTGAAGCAGAGCTGTGTGTGTGTGTGTGTGTGTGAAGCCGAGCTGTGTGTTTGAAGCAGAGATATGTGTGTGTGTGTGTGTGTGTGAAGCAGAGCTGTGTGTGTGTGAAGCTGAGCTGTGTGTGAAGCAGAGCTGTGTGTGTGTGTGAAGAAGAACTGTGTGTGTGTGAAGCAGAGCTGTGTGTGTGAAGCAGAGCTGTGTGTGTGTGTGTGTGTGTGTGTGTGTGTGAAGCAGAGCTGTGTGTGTGTGTGTGTGTGTGTGTGTGTGTGTGAAGCAGAACTGTGTGTGTGAAGCAGAGCTGTGTGTGTGTGTGAAGCAGAGCTGTGTGTGTGTGAAGCAGAGCTGTGTGTGTGTAAACAGAGCTGTGTGTGAAGCAGAGCTGTGTGTGTGAAGAAGAGCTGTGTGTGTGTGTGTGTGTGTGTGTGTGTGTGTGAAGCAGAGCTGTGTGTGTGTGAAGCAGAGCTGTGGTGAAGCAGAGCTCTGTGTGTGTGAAGCAGAGCTGAAAAAAGATGTGTGGTGTGAAGCAGAGCTGTGTGTGTGTGAAGCAGAGCTGAAGAAAGATATGTGGTGTGAAACAGAGCTGTGTGTATGTGTGAAGCAGAGCTGTGTGTGTGAATCAGAGCTGTGTGTTTGTGTGAAGCAGAGCTGTGTGTGTGTTTGTGTGTGTGTGTGTGTGTGTGTGTGTGAAGCAGAGCTATGTGAAGCAGGGATGTGTGTGTGTGAAGCAGAGCTGTTTGTGTGTGTGAAGCAGAGCTCTGTGTGTGTGTGTGTGTGTGTGTGTGTGAAGCAGAGCTGTGTTTGTGTGTGTGTGTGTATGTGTGAAGCAGAGCTGTGTGTGTGTGTGTGTTTGAAGCAGAGCTGTGTGAAGCAGGGTGTGTGTGTGTGTGTGAAGCAGAGCTGTGTGTGTTTGAAGCAGAGCTGTGTGTGTGTGTGTGAAGCAGAGCTGTGTGTGTGTGTGTGTGTGTGAAGCAGAGCTGTGTGTGTGAAGCAGAGCTGTGTGTGTAAAGCAGAGCTGTGTGTGTGTGAGTGTGTGTGTGTGAAGCAGAGCTATGTGTGTGAAGCAGAGCTGTGTGTGTGTGAAGCAGAATTGTGTGTGTGTGTGTGTGTGTGAGAGTGTGAAGCAGAGCTGTGTGTGTGTGTGAAGCAGAGCTGTGTGTGTGTGTGAAGCAGAGCTGTGTGTGTGTAAAGAAGAGTTGTGTGTGAAGCAGAGCTGTGTGTGTGAAGCAGAGCTGTGTGTGTGTCAGAAGCAGAGCTGTGTGTGTCTGAAGCAGAGCTGTGTGTGAAGCAGAGCTGTGTGTGAAGCATATCTGTGTGTGTGTAAAGCAGAGCTGTGTTTGAAGCAGAGCTGTGTGTGTGTGAAGCAGAGCTGTGTGTGTGTATGCGCGTGTGAAGCAGAGCTGTGTGTGTGTGTGTGTGTGTGAAGCAGAGCTGTGTGTGTGTAAAGCAGAGCTGTGTGAGTGTGTGAAGCAGAGCTGTGTGTGTGTAAAGCAGAGCTGTGTGTGTGTGTGTGTGAAGCAGAGCTGTGTGTGTGTGAAGCAGAGCTGTGTGTGTGTGAAGCAGAGCTGTGTGTGTGAAGCAGAGCTGTGTGTGTGTGTGTGTGTGTGAGTGTGTTAGTGTGAAGCAGAGCTGTGTGTGTGTGTGTCTGTGAAGCAGATCTGTGTGTGTGTGTATATATGAATCAAAGCAGTCTTTGTGGCACCCCAGAACTATATGGGTTACCCAGTGCGCTAAGCCACCCATCCCAGTAATGTGGGATGAATAAAAAAATATGTGAGTAACTCTACTTTCTGTATATAAGTGACGGCTGTGAGTGATCCTGGACTGTATCTGTATGTGTGTGTGTGTGTGTGTGTGTGTGTGAAGCAGAGCTTTGTGTGTGTGAAGCAGAGCTGAAGAAAGATGTGTGGTGTGAAGCAGAGCTGTGTGTGTGTGTGAAGCAGAGCTGAAGAAAGATTTGGGGTGTGTAGCAGAGCTGTGTGTGTGTGTAAAGCAGAACTGTGTGTGAAGCAGAGCTGTGTGTGTATGTGTGTGTGTGTGTGTGTGAAGCAGAGCTGTGTGTGTGTGCGTGTGTGTGAAGCAGAGCTGTGTGTGTGTGTGTGAAGTAGAGATGTGTGTGTGTGTGTGTGTGTGTGAAGCAGAGCTGTGTGTGAAGCAGAGCTGTGTGTGTGTGAAGCAGAGCTGTGTGTGAAGCAGAGCTGTGTGTGTGTGAAGCACAGCTGTGTGTGAAGCAGAGCTGTGTGTGTGTAGAAGAGCTGTGTGTTTGTGTGAAGCAGAGCTGTGTGTGTGTGTGTAGCAGAGCTGTGTGAAGCAGGGCTGTGTGTGTGTGTGTGTGTGTGAAGCAGAGCTGTGTGTGTGTGTGTGTGTGTGAAGCAGAGCTGTGTGTGGGAAGCAGAGCTGTGTGTGTGTGTGAAGTAGAGCTGCGTTTGAAGCAGTGCTGTGTGTGAAGCAGAGCTGTGTGTGTATGTGTGTCTGTGAGTGTGAAGCAGAGCTGTGTGTGTGAAGCAGAGCTGTGTGTGTGAGGCAGAGCTGTGTTTGAAGCAGAGCTGTGTGTGTGTGTGAAGCAGAGCTGTGTGTGTGTGTGTGTGTGTGTGAAGCAGAGCTGCATGTGTGTGTGTGTGTGTGTGAAGCAGAGCTGTGTGTGTGTGTTGTGTGTGAAGCAGAGCTGTGTGTGTGTGTGTGTGTGTGTGAAGTAGAGCTGTGTGTGAAGCAGAGCTGTGTGTGTGAAGCAGAGCTGTGTGTGTGAAGCAGAGCTGTGTGTGACGCAGAGCTGTGTGTGTGTGTGTGTGTGTGTGTGTGAAGCAGAGCTGTGCGTGTGTGTGTGTGTATGAAGCAGAGCTGTGTGTGAAGCAGAGCTGTGTGTGTGTGTGAAGCAGAGCTGAAGAAAGATGTGTGGTGTGAAGCAGAGCTGTGTGTGTGTGAAGCAGAGCTGAAGAAAGATTTGTGGTGTGAAACAGAGCTGTGTGTGTGTGTGTGAAGCAGAGCTGTGTGTGTGAAGCAGAGCTGTCTGTGTATGTGAAGCAGAGCTGTGTGTGTGTGTGTGTGTGTGTGTGTGTGTGAAGGAGAGCTGTGTGTGTGTGAAGCAGAGCTGTGTGTGTGTGAAGCAGAGCTGTGTGTGTGTGAAGCAGAGCTGTGTGTGTGTGAAGCAGAGATGTGTGTGTGTGTGTGTGTGTCTGTGAAGCAGAGCTGTGTGTGTGTGTGTGAAGCAGAGCTGTGTGTGAGAAGCAGAGCTGTGTGTGTGTGTGTGAAGCAGAGCTGTGTGTGAAACAGAGCTTGGTGTGTGTGAAGCAGAGCTGAAAAAAGATGTGAAGTGTGAAGCAGAGCTGTGTGTGTGTGTGTGTGTGTGTAAAGCAGAGCTGAAGAAAGATGTGTGGTGTGAAGCAGAGCTGTGTGTATGTGTGAAGCAGAGCTGTGTGTGTGAAGCAGAGCTGTGTGTTTGTGTAAAGCAGAGCTGTGTGTGTGTGTGTGTGTGTGAAGCAGAGCTGTGTGTGTGTGTGTGTGTGTGAAGCCGAGCTGTGTGTTTGAAGCAGAGATATGTGTGTGTGTGTGTGTGTGAAGCAGAGCTGTGTGTGTGTGAAGCTGAGCTGTGTGTGTGAAGCAGAGCTGTGTGTGTGTGTGAAGAAGAACTGTGTGTGTGTGAAGCAGAGCTGTGTGTGTGAAGCAGAGCTGTGTGTGTGTGTGTGTGTGTGTGTGTGTGTGTGTGTGTGTGTGAAGCAGAGCTGTGTGTGTGTGTGTGTGTGTGAAGCAGAACTGTGTGTGTGAAGCAGAGCTGTGTGTGTGTGAAGCAGAGCTGTGTGTGTGTGAAGCAGAGCTGTGTGTGTGTAAACAGAGCTGTGTGTGAAGCAGAGCTGTGTGTGTGTGAAGAAGAGCTGTGTGTGTGTGTGTGTGTGTGTGTGTGTGTGTGAAGCAGAGCTGTGTGTGTGTGTGTGTGTGAAGCAGAGCTGTGGTGAAGCAGAGCTCTGTGTGTGTGAAGCAGAGCTGAAAAAAGATGTGTGGTGTGAAGCAGAGCTGTGTGTGTGTGAAGCAGAGCTGAAGAAAGATATGTGGTGTGAAACAGAGCTGTGTGTATGTGTGAAGCAGAGCTGTGTGTGTGAATCAGAGCTGTGTGTTTGTGTGAAGCAGAGCTGTGTGTGTGTTTGTGTGTGTGTGTGTGTGTGTGTGTGAAGCAGAGCTATGTGAAGCAGGGATGTGTGTGTGTGAAGCAGAGCTGTTTGTGTGTGTGAAGCAGAGCTCTGTGTGTGTGTGTGTGTGTGTGAAGCAGAGCTGTGTTTGTGTGTGTGTGTGAAGCAGAGCTGTGTGTGTGTGTTTGAAGCAGAGCTGTGTGAAGCAGGGTGTGTGTGTGTGAAGCAGAGCTGTGTGTGTGTGAAGCAGAGCTGTGTGTGTAAAGCAGAGCTGTGTGTGTGAGTGTGTGAAGCAGAGCTGTGTGTGTGTAAAGCAGAGCTGTGTGTGTGTGTGTGTGTGTGTGAAGCAGAGCTGTGTGTGTGTGAAGCAGAGCTGTGTGTGTGTGTGTGAAGCAGAGCTGTGTGTGAAGCAGAGCTGTGTGTGTGTGTGTGTGAGTGTGTGTGTGTGAAGCAGAGCTGTGTGTGTGTGTCTGTGAAGCAGATCTGTGTGTGTGTGTATATATGAATCAAAGCAGTCTGTGCGGCACCCCAGAACTATATGGGTTCCCCAGTGCGCTAAGCCACCCATCCCAGTAATGTGGGATGAATAAAAAAATATGTGAGTAACTCTACTTTCTGTATATAAGTGATGGCTGTGAGTGATCCTGGACTGTATCTGTATGTGTGTGTGTGTGTGTGTGTGTGTGTGTGTGTGTGTGTGTGTGTGAAGCAGAGCTTTGTGTGTGTGTGAAGCAGAGCTGAAGAAAGATGTGTGGTGTGAAGCAGAGCTGTGTGTGTGTGTGTGAAGCAGAGCTGAAGAAGGATTTGGGATGTGAAGCAGAGCTGTGTGTGTGTGTAAAGCAGAGCTGTGTGTGAAGCAGAGCTGTGTGTGTATGTGTGTGTGTGTGTGTGTGTGAAGTAGAGATGTGTGTGTGTGTGTGTGTGTGTGAAGCAGAGCTGTGTGTGAAGCAGAGCTGTGTGTGTGTGAAGCAGAGCTGTGTGTGAAGCAAAGCTGTGTGTGTGTGAAGCAGAGCTGTGTGTGTGAAGCAGAGCTGTGTGTGTGAAGAAGAGCTGTGTGTTTGTGTGAAGCAGAGCTGTGTGTGTGTGTGTAGCAGAGCTGTGTGAAGCAGGGCTGTGTGTGTGTGTGTGTGTGTGAAGCAGAGCTGTGTGTGTGTGTGTGTGTGTGAAGCAGAGCTGTGTGTGGGAAGCATAGCTGTGTGTGTGTGTGAAGCAGAGCTGCGTTTGAAGCAGAGCTGTGTGTGAAGCAGAGCTGTGTGTATGTGTGTCTGTGAGTGTGAAGCAGAGCTGTGTGTGTGAAGCAGAGCTGTGTGTGTGAGGCAGAGCTGTGTTTGAAGCAGAGCTGTGTGTGTGTGAAGCAGAGCTGTGTGTGTGTGTGTGTGAAGCAGAGCTGCATGTGTGTGTGTGTGTGTGTGTGTGTGTGTGTGAACAGAGCTGTGTGTGTGTGTGTTGTGTGTGAAGCAGAGCTGTGTGTGTGTGTGTGTGTGTGTGAAGTAGAGCTGTGTGTGAAGCAGAGCTGTGTGTGTGAATCAGACCTGTGTGTGTGAAGCAGAGCTGTGTGTGACGCAGAGCTGTGTGTGTGTGTGTGTGAAGCAGAGCTGTGCGTGTGTGTGTGTGTGTGTGTGTGTGTATGAAGCAGAGCTGTGTGTGAAGCAGAGCTGTGTGTGTGTGTGAAGCAGAGCTGAAGAAAGATGTGTGGTGTGAAGCAGAGCTGTGTTTGTGTGAAGCAGAGCTGAAGAAAGATTTGTGGTGTGAAGCAGAGCTGTGTGTGTGTGTGAAGCAGAGCTGTGTGTGTGAAGCAGAGCTGTGTGTGTATGTGAAGCAGAGCTGTGTGTGTGTGTGTGAAGCAGAGCTGTGTGTGTGTGTGTGTGAAGCAGAGCTGTGTGTGTGAAGCAGAGCTGTGTGTGTGTGAAGCAGAGATGTGTGTGTGTGTGTGTGTCTGTGAAGCAGAGCTGTTTGTGTGTGTGTGTGAAGCAGAGCTGTGTGTGAGAAGCAGAGCTGTGTGTGTGTGTGAAGCAGAGCTGTGTGTGAAACAGAGCTTGGTGTGTGTGAAGCAGAGCTGAAAAAAGATGTGTGGTGTGAAGCAGAGCTGTGTGTGTGTGTGTGTGTGTGTGTGTGTGTGTGAAGCAGAGCTGAAGAAAGATGTGTGGTGTGAAGCAGAGCTGTGTGTATGTGTGAAGCAGAGCTGTGTGTATGTGTGAAGCAGAGCTGTGTGTGTGTGTGTGTGTGTGTGTGTGTGTGTGTGTGTGTGTGAAGCCGAGCTGTGTGTTTGAAGCAGAGATATGTGTGTGTGTGTGTGTGTGAAGCAGAGCTGTGTGTGTGTGAAGCTGAGCTGTGTGTGAAGCAGAGCTGTGTGTGTGTGTGAAGAACTGTGTGTGTGTGAAGCAGAGCTGTGTGTGTGAAGCAGAGCTGTGTGTGTGTGTGTGTGTGTGTGAAGCAGAGCTGTGTGTGTGTGTGTGTGTGTGAAGCAGAGCTGTGTGTGTGAAGCAGAGCTGTGTGTGTGTGAAGCAGAGCTTTGTGTGTGTGAAGCAGAGCTGTGTGTGTGTAAACAGAGCTGTGTGTGAAGCAGAGCTGTGTGTGTGTGAAGAAGAGCTGTGTGTGTGTGTGTGTTTGTGTGTGAAGCAGAGCTGTGTGTGTGTGTGTGTGAAGCAGAGCTGTGTGTGTGAAGCAGAGCTGTGTGTGTGTGTGAAGCAGAGCTGTGTGTGAAGCAGAGCTCTGTGTGTGTGAAGCAGAGCTGAAAAAAGATGTGTGGTGTGAAGCAGAGCTGTGTGTGTGTGAAGCAGAACTGAATTAAGATATGTGGTGTGAAGCAGAGCTGTGTGTATGTGTGAAGCAGAGCTGTGTGTGTGTTTGTGTGTGTGTGTGTGTGTGAAGCAGAGCTGTGTGAAGCAGGGATGTGTGTGTGTGAAGCAGAGCTGTTTGTGTGTGAAGCAGAGCTCTGTGTGTGTGTGTGTGTGTGTGTGTGTGAAGCAGAGCTGTGTTTGTGTGTGTGTGTGTGTGAAGCAGAGCTGTGTGTGTGTGTGTGTTTAAAGCAGAGCTGTGTGAAGCAGGGTGTGTGTGTGTGTGTGTGTGTGAAGCAGAGCTGTGTGTGTGTGAAGCAGAGCTGTGTGTGTGTGTGTGTGTGTGTGAAGCAGAGCTGTGTGTGTGTGTGAAGCAGAGCTGTGTGTGTGAAGCAGAGCTGTGTGTGTAAAGCAGAGCTGTGTGTGTGAGTGTGTGTGTGTGTGAAGCAGAGCTATGTGTGTGAAGCAGAGCTGTGTGTGTGTGTGAAGCAGAACTGTGTGTGTGAGAGAGTGTGAAGCAGAGCTGTGTGTGTGTGTGAAGCAGAGCTGTGTGTGTGTGTGTGTGTGTGTGAAGCAGAGCTTTGTGTGTGTAAAGAAGAGTTGTGTGTGAAGCAGAGCTGTGTGTGTGAAGCAGAGCTGTGTGTGTGTCAGAAGCAGAGCTGTGTGTGTCTGAAGCAGAGCTGTGTGTGTGTGTGAAGCAGAGCTGTGTGTGTGAAGCATACCTGTGTGTGTGTAAAGCAGAGCTGTGTGTGAAGCAGAGCTGTGTGTGTGTGTGAAGCAGAGCTGTGTGTGTGTGTGCGCGTGTGAAGCAGAGCTGTGTGTGTGTGTGTGTGTGTGTGAAGCAGAGCTGTGTGTGTGTAAAGCAGAGCTGTGTGTGTGAGTGTGTGAAGCAGAGCTGTGTGTGTGTAAAGCAGAGCTGTGTGTGTGTGTGTGTGTGTGTGAAGCAGAGCTGTGTGTGTGTGAAGCAGAGCTGTGTGTGTGTGTGTGAAGCAGAGCTGTGTGTGTGAAGCAGAGCTGTGTGTGTGTGTGTGTGAGTGTGTGTGTGAAGCAGAGCTGTGTGTGTGTGTGTGTCTGTGAAGCAGATCTGTGTGTGTGTGTATATATGAATCAAAGCAGTCTGTGCGGCACCCCAGAACTATATGGGTTCCCCAGTGCGCTAAGCCACCCATCCCAGTAATGTGGGATGAATAAAAAAATATGTGAGTAACTCTACTTTCTGTATATAAGTGACGGCTGTGAGTGATCCTGGACTGTAACTGTATGTGTGTGTGTGTGTGTGTGTGTGTGTGTGTGTGAAGCAGAGCTGTGTGTGTGTGTGTGTGTGTGAAGCAGAGCTGAAGAAAGATGTGTGGTGTGAAGCAGAGCTGTGTGTGTGTGTGAAGCAGAGCTGAAGAAAGATTTGGGGTGTGAAGCAGAGCTGTGTGTGTGTGTAAAGCAGAGCTGTGTGTGAAGCAGAGCTGTGTGTGTATGTGTGTGTGTGTGTGAAGCAGAGCTGTGTGTGTGTGTGTGTGTGCGTGTGTGTGAAGCAGAGCTGTGTGTGTGTGTGTGTGAAGTAGAGATGTGTGTGTGTGTGTGAAGCAGAGCTGTGTGTGAAGCAGAGCTGTGTGTGTGTGAAGCAGAGCTGTGTGTGAAGCAGAGCTGTGTGTGTGTGAAGCAGAGCTGTGTGTGAAGCAGAGCTGTGTGTGTGAAGAAGAGCTGTGTGTTTGTGTGAAGCAGATCTGTGTGTGTGTATATATTAATCAGAGCTTTCTGTGCGGCACCTCAGAACTATATGGGTTCCCCAGAGCGCTAAGCCACCCATCCCAGTAATGTGTACGCTACCAGAGCTGTTTGCCACTCCAGTAACATCTATGCCCCCCCCAATAAAGTCTATGACCCTTGCCTCTCCTGTAATGTATATATTGTAGGCCCCAGCCCCTCCTGTGATGTATATGTAGCAGTGCTCTGTCAATGTGCATGGTGTGCAGTCGTGTTTGTTAGTGATGGCCATCATACAACACAGTCATATGTCCTGGAGGAGCTGCATGGAAACAAGTGGGGGAGGTGAGAGAGGCTGCTGGCGACTTCTCCATATTAACACCTGTAATGCACCTGTATCTGCATGTATGTCAGTGTATATGACTGTGTATATATGTCTGTTCAAATGTATTTTTGTGAATTTGTCTTCAAATATGTATATGTACGTATGCCTGTATGTGTATGTGCGTGTCTGCATGTGGATGGGGCCCACTGAGACTCAATCGGAGGCCACAAAAACCTAAAGCCGGCCCTGGCTGCCTTAACATTGAGATGAATAAAAAAATATGTGAGTAACTCTACTTTCTGTGTATAAGTTACGGCTGTGAGTGATCCTGGACTGTATCTGTATGTGTGTGTGTGTGTGTGTGTGTGTAAGCAGAGCTGTGTCTGTGAAGCAGAGCTGTGTGTGTGTGTGTGTGTGTGTGTGAAACACAGCTCTGTGTGTGTGTGTGTCTGAAGCAGAGCTGTGTGTGTGTGAAGCCGAGCTGTGTGTGTGTGAAGCAGAGCTGTGTGTGTATGAAGCAGAGCTGTGTGTGTGTGTGTGTGTGTGAAGCAGAGCTGTTTGTGTGAAGCAGAGCTGTGTGTGTGTAGCCGAGCTATGTGTGTAAAGCAGAGCTGTGTGTGTGTGAAGCAGAGCTGTGTGTGTGTGAAGCAGAGCTGTGTGTGTATGAAGCAGAGCTGTGTGTGTGTGTGTGTGTGAAGCAGAGCTGTTTGTGTGAAGCAGAGCTGTGTGTGTGAAGCAGAGCTGTGTGTGTGTGAAGCAGAGCTGAAGAAAGATGTGTGGTGTGAAGCAGAGCTGTGTGTGTGAAGCAGAGCTGAAGCAAGATGTGTGGTGTGAAGCAGAGCTGTGTGTATGTGTGAAGCAGAGCTGTGTGTGTGAAGCAGAGCTGTGTGTTTGTGTGAAGCAGAGTTGTGTGTGTGTGTGAAGCAGAACTGTGTGTGTGTGTGTGTGAAACAGACCTGTGTGTGTGAAGCAGAGCTGTGTGTGTGTGAAGCAGAGGTGTGTGTGTGAAGCAGAGCTGTGTGTGTGTGAAACAGAGCTGTGTGTGTGAAGCAAAGCTGTGTGTGTGTGTGTGTGTGAAGCAGAGCTGAAGAAAGATGTGTGGTGTGAAGCAGAGCTGTGTGTATGTGTGTGTGTGTGAAGCAGAGCTGTGTGTTTATGTAAAGCAGAGCTGTGTGTGTGTGTGTGTGTGTGTGTGTGTGTGAAGCAGAGCTGTGTGTGTTTGTGTGTGTGCGTGTGAAGCCGAGCTGTGTGTTTGAAGCAGAGATATGTGTGTGTGTGTGTGTGTGAAGCAGAGCTGTGTGTGTGTGAAGCTGAGCTGTGTGTGTGAATCAGAGCTGTGTGTGTGTGAAAATGAGCTGTGTGTGTGAAGCAGAGCTGTGTGTGTGAAGCAGAGCTGTGTGTGTTTGTGTGTGTGTGTGAAGCAGAGCTGTGTGTGTGTGTGTGTCAAGCAGAGCTGTGTGTGTGAAGCAGAGCTGTGTGTGTGTGAAGCAGAGCTGTGTGTGTGTGAAGCAGAGCTGTGTGTGTGTGAAGCAGAGCTGTGTGTGTGTAAAGCAGAGCTGTGTGTGAAGCAGAGCTGTGTGTGTGTGAAGAAGAGCTGTGTGTGTGTGTGTGTGTGTGTGAAGCAGAGCTATGTGTATGTGTGTGTGAAGGAGAGCTGTGTGTGTGTGTATGAAGCAGAGCTGTGTGTGTCTGAAGCAGAGCTGTGTGTGTGAAGCAGAGCTGTGTGTGTGTGTGTGTGTGAAGCAGAGCTGTGTGTGTGAAGCAGAGGTGTGTGTGTGTGTGAAGCACAGCTATGTGTGAAGCAGAGCTGTGTGTGTGAACTAGAGCTGTGTGTGTGTGTGTTTGAAGCAGAGCTGCGTGTGTGTGTGTGTGTGTGTAAAGCAGAGCTGTGTGTGTGTGTGAAGCAGAGCTGAGTGTGTGAGTGTTTGTGAAGCAGAGCTGTGTGTGAAGCAGAGCTGTGTGTGTGTGTGTAAGTGTGTGTGAAGCAGAGCTGTGTGTGTGAAGCAGAGCTGTGTGTGTAAAGCAGAGCTGTGTGTGTGTGAAGCAGAGCTGTGTGTGTGTGTGTGTGTGTGTGTGAAGCAGAGCTGTGTGTGTGTGTGTGTGTGTCTGTGTGTTTGTGAAGCAGAGCTGTGTGTGTGTGTGAAGCAGAGCTGTGTGTGTGTATATATGAATCAGAGCTTTCTGTGCGGCACCCCAGAACTATATGGGTTCCCCAGAGCGCTAAGCCACCCATCCCAGTAATGTGTACGCTACCAGAGCTGTTTGCCACTCCAGTAACATCTATGCCCCCCCCAATAAAGTCTATGACCCTTACCTCTCCTGTAATGTATATATTGTAGGCCCCAGCCCCTCCTGTGATGTATATGTAGCAGTGCTCTGTCAATGTGCATGGTGTGCAGTCGTGTTTGTTAGTGATGGCCATCATACAACACAGCCATATGTCCTGGAGGAGCTGCATGGAAACAAGTGGGGGAGGTGAGTGAGGCTGCTGGCGACTTCTCAATATTAACACCTGTAATGCATCTGTGTCTGCATGTATGTCAGTGTATATGACTGTGTATATATGTCTGTTTAAATGTATTTTTGTGAATTTGTCTTCAAATATGTATATGTACGTATGCCTGTATGTTTATGTGCGTGTCTGCATGTGGATGGGGCCCACTGAGACTCAATCGGGGGCCACAAAAACCTGAAGCCGGCCCTGGCTGCCTTAACATTGGGATGAATAAAAAAATATGTGAGTAACTCTACTTTCTGTGTATAAGTGATGGCTGTGAGTGATCCTGGACTGTATCTGTATGTGTGTGTGTGTGTGTATGTGTGTGAAGCAGAGCTGTGTGTGTGTGTGTGTGTGTGTGTGTGAAGCAGAGCTGTGTGTGTGTGTGTGTGTGTGTGAAGCAGAGCTGTGTGTGTGTGTATATATGAATCAGAGCAGTCTGTGCGGCACCCCAGAACTATATTGGTTCGCCAGAGCGCTAAGCCACCCATACCAGTAATGTGTACGCCACCAGAGCTGTTTGCCACTCCAGTAACATCTATGCCCCCCCAGTAAAGTCTATGCCCCCTGCCCCTCCTGTAATGTAAATATTGTAGGCCCCAGCTCCTCCTGTGATGTATATGTAGCAGTGCTCTGTCAGTGTGCACGGTGTGCAGTCATGTCTGTTAGTGATGGCCATCATACAACACAGCCATATGTCCTGCAGGAGCTGGACGGAAACAAGTGGGGGAGGTGAGTGAGGCTGCTGGCGACTTCTCCATATTAACACCTGTAATGCATCTGTATCTGCATGTATGTCAGTGTATATGACTGTGTATATATGTCTGTTCAAATGTATTTTTGTGAATTTGTCTTCAAATATGTATGTGTACGTATGCCTGTATGTGTATGTGCGTGTCTGCATGTGGATGGGGCCCACTGAGACTCAATCGGTGGCCAAAAAAACCTAAAGCCGGCCCTGGCTGCCTTAACATTGAGATGAATAAAAAAATATGTGAGTAACTCTACTTTCTGTGTATAAGTTACGGCTGTGAGTGATCCTGGACTGTATCTGTATGTGTGTGTGTGTGTGTGTGTAAGAAGAGCTGTGTGTGTGAAGCAGAGCTGTGTGTGTGTGTGTGTGTGTGTGAAACAGAGCTCTGTGTGCGTGTGTGTCTGAAGCAGAGCTGTGTGTGTGTGAAGCCGAGCTGTGTGTGTGAAGCAGAGCTGTGTGTGTGTAGCCGAGCTATGTGTGTAAAGCAGAGCTGTGTGTGTGTGAAGCAGAGCTGTGTGTGTGTGAAGCAGAGCTGTGTGTGTATGAAGCAGAGCTGTGTGTGTGTGTGTGTGAAGCAGAGCTGTTTGTGTGAAGCAGAGCTGTGTGTGTGAAGCAGAGCTGTGTGTGTGTGAAGCAGAGCTGAAGAAAGATGTGTGGTGTGAAGCAGAGCTGTGTGTGTGAGGCAGAGCTAAAGAAAGATATGTGGTGTGAAGCAGAGCTGTGCGTATGTGTGAAGCAGAGCTGTGTGTGTGAAGCAGAGCTGTGTGTTTGTGTGAAGCAGAGTTGTGTGTGTGTGTGTGAAGCAGAGCTGTGTGTGTGAGTGTGTGTGAAGCAGAGCTGTGTGTGTGAAGCAGAGCTGTGTGTGTGTGTGAAGCAGAGGTGTGTGTGTGAAGCAGAGGTGTGTGTGTGAAGCAGAGCTGTGTGTGTGTGAAGCAGAGCTGTGTTTGAAGCAGAGCTGTGTGTTTGTGTGAAGCAGAGCTGTGTGTGTGTGAAGCAGAGCTGTGTGTGAAGCAGAGCTGTGTGTGTGTGTGTGTGTGGAGCGGAGCTGTTTGTGTTTGTGTGTGAAGCAGAGCTGTGTGTGTGTGTGAAGCAGAGCTGTGTGTGCGTGTGTGTGAAGCAGAGCTGTGTGTGTGTGAAGCAGAGCTGTGTGTGTAAAGCAGAGTTGTGTGTGTGAAGCAGAGCTGTGTGTGAAGCAGAGCTGTGTGTGTGTGTGTGTGAAACAGAGCTGTGTGTGTGTGAAGCAAACCTGTGTGTGTGTGTGTGTGTGTGTGAAGCAGAGCTGAAAAAAGATGAGTGGTGTGAAGCAGAGCTGTGTGTATGTGTGAAGCAGAGCTGTGTGTGTGTGAAGCAGAGCTGTGTGTTTGTGTAAAGCAGAGCTGTGTGTGTGTGTGTGTGTGTGTGTGTGTGTGTGAAGCAGAGCTGTGTGTGTGTGTGTGTGTGTGAAGCCGAGCTGTGTGTTTGAAGCAGAGATGTGTGTGTGTGTGAAGCAGAGCTGTGTGTGTGAAGCTGAGCTGTGTGTGAAGCAGAGCTGTGTGTGTGTGAAGATGAGCTGTGTGTGTGAAGCAGAGCTGTGTGTGTGTGAAGCAGAGCTGTGTGTGTGTGTGAAGCAGAGCTGTGTGTGTGTGTGTGTGTGTGAAGCAGAGCTGTGTGTGTGAAGCAGAGCTGTGTGTGTGTGAAACAGAGCTGAGTGTGTGTGAAGCAGAGCTGTGTGTGTGTGAAAAAGAGCTGTGTGTGTGTGTGTGTGTGTGAAGCAGAGCTGTGTGTATGTGTGTGTGTGAAGCAGAGCTGTGTGTGTGAAGCAGAGCTGTGTGTGTGTGTGTGTGTGTGTGTGAAGTAGAGCTGTGTGTGAAGCAGAGCTCTGTGTGTGTGTGAAGCAGAGCTGAAAAAAGATGTGTGGTGTGAAGCAGAGCTGTGTGTGTGTGAAGCAGAGCTGAAGAAAGATGTGTGCTGTGAACCAGAGCTGTGTGTATGTGTGAAGCAGAGCTGTGTGTGTGAATCAGAGCTGTGTGATTATTTGAAGCAGAGCTGTGTGTGTGTGTGTGTGTGTGTGAAGCAGAGCTGTGTGAAGCAGGGCTGTGTGTATGTGAAGCAGAGCTGTTTGTGTGTGTGAAGCAGAGCTCTGTGTGTGTGTGTGTGTGTGTGTGAAGCAGAGCTGTGTGTGTGTGTTTGAAACAGAGCTGTGTGAAGCAGGGTGTGTGTGTGTGTGTGTGTGAAGCAGAGCTGTGTGTGTGTGTGTGTGAAGCAGAGCTGTGTGTGTGTGTGTGAAGCAGAGCTGTGTGTGTGTGTGTGTGTGTGTGTGTGTGTGAAGCAGAGCTGTGTGTGAAGCAGAGCTGTTTGTGTAAAGCAGAGCTGTGTGTGTGTGAGTGTGTGTGTGTGTGAAGCAGAGCTATGTGTGTGAAGCAGAGCTGTGTGTGTGTGAAGCAGAACTGTGTGTGTGTGAGTGTGAAGCAGAGCTGTGTGTGTGTGTGAAGCAGAGCTGTGTGTGTGTGTGTGTGTGTGTGTGTGTGTGTGTGTGTGTGAAGCAGAGCTGTGTGTGTGTGTGTGTGTGTGTGTGTGTGTGTGTGTGTGTGTGAAGAAGAGTTGTGTGTGAAGCAGAGCTGTGTGTGTGTGAAGCAGAGTTGTGTGTGTGTGAAGCAGAGCTGTGTGTGTGTGTGCGCATGTGAAGCAGAGCTGTGTGTGTGTGTGTGTGTGTATGTGTGAAGCAGAGCTGTGTGTGTGTAAAGCAGAGCTGTGTGTGTGTGAAGCAGAGCTGTGTGTGTGTGAAGCAGAGCTGTGTGTGTGTGAAGCAGAGCTGTGTATGTGAAGCAGAGCTTTGTGTGTGTGTGTGTGTGTAAAGCAGAGCTGTGTGTGTGTGTGTGTCTGTGAAGCAGATCTGTGTTTGTCTGTATATATGAATCAGAGCAGTCTGTGCGGCACCCCAGAACTATATGGGTTCCCCAGAGCGCTAAGCCACCCATCCCAGTAATGTGGGATTTATAAAAAAATATGTGAGTAACTCTACTTTCTGTATATAAGTGACGGCTGTGAGTGATCCTGGACTGTATCTGTATGTGTGTGTGTGTGTGTGAAGCAGAGCTGTGTGTGTGTGAAGCAGAGCTGAAGAAAGATTTGTGGTGTGAAGCAGAGCTGTGTGTGTGTGTGTGTGAAGCAGAGCTGTGTGTGAAGCAGAGCTGTGTGTGTATGTGAAGCAGAGCTGTGTGTGTGTGTGTGTGAAGCAGAGCTGTGTGTGTGTGTGCATGTGTGAAGCAGAGCTGTGTGTGTGTGTGTGAAGTAGAGATGTTTATGTGAGTGTGAAGCAGAGCTGTGTGTGAAGTAGAGCTGTGTGTGTGTGAAGCAGAGCTGTGTGTGAAGCAGAGCTGTGTGTGTGTGTGAAGCAGAGCTGTGTGTGTGTGTGTGTGTGTGTGTGAAGCAGAGCTGTGTGTGGGAAGCAGAGCTGTGTATGTGTGTGAAGCAGAGCTGCGTGTGAAGCAGAGCTGTGTGTGAAGTGAAGCAGAGCTGTGTGTGTATGTGTGTCTGTGAGTGTGAAGCAGAGCTGTGTGTGTGAAGCAGAGCTGTGTTTGAAACAGAGATGTGTTTGAAGCAAAGCTGTGTGTATGTGAAGCAGAGCTGTGTGTGTGTGTGTGTGTGTGTGTGTGAAGCAGAGCTGCGTGTGTGTGTGAAGCAGAGCTGTGTGTGTGTGTGTGTGTGTGTGAAGCAGAGCTGTGTGTGTGTGTGTGTGTGTGTGTGTGAAGTAGAGCTGTGTGTAAAGCAGAGCTGTGTGTGTGTGAAGCAGAGCTGTGTGTGTGAACAGAGCTGTGTGTGACGCAGAGCTGTGTGTGTGTGTGAAGCAGAGCTGTGTGTGTGTGTATGAAGCAGAGCTGTGTGTGTGTGAAGCAGAGATGTGTGTGTGTGAAGCAGAGCTGTGTGTGTGTGTGTGTGCGTGTGTGAAGCAGAGCTGTGTGTGTGTGAAGCAGAGCTGAAGAAAGATTTGTGGTGTGAAGCAGAGCTGTGTGTGTGTGTGAAGCAGAGCTGTGTGTGTGAAGCAGAGCTGTGTGTGTATGTGAAGCAGAGCTGTGTGTGTGTGAAGCAGAGCTGTGTGTGTGTGTGTGTGCGTGTGTGAAGCAGAGCTGTGTGTGTGTGTGTGTGAAGTAGAGATGTGTGTGTGTGTGAAGCAGAGCTGTGTGTGAAGCAGAGCTGTGTGTGTGTGAAGCAGAGCTGTGTGTGAAGCAGAGCTGTTTGTGTGTGTGTGTGTGTGTGTGTGTGTGAAGCAGAGCTGTGTGTGTGAAGCAGAGCTCTGCGTGTGAAGCAGAACTGTGTGTTTGTGTGAAGCAGAGCTGTGTGTGTGTGTGTGTGAAGCAGAGCTGTGTGTTTGAAGCAGAGATGTGTGTGTGTGTGTGTGTGTGAAGCAGAGCTGTGTGTGTGTTAAGCTTAGCTGTGTGTGTAAAGCAGAGCTGTGTGTGTGTGTGTGTGTGAAGCATTGCTGTGTGTGTGTGTGAAGCCGAGCTGTGTGTTTGAAGCAGAGATGTGTGTGTGTGTGTGTGTGTGTGAAGCAGAGATGTGTGTGTGAAGCTGAGCTGTGTGTGTGAAGCAGAGCTGTGTGTGTGTGTGAAGAAGAGCTGTGTGTGTGAAGCAGAGCTGTGTGTGTGTGAAGCAGAGCTCAGTGTGTGTGTGTGTGAAGCAGAGCTGTGTGTGTGAAGCAGAGCTTTGTGTGTGTGTGTGTGTGTGTGTGTGTGTGTGTGTGTGAAGCAAAGCTGTGTGTGTGAAGCAGATCTGTGTGTGTGTGTGTGTGTGTGTGTGAAGCAGAGCTGTGTGTGAAGCAGAGCTCTGTGTGTGTGAAGCAGAGCTGAAAAAAGATGTGTGGTGTGAAGCAGAGCTGTGTGTGTGTGAAGCAGAGCTGACGAAAGATGTGTGGTGTGAAGCAGAGCTGTGTGTATGTGTGAAGCAGAGCTCTGTGTGTGAATCAGAGCTGTGTGTTTGTGTGAAGCAGAGCTGTGTGTGTGTGTGTGAAGCAGAGCTGTGTGAAGCAGGGCTGTGTGTGTGTGAAGCAGAGCTGTTTGTGTGTGTGAAGCAGAGGTCTGTGTGTGTGTGTGTGTGTGTGTGTGTGTGTGTGTGTGAAGCAGAGCTGTGTGTGTGTGTGAAGCAGAGCTGTGTGTGTGTGTTTGAAGCAGAGCTGTGTGAAGCAGGGTGTGTGTGTGTGTGTGTGTGTGTGTGTGAAGCAGAGCTGTGTGTGTGTGTGAAGCAGAGCTGTGTGTGTGAAGCAGAGCTGTGTGTGTGTGTGTGTGTGTGAAGCTGATCTGTGTGTGTGAAGCAGAGCTGTGTGTGTGTGTGAAGCAGAGCTGTGTGTGTGAAGCAGAGCTGTGTGTGTTTGAAGCAGAGCTGTGTGTGTGTGAAGCAGAGATGTGTGTGTGTGTGTCTGTGAAGCAGAGCTGTGTGTGTGTGTGTGTGTGTGTGTGTGAAGCAGAGCTGTGTGTGAGAAGCAGAGCTGTGTGTGTGTGTGTGAAGCAGAGCTGTGTGTGAAACAAAGCTTGGTGTGTGTGAAGCAGAGCTGAAAAAAGATGTGTGGTGTGAAGCAGAGCTGTGTGTGTGTGTGTGTGAAGCAGAGCTGAAGAAAGATGTGTGTTGTGAAGCAGAGCTGTGTGTGTGTGAAGCAGAGCTGTGTGTTTGTGTAAAGCAGAGCTGTGTGTGTGTGTGTGAAGCAGAGCTGTGTGTGTGTGTGTGTGTGTGAAGCCGAGCTGTGTGTTTGAAGCAGAGATGTGTGTGTGTGTGTGTGTGAAGCAGAGCTGTGTGTGTGTAAAGCTGAGCTGTGTGTGTGAAGCAGAGCTGTGTGTTTGTGTGAAGAAGAGCTGTGTGTGTGAAGCAGAGCTGTGTGTGTGAAGCAGAGCTGTGTGTGTGTGTGTGTGTGTGTGAAGCAGAGCTGTGTGTGTGTGTGTGTGTGAAGCAGAGCTGTGTGTGTGAAGCAGAGCTGTGTGTGTGTGTGAAGCAGAGCTGTGTGTGTGTGTGTGTGAAGCAGAGCTGTGTGTGTGTAAATAGAGCTGTGTGTGAAGCAGAGCTGTGTGTGTGTGAAGAAGAGCTGTGTGTGTGTGTGTGAAGCAGAGCTGTGTGTGTGTGTGTGTGTGTGTGTGTGTGAAGCAGAGCTGTGTGTGTGAAGCAGAACTGTGTGTATGTGTGAAGCAGAGCTGTGTGTGAAGCAGAGCTCTGTGTGTGTGAAGCAGAGCTGAAAAAAGATGTGTGGTGTGAAGCAGAGCTGTGTGTGTGTGAAGCAGAGCTGAAGAAAGATATGTGGTGTGAAGCAGAGCTGTGTGTATGTGTGAAGCAGAGCTGTGTGTGTGTGAATCAGAGCTGTGTGTTTGTGTGAAGCAGAGCTGTGTGTGTGTTTGTGTGTGTGTGTGTGAAGCAGAGCTGTGTGAAACAGGGATGTGTGTGTGTGAAGCAGAGCTGTTTGTGTGTGTGAAGCAGAGCTCTGTGTGTGTGTGTGTGTGTGTGTGTGAAGCAGAGCTGTGTTTGTGTGTGTGTGTGTGTGTGTGTGTGTGAAGAAGAGCTGTGTGTGTGTGTGTGTGTGTTTGAAGCAGAGCTGTGTGAAGCAGGGTGTGTGTGTGAAGCAGAGCTATGTGTGTGTGTGAAGCAGAGCTGTGTGTGTGTGTGTGTGTGTGTGTGTGTGAAGCAGAGCTGTGTGTGTGTGTGTGTGAAGCAGAGCTGTGTGTGTGAAGCAGAGCTGTGTGTGTAAAGCAGAGCTGTGTGTGTGTGAGTGTGTGTGTGTGAAGCAGAGCTATGTGTGTGAAGCAGAGCTGTGTGTGTGTGAGTGTGTGTGTGTGTGAAGCAGAGCTATGTGTGTGAAGCAGAACTGTGTGTGTGTTTGTGAGAGTCTGAAGCAGAGCTGTGTGTGTGTGTAAAGCAGAGCTGTGTGTGTGTGTGTGTGTGTGTGTGAAGCAGAGCTGTGTGTGTGAAGCAGAGCTGTGTGTGTGTCAGAAGCAGAGCTGTGTGTGTCTGAAGCACAGCTGTGTGTGTGTGTGTAAAGCAGAGCTGTGTGTGTGAAGCATACCTGTGTGTGTGTAACGCAGAGCTGTGTGTGAAGCAGAGCTGTGTGTGTGTGAAGCAGAGCTGTGTGTGTGTGCGCGTGTGAAGCAGAGCTGTGTGTGTGTGTGTGTGTCTGTGAAGCAGAGCTGTGTGTGTGTAAAGCAGAGCTGTGTGTGTGAGTGTGTGAAGCAGAGCTGTGTGTGTGTAAAGCAGAGCTGTGTGTGTGTGTGTGTGTGTGTGTGAAGCAGAGCTGTGTGTGTGTGAAGCAGAGCTGTGTGTGTGTGTGAAGCAGAGCTGTGTGTGTGAAGCACAGCTGTGTGTGTGTGTGAGTGTGTGTGTGAAGCAGAGCTGTGTGTGTGTGTGTGTGTGAAGCAGATCTGTGTGTGTGTGTATATATGAATCAAAGCAGTCTGTGCGGCACCCCAGAACTATATGGGTTCCCCAGTGCGCTAAGCCACCCATCCCAGTAATGTGGGATGAATAAAAAAATATGTAACTCTACTTTCTGTATATAAGTGACGGCTGTGAGTGATCCTGGACTGTATCTGTGTGTGTGTGTGTGTGTGTGTGTGTGTGAAGCAGAGCTGTGTGTGTGTGTGTGAAGAAGAGTTGTGTGTGAAGCAGAGCTGTGTGTGTGTGTGAAGCAGAGTTGTGTGTGTGTGAAGCAGAGCTGTGTGTGTGTGTGCGCGTGTGAAGCAGAGCTGTGTGTGTGTGTGTGTGTGTATGTGTGAAGCAGAGCTGTGTGTGTGTAAAGCAGAGCTGTGTGTGTGTGTGAAGCAGAGCTGTGTGTGTGTGAAGCAGAGCTGTGTGTGTGTGAAGCAGAGCTGTGTATGTGAAGCAGAGCTTTGTGTGTGTGTGTGTGTAAAGCAGAGCTGTGTGTGTGTGTGTGTCTGTGAAGCAGATCTGTGTTTGTGTGTATATATGAATCAGAGCAGTCTGTGCGGCACCCCAGAACTATATGGGTTCCCCAGAGCGCTAAGCCACCCATCCCAGTAATGTGGGATGAATAAAAAAATATGTGAGTAACTCTACTTTCTGTATATAAGTGACGGCTGTGAGTGATCCTGGACTGTATCTGTATGTGTGTGTGTGTGTGTGAAGCAGAGCTGTGTGTGTGTGAAGCAGAGCTGAAGACAGATTTGTGGTGTGAAGCAGAGCTGTGTGTGTGTGTGTGTGTGAAGCAGAGCTGTGTGTGAAGCAGAGCTGTGTGTGTATGTGAAGCAGAGCTGTGTGTGTGTGTGTGAAGCAGAGCTGTGTGTGTGTGTGTGTGCGTGTGTGAAGCAGAGCTGTGTGTGTGTGTGTGAAGTAGAGATGTTTATGTGTGTGTGTGAGTGTGAAGCAGAGCTGTGTGTGAAGCAGAGCTGTGTGTGTGTGAAGCAGAGCTGTGTGTGAAGCAGAGCTGTGTGTGTGTGTGAAGCAGAGCTGTGTGTGTGTGTGTGTGTGTGAAGCAGAGCTGTGTGTGGGAAGCAGAGCTGTGTACGTGTGTGAAGCAGAGCTGCGTGTGAAGCAGAGCTGTGTGTGAAGCAGAGCTGTGTGTGTATGTGTGTCTGTGAGTGTGAAGCAGAGCTGTGTGTGAAGCAGAGCTGTGTTTGAAACAGAGCTGTGTTTGAAGCAAAGCTGTGTCTATGTGAAGCAGAGCTGTGTGTGTGTGTGTGTGTGTGTGTGTGAAGCAGAGCTGCGTGTGTGTGTTTGTGAAGCAGAGCTGTGTGTGTGTGTGTGTGTGTGAAGCAGAGCTGTGTGTGTGTGTGAAGCAGAGCTGTGTGTGACGCAGAGCTGTGTGTGTGTGTGTGAAGCAGAGCTGTGTGTGTGTATGAAGAAGAGCTGTGTGTGTGTGAAGCAGAGCTGTGTGTGTGAGAAGCAGAGCTGAAGAAAGATTTGTGGTGTGAAGCAGAGCTGTGTGTGTGTGTGTGTGTGTGAAGCAGAGCTGTGTGTGTGAAGCAGAGCTGTGTGTGTATGTGAAGCAGAGCTGTGTGTGTGTGTGAAGCAGAGCTGTGTGTGTGTGTGTGCGTGTGTGAAGCAGAGCTGTGTGTGTGTGTGTGAAGTAGAGATGTGTGTGTGTGTGTGTGAAGCAGAGCTGTGTGTGAAGCAGAGCTGTGTGTGTGTGTGAAGCAGAGCTGTGTGTGAAGCAGAGCTGTTTGTGTGTGTGTGTGTGTGAAGCAGAGCTGTGTGTGTGAAGCAGAGCTGTGCGTGTGAAGCAGAACTGTGTGTTTGTGTGAAGCAGAGCTGTGTGTGTGTGTGAAGCAGAGCTGTGTGTTTGAAGCAGAGATGTGTGTGTGTGTGTGTGAAGCAGAGCTGTGTGTGTGTTAAGCTTAGCTGTGTGTGTAAAGCAGAGCTGTGTGTGTGTGTGTGAAGCAGAGCTGTGTGTGTGTGTGTGTGTGTGTGAAGCCGAGCTGTGTGTTTGAAGCAGAGATGTGTGTGTGTGTGTGTGTGAAGCAGAGCTGTGTGTGTGAAGCTGAGCTGTGTGTGTGAAGCAGAGCTGTGTGTGTGTGTAGAAGAGCTGTGTGTGTGAAGCAGAGCTGTGTGTGTGTGAAGCAGAGCTCAGTGTGTGTGTGAAGCAGAGCTGTGTGTGTGAAGCAGAGCTTTGTGTGTGTGTGTGTGTGTGTGTGTGTGTGTGTGTGTGAAGCAAAGCTGTGTGTGTGAAGCAGATCTGTGTGTGTGTGTGTGAAGCAGAGCTGTGTGTGAAGCAGAGCTCTGTGTGTGTGAAGCAGAGCTGAAAAAAGATGTGTGGTATGAAGCAGAGCTGTGTGTGTGAAGCAGAGCTGAAGAAAGATGTGTGGTGTGAAGCAGAGCTGTGTGTATGTGTGAAGTAGAGCTGTGTGTGTGAATCAGAGCTGTGTGTTTGTGTGAAGCAGAGCTGTGTGTGTGTGTGAAGCAGAGCTGTGTGAAGCAGGGCTGTGTGTGTGTGAAGCAGAGCTGTTTGTGTGTGTGAAGCAGAGCTCTGTGTGTGTGTGTGTGTGTGTGTGTGTGAAGCAGAGCTGTGTGTGTGTGTGTGAAGCAGAGCTGTGTGTGTGTGTTTGAAGCAGAGCTGTGTGAAGCAGGGTGTGTGTGTGTGTGAAGCAGAGCTGTGTGTGTGTGTGTGTGTGAAGCAGAGCTGTGTGTGTGAAGCAGAGCTGTGTGTGTGTGTGTGTGAAGCTGAGCTGTGTGTGTGAAGCAGAGCTGTGTGTGTGTGTGAAGCAGAGCTGTGTGTGTTTGAAGCAGAGCTGTGTGTGTGTGAAGCAGAGATGTGTGTGTGTGTGTGTGTGTGTCTGTGAAGCAGAGCTGTGTGTGTGTGTGTGTGTGAAGCAGAGCTGTGTGTGAGAAGCAGAGCTGTGTGTGTGTGTGAAGCAGAGCTGTGTGTGAAACAGAGCTTGGTGTGTGTGAAGCAGAGCTGAAAAAGATGTGTGGTGTGAAGCAGAGCTGTGTGTGTGTGTGTGTGTGTGAAGCAGAGCTGAAGAAAGATGTGTGGTGTGAAGCAGAGCTGTGTGTGTGTGTGAAGCAGAGCTGTGTGTTTGTGTAAAGCAGAGCTGTGTGTGTGTGTGAAGCAGAGCTGTGTGTGTGTGTGTGTGTGTGAAGCCGAGCTGTGTGTTTGAAGCAGAAATGTGTGTGTGTGTGTGTGTGTGTGTGTGTGAAGCAGAGCTGTGTGTGTGAAGCTGAGCTGTGTGTGAAGCAGAGCTGTGTGTTTGTGTGAAGAAGAGCTGTGTGTGTGAAGCAGAGCTGTGTGTGTGAAGCAGAGCTGTGTGTGTGTGTGTGAAGCAGAGCTGTGTGTGTGTGTGTGAAGCAGAGCTGTGTGTGTGAAGCAGAGCTGTGTGTGTGTGTGAAGCAGAGCTGTGTGTGTGTGAAGCAGAGCTGTGTGTGTGTAAATAGAGCTGTGTGTGAAGCAGAGCTGTGTGTGTGTGAAGAAGAGCTGTGTGTGTGTGTGTGTGTGTGTGTGTGAAGCAGAGCTGTGTGTGTGTGTGTGTGTGTGTGAAGCAGAGCTGTGTGTGTGAAGCAGAACTGTGTGTATGTGTGAAGCAGAGCTGTGTGTGAAGCAGAGCTCTGTGTGTGTGAAGCAGAGCTGAAAAAAGATGTGTGGTGTGAAGCAGAGCTGTGTGTGTGTGAAGCAGAGCTGAAGAAAGATATGTGGTGTGAAGCAGAGCTGTGTGTATGTGTGAAGCAGAGCTGTGTGTGTGTGAATCAGAGCTGTGTGTTTGTGTGAAGCAGAGCTGTGTGAAACAGGGATGTGTGTGTGTGAAGCAGAGCTGTTTGTGTGTGTGAAGCAGAGCTCTGTGTGTGTGTGTGTGTGTGTGTGTGTGTGAAGCAGAGCTGTGTTTGTGTGTGTGTGTGTGTGTGTGAAGAAGAGCTGTGTGTGTGTGTGTTTGAAGCAGAGCTGTGTGAAGCAGGGTGGGTGTGTGTGTGTGTGAAGCAGAGCTGTGTGTGTGTGAAGCAGAGCTGTGTGTGTGTGTGTGTGTGTGAAGCAGAGCTGTGTGTGTGTGTGTGTGTGTGTGTAAAGCAGAGCTGTGTGTGTGTGAGTGTGTGTGTGAAGCAGAGCTATGTGTGTGAAGCAGAGCTGTGTGTGTGAAGCAGAACTGTGTGTGTGTGAGAGTCTGAAGCAGAGCTGTGTGTGTGTGTGTGAAGCAGAGCTGTGTGTGTGTGTGTGTGTGTGTGAAGCAGAGCTGTGTGTGTGTAAAGAAGAGTTGTGTGTGAAGCAGAGCTGTGTGTGTGAAGCAGAGCTGTGTGTGTGTCAGAAGCAGAGCTGTGTGTGTCTGAAGCACAGCTGTGTGTGTGTGTGTAAAGCAGAGCTGTGTGTGTGAAGCATACCTGTGTGTGTGTAACGCAGAGCTGTGTGTGAAGCAGAGCTGTGTGTGTGTGAAGCAGAGCTGTGTGTGTGCGCGTGTGAAGCAGAGCTGTGTGTGTGTGTGTGTGTCTGTGAAGCAGAGCTGTGTGTGTGTAAAGCAGAGCTGTGTGTGTGAGTGTGTGAAGCAGAGCTGTGTGTGTGTAAAGCAGAGCTGTGTGTGTGTGTGTGTGAAGCAGAGCTGTGTGTGTGTGAAGCAGAGCTGTGTGTGTGTGTGAAGCAGAGCTGTGTGTGTGAAGCAGAGCTGTGTGTGTGTGTGTGTGTGTGTGTGTGTGTGTGTGAGTGTGTGTGTGAAGCAGAGCTGTGTGTGTGTGTGTCTGTGAAGCAGATCTGTGTGTGTGTATATGTGAATCAAAGCAGTCTGTGCGGCACCCCAGAACTATATGGGTTCCCCAGTGCGCTAAGCCACCCATCCCAGTAATGTGGGATGAATAAAAAAATATGTGAGTAACTCTACTTTCTGTATATAAGTGACGGCTGTGAGTGATCCTGGACTGTATCTGTGTGTGTGTGTGTGAAGCAGAGCTGTGTGTGTGTGTGTGTGAAGCAGAGCTGAAGAAAGATGTGTGGTGTGAAGCAGAGCTGTGTGTGTGTGTGTGAAGCAGAGCTGAAGAAAGATTTGGGGTGTGAAGCAGAGCTGTGTGTGTGTGTAAAGCAGAGCTGTGTGTGAAGCAGAGCTGTGTGTGTATGTGTGTGTGTGTGTGTGAAGCAGAGCTGTGTGTGTGTGTGCGTGTGTGTGAAGCAAAGCTGTGTGTGTGTGTGTGAAGTAGAGATGTGTGTGTGTGTGTGTGAAGCAGAGCTGTGTGTGAAGCAGAGCTGTGTGTGTGTGAAGCAGAGCTGTGTGTGAAGCAGAGCTGTGTGTGTGTGAAGCAGAGCTGTGTGTGTGAAGCAGAGCTGTGTGTGTGAAGAAGAGCTGTGTGTTTGTGTGAAGCAGAGCTGTGTGTGTGTGTGTAGCAGAGCTGTGTGAAGCAGGGCTGTGTGTGTGTGTGTGTGTGAAGCAGAGCTGTGTGTGTGTGTGTGTGTGTGTGTGTGTGAAGCAGAGCTGTGTGTGGGAAGCAGAGCTGTGTGTGTGTGTGAAGGAGAGCTGCGTTTGAAGCAGAGCTGTGTGTGAAGCAGAGCTGTGTGTGTATGTGTATCTGTGAGTGTGAAGCAGAGCTGTGTGTGTGAAGCAGAGCTGTGTGTGTGAAGCAGAGCTGTGTTTGAAGCAGAGCTGTGTGTGTGAAGCAGAGCTGTGTGTGTCTGTGTGTGTGAAGCAGAGCTGCGTGTGTGTGTGTGTGTGTGTGTGTGTGAAGCAGAGCTGTGTGTGTGTGTTGTGTGTGAAGCAGAGCTGTGTGTGTGTGTGTGTGTGTGTGTGTGAAGTAGAGCTGTGTGTGAAGCAGAGCTGTGTGTGTGTGTGTGTGTGTGAAGCAGAGCTGTGTGTGTGTGTGTGTGTGTGTGTGTGTGAAGCAGAGCTGTGCGTGTGTGTGTGTGTGTATGAAACAGAGCTGTGTGTGACGCAGAGCTGTGTGTGTGTGTGTGTGAAGCAGAGCTGTGCGTGTGTGTGTATGAAGCAGAGCTGTGTGTGAAGCAGAGCTGTGTGTGTGTGTGTGAAGCAGAGCTGAAGAAAGATGTGTGGTGTGAAGCAGAGCTGTGTGTGTGTGAAGCAGAGCTGAAGAAAGATTTGTGGTGTGAAGCAGAGCTGTGTGTGTGTGAAGCAGAGCTGTGTGTGTGAAGCAGAGCTGTGTGTGTGAAGAAGAGCTGTGTGTTTGTGTGAAGCAGAGCTGTGTGTGTGTGTAGCAGAGCTGTGTGAAGCAGGGCTGTGTGTGTGTGTGTGTGTGTGTGAAGCAGAGCTGTGTGTGTGTGTGTGTGTGTGTGTGTGTGAAGCAGAGCTGTGTGTGGGAAGCAGAGCTGTGTGTGTGTGTGAAGGAGAGCTGCGTTTGAAGCAGAGCTGTGTGTGAAGCAGAGCTGTGTGTGTATGTGTATCTGTGAGTGTGAAGCAGAGCTGTGTGTGTGAAGCAGAGCTGTGTGTGTGAAGCAGAGCTGTGTTTGAAGCAGAGCTGTGTGTGTGAAGCAGAGCTGTGTGTGTGTGTGTGTGTGTGTGAAGCAGAGCTGCGTGTGTGTGTGTGTGTGTGAAGCAGAGCTGTGTGTGTGTGTTGTGTGTGAAGCAGAGCTGTGTGTGTGTGTGTGTGTGTGTGAAGTAGAGCTGTGTGTGAAGCAGAGCTGTGTGTGTGTGTGTGTGTGTGTGAAGCAGAGCTGTGTGTGTGTGTGTGTGTGTGTGTGTGAAGCAGAGCTGTGCGTGTGTGTGTATGAAACAGAGCTGTGTGTGACGCAGAGCTGTGTGTGTGTGTGTGTGTGTGTGAAGCAGAGCTGTGCGTGTGTGTGTATGAAGCAGAGCTGTGTGTGAAGCAGAGCTGTGTGTGTGTGTGTGAAGCAGAGCTGAAGAAAGATGTGTGGTGTGAAGCAGAGCTGTGTGTGTGTGAAGCAGAGCTGAAGAAAGATTTGTGGTGTGAAGCAGAGCTGTGTGTGTGTGTGAAGCAGAGCTGTGTGTGTGAAGCAGAGCTGTGTGTGTATGTGAAGCAGAGCTGTGTGTGTGTGTGAAGCAGAGGTGTGTGTGTGTGTGTGTGCGTGTGTGAAGCAGAGCTGTGTGTGTGTGTGTGTGTGTGAAGTAGAGATGTGTGTGTGTGTGTGTGTGAAGCAGAGCTGTGTGTGAAACAGAGCTGTGTGTGTGTGAAGCAGAGCTGTGTGTGTGAAGCAGAGCTGTGTGTGAAGCAGAGCTGTGTGTTTGTGTGAAGCAGAGCTGTGTGTGTGTGTAGCAGAGCTGTGTGAAGCAGGGCTGTGTGTGTGTGTGTAAAGCAGAGCTGTGTGTGTGTGTGTGTGTGTGTGTGTGAAGCAGAGCTGTGTGTGGGAAGCTGAGCTGTGTGTGTGTGTGTAAAGCAGAGCTGCGTGTGAAGCAGAGCTGTGTGTGAAGCAGAGCTGTGTGTGTATGTGTGTCTGTGAGTGTGAAGCAGAGCTGTGTGTGTGAAGCAGAGCTGTGTTTGAAGCAGAGCTGTGTGTGTGTGTGAAGCAGAGCTGTGTGTGTGTGTGTGTGTGTGTGAAGCAGAGCTGTGTGTGTGTGTGTGTGAAGTAGAGCTGTGTGTGTGTGAAGCAGAGCTGTGTGTGTGTGTGTGTGTGTGTGAAGCAGAGCTGCATGTGTGTGTGTGTGAAGCAGAGCTGTGTGTGTGAAGCAGAGCTGTGTGTGACGCAGAGCTGTGTGTGTGTGTGTGAAGCAGAGCTGTGTGTGTGTGTATGACGCAGAGCTGTGTGTGTCTGAAGCAAAGCTGTGTGTGTGAAGCAGAACTGTGTGTGTGTGTGTGTGTGTGTGTGTGAAGCAGAGCTGTGTGTGAAGCAGAGGTGTGTGTGTGTGTGAAGCACAGCTATGTGTGAAGCAGAGCTGTGTGTGTGAAGTAGAGCTGTGTGTGTGTGTTTGAAGCAGAGCTGCGTGTGTGTGAGTGTGTGTGTGTGTGAAGCAGAGCTGTGTGTGTGTGTGAAGCAGAGCTGAGTGTGTGTTTGTGAAGCAGAGCTGTGTGTGAAGCAGAGCTGTGTGTGTGTGTGTGAAGCAGAGCTGTGTGTGTGAAGCAGAGCTGTGTGTGTGTGTGAAGCAGAGCTGTGTGTGTGTGTGAAGCAGAGCTGTGTGTGTGTAAACAGAGCTGTGTGTGAAGCAGAGCTGTGTGTGTGAAGAAGAGCTGTGTGTGTGTGTGTGTGTGAAGCAGAGCTGTGTGTGAAGCAGAGCTGTGTGTGTGTGTGAAGCAGAGCTGTGTGTGAAGCAGAGCTCTGTGTGTGTGAAGCAGAGCTGAAAAAAGATGTGTGGTATGAAGCAGAGCTGTGTGTGTGAAGCAGAGCTGAAGAAAGATGTGTGGTGTGAAGCAGAGCTGTGTGTATGTGTGAAGCAGAGCTGTGTGTGTGAATCAGAGCTGTGTGTTTGTGTGAAGCAGAGCTGTGTGTGTGTGTGTGAAGCAGAGCTGTGTGAAGCAGGGCTGTGTGTGTGTGAAGCAGAGCTGTTTGTGTGTGTGAAGCAGAGCTCTGTGTGTGTGTGTGTGTGTGTGTGTGTGTGAAGCAGAGCTGTTTGTGTGTGTGTGAAGCAGAGCTGTGTGTGTGTGTTTGAAGCAGAGCTGTGTGAAGCAGGGTGTGTGTGTGTGTGAAGCAGAGCTGTGTGTGTGTGTGTGTGTGTGTGAAGCAGAGCTGTGTGTGTGAAGCAGAGCTGTGTGTGTGTGTGTGTGTGTGTGTGAAGCTGAGCTGTGTGTGTGAAGCAGAGCTGTGTGTGTGTGTGAAGCAGAGCTGTGTGTGTTTGAAGCAGAGCTGTGTGTGTGTGAAGCAGAGATGTGTGTGTGTGTGTGTGTGTCTGTGAAGCAGAGCTGTGTGTGTGTGTGTGTGTGAAGCAGAGCTGTGTGTGAGAAGCAGAGCTGTGTGTGTGTGTGAAGCAGAGCTGTGTGTGAAACAGAGCTTGGTGTGTGTGAAGCAGAGCTGAAAAAGATGTGTGGTGTGAAGCAGAGCTGTGTGTGTGTGTGTGTGAAGCAGAGCTGAAGAAAGATGTGTGGTGTGAAGCAGAGCTGTGTGTGTGTGTGTGAAGCAGAGCTGTGTGTTTGTGTAAAGCAGAGCTGTGTGTGTGTGTGAAGCAGAGCTGTGTGTGTGTGTGTGTGTGAAGCCGAGCTGTGTGTTTGAAGCAGAAATGTGTGTGTGTGTGTGTGTGTGTGTGTGTGAAGCAGAGCTGTGTGTGTGAAGCTGAGCTGTGTGTGAAGCAGAGCTGTGTGTTTGTGTGAAGAAGAGCTGTGTGTGTGAAGCAGAGCTGTGTGTGTGAAGCAGAGCTGTGTGTGTGTGTGTGTGAAGCAGAGCTGTGTGTGTGTGTGTGAAGCAGAGCTGTGTGTGAAGCAGAGCTGTGTGTGTGTGTGAAGCAGAGCTGTGTGTGTGTGAAGCAGAGCTGTGTGTGTGTAAATAGAGCTGTGTGTGAAGCAGAGCTGTGTGTGTGTGAAGAAGAGCTGTGTGTGTGTGTGTGTGTGTGTGTGAAGCAGAGCTGTGTGTGTGTGTGTGTGAAGCAGAGCTGTGTGTGTGAAGCAGAACTGTGTGTATGTGTGAAGCAGAGCTGTGTGTGAAGTAGAGCTCTGTGTGTGTGAAGCAGAGCTGAAAAAAGATGTGTGGTGTGAAGCAGAGCTGTGTGTGTGTGAAGCAGAGCTGAAGAAAGATATGTGGTGTGAAGCAGAGCTGTGTGTATGTGTGAAGCAGAGCTGTGTGTGTGTGAATCAGAGCTGTGTGTTTGTGAGAAGCAGAGCTGTGTGAAACAGGGATGTGTGTGTGTGAAGCAGAGCTGTTTGTGTGTGTGAAGCAGAGCTCTGTGTGTGTGTGTGTGTGTGTGTGTGTGAAGCAGAGCTGTGTTTGTGTGTGTGTGTGTGTGTGTGAAGAAGAGCTGTGTGTGTGTGTGTTTGAAGCAGAGCTGTGTGAAGCAGGGTGTGTGTGTGTGTGTGTGAAGCAGAGCTGTGTGTGTGTGAAGCAGAGCTGTGTGTGTGTGTGTGTGTGTGTGAAGCAGAGCTGTGTGTGTGTGTGTGTGTGTGTAAAGCAGAGCTGTGTGTGTGTGAGTGTGTGTGTGAAGCAGAGCTATGTGTGTGAAGCAGAGCTGTGTGTGTGAAGCAGAACTGTGTGTGTGTGAGAGTCTGAAGCAGAGCTGTGTGTGTGTGTGTGAAGCAGAGCTGTGTGTGTGTGTGTGTGTGTGTGTGTGTGTGTGAAGCAGAGCTGTGTGTGTGTAAAGAAGAGTTGTGTGTGAAGCAGAGCTGTGTGTGTAAAGCAGAGCTGTGTGTGTGTCAGAAGCAGAGCTGTGTGTGTCTGAAGCACAGCTGTGTGTGTGTGTGTAAAGCAGAGCTGTGTGTGTGAAGCATACCTGTGTGTGTGTAACGCAGAGCTGTGTGTGAAGCAGAGCTGTGTGTGTGTGAAGCAGAGCTGTGTGTGTGCGCGTGTGAAGCAGAGCTGTGTGTGTGTGTGTGTGTGTGTCTGTGAAGCAGAGCTGTGTGTGTGTAAAGCAGAGCTGTGTGTGTGAGTGTGTGAAGCAGAGCTGTGTGTGTGTAAAGCAGAGCTGTGTGTGTGTGTGTGAAGCAGAGCTGTGTGTGTGTGAAGCAGAGCTGTGTGTGTGTGTGAAGCAGAGCTGTGTGTGTGAAGCAGAGCTGTGTGTGTGTGTGTGTGTGTGTGAGTGTGTGTGTGAAGCAGAGCTGTGTGTGTGTGTGTCTGTGAAGCAGATCTGTGTGTGTGTATATGTGAATCAAAGCAGTCTGTGCGGCACCCCAGAACTATATGGGTTCCCCAGTGCGCTAAGCCACCCATCCCAGTAATGTGGGATGAATAAAAAAATATGTGAGTAACTCTACTTTCTGTATATAAGTGACGGCTGTGAGTGATCCTGGACTGTATCTGTGTGTGTGTGTGTGTGTGTGTGAAGCAGAGCTGTGTGTGTGTGTGTGTGAAGCAGAGCTGAAGAAAGATGTGTGGTGTGAAGCAGAGCTGTGTGTGTGTGTGTGAAGCAGAGCTGAAGAAAGATTTGGGGTGTGAAGCAGAGCTGTGTGTGTGTGTGTAAAGCAGAGCTGTGTGTGAAGCAGAGCTGTGTGTGTATGTGTGTGTGTGTGTGTGAAGCAGAGCTGTGTGTGTGTGTGCGTGTGTGTGAAGCAAAGCTGTGTGTGTGTGTGTGAAGTAGAGATGTGTGTGTGTGTGTGTGTGTGAAGCAGAGCTGTGTGTGAAGCAGAGCTGTGTGTGTGTGAAGCAGAGCTGTGTGTGAAGCAGAGCTGTGTGTGTGTGAAGCAGAGCTGTGTGTGTGAAGCAGAGCTGTGTGTGTGAAGAAGAGCTGTGTGTTTGTGTGAAGCAGAGCTGTGTGTGTGTGTGTAGCAGAGCTGTGTGAAGCAGGGCTGTGTGTGTGTGTGTGTGTGAAGCAGAGCTGTGTGTGTGTGTGTGTGTGTGTGTGTGAAGCAGAGCTGTGTGTGGGAAGCAGAGCTGTGTGTGTGTGTGAAGGAGAGCTGCGTTTGAAGCAGAGCTGTGTGTGAAGCAGAGCTGTGTGTGTATGTGTATCTGTGAGTGTGAAGCAGAGCTGTGTGTGTGAAGCAGAGCTGTGTGTGTGAAGCAGAGCTGTGTTTGAAGCAGAGCTGTGTGTGTGAAGCAGAGCTGTGTGTGTGTGTGTGTGTGAAGCAGAGCTGCGTGTGTGTGTGTGTGTGAAGCAGAGCTGTGTGTGTGTGTTGTGTGTGAAGCAGAGCTGTGTGTGTGTGTGTGTGTGTGTGAAGTAGAGCTGTGTGTGAAGCAGAGCTGTGTGTGTGTGTGTGTGTGTGAAGCAGAGCTGTGTGTGTGTGTGTGTGTGTGTGTGAAGCAGAGCTGTGCGTGTGTGTGTGTGTATGAAACAGAGCTGTGTGTGACGCAGAGCTGTGTGTGTGTGTGTGTGAAGCAGAGCTGTGCGTGTGTGTGTATGAAGCAGAGCTGTGTGTGAAGCAGAGCTGTGTGTGTGTGTGTGAAGCAGAGCTGAAGAAAGATGTGTGGTGTGAAGCAGAGCTGTGTGTGTGTGAAGCAGAGCTGAAGAAAGATTTGTGGTGTGAAGCAGAGCTGTGTGTGTGTGAAGCAAAGCTGTGTGTGTGAAGCAGAGCTGTGTGTGTGAAGAAGAGCTGTGTGTTTGTGTGAAGCAGAGCTGTGTGTGTGTGTAGCAGAGCTGTGTGAAGCAGGGCTGTGTGTGTGTGTGTGTGTGTGTGAAGCAGAGCTGTGTGTGTGTGTGTGTGTGTGTGTGTGTGTGAAGCAGAGCTGTGTGTGGGAAGCAGAGCTGTGTGTGTGTGTGAAGGAGAGCTGCGTTTGAAGCAGAGCTGTGTGTGAAGCAGAGCTGTGTGTGTATGTGTATCTGTGAGTGTGAAGCAGAGCTGTGTGTGTGAAGCAGAGCTGTGTGTGTGAAGCAGAGCTGTGTTTGAAGCAGAGCTGTGTGTGTGAAGCAGAGCTGTGTGTGTGTGTGTGTGTGAAGCAGAGCTGCGTGTGTGTGTGTGTGTGTGTGTGAAGCAGAGCTGTGTGTGTGTGTTGTGTGTGAAGCAGAGCTGTGTGTGTGTGTGTGTGTGTGTGTGTGTGTGTGTGTGTGAAGTAGAGCTGTGTGTGAAGCAGAGCTGTGTGTGTGTGTGTGTGTGTGAAGCAGAGCTGTGTGTGTGTGTGTGTGTGTGTGTGTGTGTGTGAAGCAGAGCTGTGCGTGTGTGTGTGTGTATGAAACAGAGCTGTGTGTGACGCAGAGCTGTGTGTGTGTGTGTGTGTGTGTGTGAAGCAGAGCTGTGCGTGTGTGTGTATGAAGCAGAGCTGTGTGTGAAGCAGAGCTGTGTGTGTGTGTGTGAAGCAGAGCTGAAGAAAGATGTGTGGTGTGAAGCAGAGCTGTGTGTGTGTGAAGCAGAGCTGAAGAAAGATTTGTGGTGTGAAGCAGAGCTGTGTGTGTGTGTGAAGCAGAGCTGTGTGTGTGAAGCAGAGCTGTGTGTGTATGTGAAGCAGAGCTGTGTGTGTGTGTGTGTGAAGCAGAGGTGTGTGTGTGTGTGTGTGCGTGTGTGAAGCAGAGCTGTGTGTGTGTGTGTGTGAAGTAGAGATGTGTGTGTGTGTGTGTGTGAAGCAGAGCTGTGTGTGAAACAGAGCTGTGTGTGTGTGAAGCAGAGCTGTGTGTGTGAAGCAGAGCTGTGTGTGAAGCAGAGCTGTGTGTTTGTGTGAAGCAGAGCTGTGTGTGTGTGTAGCAGAGCTGTGTGAAGCAGGGCTGTGTGTGTGTGTGTAAAGCAGAGCTGTGTGTGTGTGTGTGTGTGTGAAGCAGAGCTGTGTGTGGGAAGCTGAGCTGTGTGTGTGTGTGTAAAGCAGAGCTGCGTGTGAAGCAGAGCTGTGTGTGAAGCAGAGCTGTGTGTGTATGTGTGTCTGTGAGTGTGAAGCAGAGCTGTGTGTGTGAAGCAGAGCTGTGTTTGAAGCAGAGCTGTGTGTGTGTGTGAAGCAGAGCTGTGTGTGTGTGTGTGTGTGTGTGTGTGAAGCAGAGCTGTGTGTGTGTGTGTGTGTGAAGTAGAGCTGTGTGTGTGTGAAGCAGAGCTGTGTGTGTGTGTGTGTGTGTGTGTGAAGCAGAGCTGCATGTGTGTGTGTGTGTGAAGCAGAGCTGTGTGTGTGAAGCAGAGCTGTGTGTGACGCAGAGCTGTGTGTGTGTGTGTGTGAAGCAGAGCTGTGTGTGTGTGTATGACGCAGAGCTGTGTGTGTCTGAAGCAAAGCTGTGTGTGTGAAGCAGAACTGTGTGTGTGTGTGTGTGTGTGTGTGAAGCAGAGCTGTGTGTGAAGCAGAGGTGTGTGTGTGTGTGTGAAGCACAGCTATGTGTGAAGCAGAGCTGTGTGTGTGAAGTAGAGCTGTGTGTGTGTGTTTGAAGCAGAGCTGCGTGTGTGTGAGTGTGTGTGTGTGTGAAGCAGAGCTGTGTGTGTGTGTGAAGCAGAGCTGAGTGTGTGTTTGTGAAGCAGAGCTGTGTGTGAAGCAGAGCTGTGTGTGTGTGTGTGAAGCAGAGCTGTGTGTGTGAAGCAGAGCTGTGTGTGTGTGTGAAGCAGAGCTGTGTGTGTGTGTGAAGCAGAGCTGTGTGTGTGTAAACAGAGCTGTGTGTGAAGCAGAGCTGTGTGTGTGTGAAGAAGAGCTGTGTGTGTGTGTGTGTGTGTGTGTGTGTGAAGCAGAGCTGTGTGTGTGAAGCAGAGCTGTGTGTGTGTGTGAAGCAGAGCTGTGTGTGAAGCAGTGCTCTGTGTGTGTGAAGCAGAGCTGAAAAAAGATGTGTGGCGTGAAGCAGAGCTGTGTGTGTGTGTGTGTGTGTGTGTGCGTGTGTGAAGCAGAGCTGTGTGTGTGTGAAGTAGAGATGTGTGTGTGTGTGTGTGTGTGTGTGTGAAGCAGAGCTGTGTGTGAAACAGAGCTGTGTGTGTGTGAAGCAGAGCTGTGTGTGAAGCAGAGCTGTGTGTGTGTGAAGCAGAGCTGTGTGTGTGAAGCAGAGCTGTGTGTGAAGCAGAGCTGTGTGTTTGTGTGAAGCAGAGCTGTGTGTGTGTGTAGCAGAGCTGTGTGAAGCAGGGCTGTGTGTGTGTGTGTAAAGCAGAGCTGTGTGTGTGTGTGTGTGTGTGTGTGTGAAGCAGAGCTGTGTGTGGGAAGCTGAGCTGTGTGTGTTTGTGTGTAAAGCAGAGCTGCGTGTGAAGCAGAGCTGTGTGTGAAGCAGAGCTGTGTGTGTATGTGTGTCTGTGAGTGTGAAGCAGAGCTGTGTGTGTGAAGCAGAGCTGTGTTTGAAGCAGAGCTGTGTGTGTGTGTGTGTGTGAAGCAGAGCTGTGTGTGTGTGTGTGTGTGTGGGTGTGTGAAGCAGAGCTGTGTGTGTGTGGGTGTGTGTGTGTGAAGTAGAGCTGTGTGTGTGTGAAGCAGAGCTGTGTGTGTGTGTGTGAAGCAGAGCTGCATGTGTGTGTGTGTGTGAAGCAGAGCTGTGTGTGTGAAGCAGAGCTGTGTGTGACGCAGAGCTGTGTGTGTGTGTGTGTGTGTGTGAAGCAGAGCTGTGTGTGTGTGTATGACGCAGAGCTGTGTGTGTCTGAAGCAGAGCTGTGTGTGTGAAGCAGAGCTGTGTGTGTGTGTGTGTGTGTGTGTGTGTGAAGCAGAGCTGTGTGTGAAGCAGAGGTGTGTGTGTGTGTGAAGCACAGCTATGTGTGAAGCAGAGCTGTGTGTGTGAAGTAGAGCTGTGTGTGTGTGTTTGAAGCAGAGCTGCGTGTGTGTGAGTGTGTGTGTGTGTGAAGCAGAGCTGTGTGTGTGTGTGAAGCAGAGCTGAGTGTGTGTGTGTTTGTGAAGCAGAGCTGTGTGTGAAGCAGAACTGTGTGTGTGTGTGTGTGTGAAGCAGAGCTGTGTGTGTGAAGCAGAGCTGTGTGTGTGTGTGTGAAGCAGAGCTGTGTGTGTGTGTGAAGCAGAGCTGTGTGCGTGTAAACAGAGCTGTGTGTGAAGCAGAGCTGTGTGTGTGTGAAGAAGAGCTGTGTGTGTGTGTGTGTGTGAAGCAGAGCTGTGTGTGTGTGTGAAGCAGAGCTGTGTGTGTGAAGCAGAGCTGTGTGTGTGTGAAGCAGAGCTGTGTGTGAAGCAGAGCTCTGTGTGTGTGAAGCAGAGCTGAAAATAGATGTGTGGTGTGAAGCAGAGCTGTGTGTGTGTGAAGCAGAGCTGAAGAAAGATATGTGGTGTGAAGCAGAGCTGTGTGTATGTGTGAAGCAGAGCTGTGTGTGTGAATCAGAGCTGTGTGTTTGTGTGAAGCAGAGCTGTGTGTGTGTTTGTGTGTGTGTGTGTGTGTGTGTGTGAAGCAGAGCTGTGTGAAGCAGGGATGTGTGTGTGTGAAGCAGAGCTGTTTGTGTGTGTGAAGCAGAGCTCTGTGTGTGTGTGTGTGTGTGTGTGTGAAGCAGAGCTGTGTTTGTGTGTGTGTGTGTGTGAAGAAGAGCTGTGTGTGTGTGTGTGTGTGTGTGAAGCAGAGCTGTGCGTGTGTGTGTATGAAACAGAGCTGTGTGTGACGCAGAGCTGTGTGTGTGTGTGTGTGTGAAGCAGAGCTGTGCGTGTGTGTGTGTATGAAGCAGAGCTGTGTGTGAAGCAGAGCTGTGTGTGTGTGTGTGTGAAGCAGAGCTGAAGAAAGATGTGTGGTGTGAAGCAGAGCTGTGTGTGTGTGAAGCAGAGCTGAAGAAAGATTTGTGGTGTGAAGCAGAGCTGTGTGTGTGTGTGAAGCAGAGCTGTGTGTGTGAAGCAGAGCTGTGTGTGTATGGGAAGCAGAGCTGTGTGTGTGTGTGTGAAGCAGAGCTGTGTGTGTGTGTGTGTGCGTGTGTGAAGCAGAGCTGTGTGTGTGTGAAGTAGAGATGTGTGTGTGTGTGTGTGTGTGTGAAGCAGAGCTGTGTGTGAAACAGAGCTGTGTGTGTGAAGCAGAGACGTGTGTGAAGCAGAGCTGTGTGTGTGTGAAGCAGAGCTGTGTGTGTGAAGCAGAGCTGTGTGTGAAGCAGAGCTGTGTGTTTGTGTGAAGCAGAGCTGTGTGTGTGTGTGTAGCAGAGCTGTGTGAAGCAGGGCTGTGTGTGTGTGTGTGTGTAAAGCAGAGCTGTGTGTGTGTGTGTGTGTGTGTGTGTGAAGCAGAGCTGTGTGTGTGTGAAGCAGAGCTGAGTGTGTGTGTGTGTTTGTGAAGCAGAGCTGTGTGTGAAGCAGAGCTGTGTGTGTGTGTGTGTGTGAAGCAGAGCTGTGTGTGTGAAGCAGAGCTGTGTGTGTGTGTGAAGCAGAGCTGTGTGTGTGTGAAGCAGAGCTGTGTGTGTGTAAACAGAGCTGTGTGTGAAGCAGAGCTGTGTGTGTGAAGAAGAGCTGTGTGTGTGTGTGTGTGTGTGTGTGTGTGAAGCAGAGCTGTGTGTGTGTGTGTGTGTGTGTGAAGCAGAGCTGTGTGTGTGAAGCAGAGCTGTGTGTGTGTGAAGCAGAGCTGTGTGTGAAGCAGAGCTCTGTGTGTGTGAAGCAGAGCTGAAAAAAGATGTGTGGTGTGAAGCAGAGCTGTGTGTGTGTGTGTGCGTGTGTGAAGCAGAGCTGTGTGTGTGTGTGTGTGTGAAGTAGAGATGTGTGTGTGTGTGTGTGAAGCAGAGCTGTGTGTGAAACAGAGCTGTGTGTGTGTGAAGCAGAGCTGTGTGTGAAGCAGAGCTGTGTGTGTGTGAAGCAGAGCTGTGTGTGTGAAGCAGAGCTGTGTGTGAAGCAGAGCTGTGTGTTTGTGTGAAGTAGAGCTGTGTGTGTGTGTGTAGCAGAGCTGTGTGAAGCAGGGCTGTGTGTGTGTGTGTGTAAAGCAGGGCTGTGTGTGTGTGTGTGTGTGTGTGAAGCAGAGCTGTGTGTGGGAAGCTGAGCTGTGTGTGTGTGTGTGTGTAAAGCAGAGCTGCGTGTGAAGCAGAGCTGTGTGTGTATGTGTGTCTGTGAGTGTGAAGCAGAGCTGTGTGTGTGAAGCAGATCTGTGTTTGAAGCAGAGCTGTGTGTGTGTGTGTGTGTGTGTGTGTGAAGCAGAGCTGTGTGTGTGTGTGTGTGAAGCAGAGCTGTGTGTGTGTGTGTGTGTTTGTGAAGTAGAGCTGTGTGTGTGTGAAGCAGAGCTGTGTGTGTGTGTGTGTGTGTGTGAAGCAGAGCTGCATGTGTGTGTGTGTGTGTGTGTGAAGCAGAGCTGTGCGTGTGTGTGTATGAAACAGAGCTGTGTGTGACGCAGAGCTGTGTGTGTGTGTGTGTGTGAAGCAGAGCTGTGCGTGTGTGTGTGTATGAAGCAGAGCTGTGTGAAGCAGGGATGTGTGTGTGTGAAGCAGAGCTGTTTGTGTGTGTGAAGCAGAGCTCTGTGTGTGTGTGTGTGTGTGTGTGTGTGAAGCAGAGCTGTGTTTGTGTGTGTGTGTGTGTGAAGAAGAGCTGTGTGTGTGTGTGTGTGTGTGTGAAGCAGAGCTGTGCGTGTGTGTGTATGAAACAGAGCTGTGTGTGACGCAGAGCTGTGTGTGTGTGTGTGTGTGAAGCAGAGCTGTGCGTGTGTGTGTGTATGAAGCAGAGCTGTGTGTGAAGCAGAGCTGTGTGTGTGTGTGTGTGAAGCAGAGCTGAAGAAAGATGTGTGGTGTGAAGCAGAGCTGTGTGTGTGTGAAGCAGAGCTGAAGAAAGATTTGTGGTGTGAAGCAGAGCTGTGTGTGTGTGTGAAGCAGAGCTGTGTGTGTGAAGCAGAGCTGTGTGTGTATGGGAAGCAGAGCTGTGTGTGTGTGTGTGAAGCAGAGCTGTGTGTGTGTGTGTGTGCGTGTGTGAAGCAGAGCTGTGTGTGTGTGAAGTAGAGATGTGTGTGTGTGTGTGTGTGTGTGAAGCAGAGCTGTGTGTGAAACAGAGCTGTGTGTGTGAAGCAGAGACGTGTGTGAAGCAGAGCTGTGTGTGTGTGAAGCAGAGCTGTGTGTGTGAAGCAGAGCTGTGTGTGAAGCAGAGCTGTGTGTTTGTGTGAAGCAGAGCTGTGTGTGTGTGTGTAGCAGAGCTGTGTGAAGCAGGGCTGTGTGTGTGTGTGTGTGTAAAGCAGAGCTGTGTGTGTGTGTGTGTGTGTGTGTGTGAAGCAGAGCTGTGTGTGGGTAGCTGAGCTGTGTGTGTGTGTGTGTAAAGCAGAGGTGCGTGTGAAGCAGAGCTGTGTGTGTATGTGTGTCTGTGAGTGTGAAGCAGAGCTGTGTGTGTGAAGCAGAGCTGTGTTTGAAGCAGAGCTGTGTGTGTGTGTGTGTGTGAAGCAGAGCTGTGTGTGTGTGTGTGTGTGTGTGAAGCAGAGCTGTGTGTGTGTGTGTGTGTGTGTGAAGTACAGCTGTGTGTGTGTGAAGCAGAGCTGTGTGTGTGTGTGTGTGTGTGTGTGTGAAGCAGAGCTGCATGTGTGTGTGTGTGTGTGTGTGAAGCAGAGCTGTGTGTGTGAAGCAGAGCTGTGTGTGACGCAGAGCTGTGTGTGTGTGTGTGAAGCAGAGCTGTGTGTGTGTATGACGCAGAGCTGTGTGTGTCTGAAGCAGAGCTGTGTGTGTGAAGCAGAACTGTGTGTGTGTGTGTGTGTGAAGCAGAGCTGTGTGTGAAGCAGAGGTGTGTGTGTGTGTGTGAAGCACAGCTATGTGTGAAGCAGAGCTGTGTGTGTGAAGTAGAGCTGTGTGTGTGTGTTTGAAGCAGAGCTGCGTGTGTGTGAGTGTGTGTGTGTGTGTGTGTGTGAAGCAGAGCTGTGTGTGTGTGAAGCAGAGCTGAGTGTGTGTGTGTGTTTGTGAAGCAGAGCTGTGTGTGAAGCAGAGCTGTGTGTGTGTGTGTGTGTGAAGCAGAGCTGTGTGTGTGAAGCAGAGCTGTGTGTGTGTGTGAAGCAGAGCTGTGTGTGTGTGAAGCAGAGCTGTGTGTGTGTAAACAGAGCTGTGTGTGAAGCAGAGCTGTGTGTGTGAAGAAGAGCTGTGTGTGTGTGTGTGTGTGTGTGTGTGTGAAGCAGAGCTGTGTGTGTGTGTGTGTGTGTGTGAAGCAGAGCTGTGTGTGTGAAGCAGAGCTGTGTGTGTGTGAAGCAGAGCTGTGTGTGAAGCAGAGCTCTGTGTGTGTGAAGCAGAGCTGAAAAAAGATGTGTGGTGTGAAGCAGAGCTGTGTGTGTGTGTGTGCGTGTGTGAAGCAGAGCTGTGTGTGTGTGTGTGTGTGAAGTAGAGATGTGTGTGTGTGTGTGTGAAGCAGAGCTGTGTGTGAAACAGAGCTGTGTGTGTGTGAAGCAGAGCTGTGTGTGAAGCAGAGCTGTGTGTGTGTGAAGCAGAGCTGTGTGTGTGAAGCAGAGCTGTGTGTGAAGCAGAGCTGTGTGTTTGTGTGAAGTAGAGCTGTGTGTGTGTGTGTAGCAGAGCTGTGTGAAGCAGGGCTGTGTGTGTGTGTGTGTAAAGCAGGGCTGTGTGTGTGTGTGTGTGTGTGTGAAGCAGAGCTGTGTGTGGGAAGCTGAGCTGTGTGTGTGTGTGTGTGTAAAGCAGAGCTGCGTGTGAAGCAGAGCTGTGTGTGTATGTGTGTCTGTGAGTGTGAAGCAGAGCTGTGTGTGTGAAGCAGATCTGTGTTTGAAGCAGAGCTGTGTGTGTGTGTGTGTGTGTGTGTGTGAAGCAGAGCTGTGTGTGTGTGTGTGTGAAGCAGAGCTGTGTGTGTGTGTGTGTGTTTGTGAAGTAGAGCTGTGTGTGTGTGAAGCAGAGCTGTGTGTGTGTGTGTGTGTGTGTGAAGCAGAGCTGCATGTGTGTGTGTGTGTGAAGCAGAGCTGTGTGTGTGAAGCAGAGCTGTGTGTGACGTAGAGCTGTGTGTGTGTGTGTGTGTGTGTGTGAAGCAGAGCTGTGTGTGTGTGTATGACGCAGAGCTGTGTGTGTCTGAAGCAGAGCTGTGTGTGTGAAGCAGAGCTGTGTGTGTGTGTGTGTGTGTGTGTGTGAAGCAGAGCTGTGTGTGAAGCAGAGGTGTGTGTGTGTGTGTGTGAAGCACAGCTATGTGTGAAGCAGAGCTGTGTGTGTGAAGTAGAGCTGTGTGTGTGTGTTTGAAGCAGAGCTGCGTGTGTGTGAGTGTGTGTGTGTGTGTGTGAAGCAGAGCTGTGTGTGTGTGTGTGAAGCAGAGCTGAGTGTGTGTGTTTGTGAAGCAGAGCTGTGTGTGAAGCAGAGCTGTGTGTGTGTGTGAAGCAGAGCTGTGTGTGTGAAGCAGAGCTGTGTGTGTGTGTGAAGCAGAGCTGTGTGTGTGTGAAGAAGAGCTGTGTGTGTGTGTGTGTGTGTGTGTGTGAAGCAGAGCTGTGTGTGTGTGTGTGAAGCAGAGCTGTGTGTGTGAAGCAGAGCTGTGTGTGTGTGTGAAGCAGAGCTGTGTGTGAAGCAGAGCTCTGTGTGTGTGAAGCAGAGCTGAAAAAAGGTGTGTGGTGTGAAGCAGAGCTGTGTGTGTGTGAAGCAGAGCTGAAGAAAGATATGTGGTGTGAAGCAGAGCTGTGTGTATGTGTGAAGCAGAGCTGTGTGTGTGAATCAGAGCTGTGTGTTTGTGTGAAGCAGAGCTGTGTGTGTGTTTGTGTGTGTGTGTGTGTGTGTGAAGCAGAGCTGTGTGAAGCAGGGATGTGTGTGTGTGAAGCAGAGCTGTTTGTGTGTGTGAAGCAGAGCTCTGTGTGTGTGTGTGTGTGTGTGTGTGTGTGTGTGTGTGTGTGAAGCAGAGCTGTGTTTGTGTGTGTGTGTGTGAAGAAGAGCTGTGTGTGTGTGTGTGTGTTTGAAGCAGAGCTGTGTGAAGCAGGGTGTGTGTGTGTGTGTGAAGCAGAGCTGTGTGTGTGTGAAGCAGAGCTGTGTGTGTGTGTGTGTGTGTGTGTGTGAAGCAGAGCTGTGTGTGTGTGTGTGTGTGTGAAGCAGAGCTGTGTGTGTGAAGCAGAGCTGTGTGTGTAAAGCAGAGCTGTGTGTGTGTGAGTGTGTGTGTGTGTGAAGCAGAGCTATGTGTGTGAAGCAGAGCTGTGTGTGTGTGAAGCAGAACTGTGTGTGTGTGAGAGAGTGTGAAGCAGAGCTGTGTGTGTGTGTGTGTGTGAAGCAGAGCTGTGTGTGTGTGTGTGTGTGAAGCAGAGATGTGTGTGTGTAAAGAAGAGTTGTGTGTGAAGCAGACCTGTGTGTGTGAAGCAGAGCTGTGTGTGTGTCAGAAGCAGAGCTGTGTGTGCCTGAAGCAGAGCTGTGTGTGTGTGTGTGAAGCAGAGCTGTGTGTGTGAAGCATACCTGTGTGTGTGTAAAGCAGAGCTGTGTGTGAAGCAGAGCTATGTGTGTGTGAAGCAGAGCTGTGTGTGTGTGTGCGCGTGTGAAGCAGAGCTGTGTGTGTGTGTGTGTGTGTGTGAAGCAGAGCTGTGTGTGTGTGTGTGTGTGTGTGTGAAGCAGAGCTGTGTGTGAAGCAGAGGTGTGTGTGTGTGTGTGTGTGTGTGTGAAGCACAGCTATGTGTGAAGCAGAACTGTGTGTGTGAAGTAGAGCTGTGTGTGTGTGTTTGAAGCAGAGCTGCGTGTGTGTGAGTGTGTGTGTGTGTGTGTGTGTGTCAAGCAGAGCTTTGTGTGTGTGTGAAGCAGAGCTGAGTGTGTGTGTGTTTGTGAAGCAGAGCTGTGTGTGAAGCAGAGCTGTGTGTGTGTGTGTGTGTGTGAAGCAGAGCTGTGTGTGTGAAGCAGACCTGTGTATGTGTGTGAAGCAGAGCTGTGTGTGTGTGTGAAGCAGAGCTGTGTGTGTGTAAACAGAGCTGTGTGTGAAGCAGAGCTGTGTGTGTGTGAAGAAGAGCTGTGTGTGTGTGTGTGTGTGTGTGTGTGTGAAGCAGAGCTGTGTGTGTGTGTTTGAAGCAGAGCTGTGTGTGTGAAGCAGAGCTGTGTGTGTGTGTGAAGCAGAGCTGTGTGTGAAGAAGAGCTCTGTGTGTGTGAAGCAGAGCTGAAAAAAGATGTGTGGTGTGAAGCAGAGCTGTGTGTGTGAAGCAGAGCTGAAGAAAGATATGTGGTGTGAAGCAGAGCTGTGTGTATGTGTGAAGCAGAGCTGTGTGTGTGAATCAGAGCTGTGTGTTTGTGTGAAGCAGAGCTGTGTGTGTGTTTGTGTGTGTGTGTGTGTGAAGCAGAGCTGTGTGAAGCAGGGATGTGTGTGTGTGAAGCAGAGCTGTTTGTGTGTGTGAAGCAGAGCTCTGTGTGTGTGTGTGTGTGTGTGTGAAGCAGAGCTGTGTTTGTGTGTGTGTGTGTGTGTGTGTGTGAAGAAGAGCTGTGTGTGTGTGTGTGTTTGAAGCAGAGCTGTGTGAAGCAGGGTGTGTGTGTGTGTGTGTGTGTGTGAAGCAGAGCTGTGTGTGTGTGAAGCGAAGCTGTGTGTGTGTGTGTGTGTGTGTGTGAAGCAGAGCTGTGTGTGTGTGTGTGTGTGTGTGAAGCAGAGCTGTGTGTGTGAAGCAGAGCTGTGTGTGTAAAGCAGAGCTGTGTGTGTGAGTGTGTGTGTGTGAAGCAGAGCTATGTGTGTGAAGCAGAGCTGTGTGTGTGTGTGAAGCAGAACTGTGTGTGTGTGTGTGTGAGAGTGTGAAGCAGAGCTGTGTGTGTGTGTGTGAAGCAGAGCTGTGTGTGTGTGTGTGTGAAGCAGAGATGTGTGTGTGTAAAGAAGAGTTGTGTGTGAAGCAGACCTGTGTGTGTGAAGCAGAGCTTTGTGTGTGTCAGAAGCAGAGCTGTGTGTGTCTGAAGCAGAGCTGTGTGTGTGTGTGAAGCAGAGCTGTGTGTGTGAAGCATACCTGTGTGTGTGTAAAGCAGAGCTGTGTCTGAAGCAGAGCTGTGTGTGTGTGAAGCCGAGCTGTGTGTGAAGCAGAGCTGTGTGTGTGTAGCCGAGCTATGTGTGTAAAGCAGAGCTGTGTGTGTGTGAAGCAGAGCTGTGTGTGTGTGAAGCAGAGCTGTGTGTGTATGAAGCAGAGCTGTGTGTGTGTGTGTGAAGCAGAGCTGTTTGTGTGAAGCAGAGCTGTGTGTGTGAAGCAGAGCTGTGTGTATGTGAAGCAGAGCTGAAGAAAGATGTGTGGTGTGAAGCAGAGCTGTGTGTGTGAGGCAGAGCTGAAGAAAGATGTGTGGTGTGAAGCAGAGCTGTGTGTATGTGTGAAGCAGAGCTGTGTGTGTGAAGCAGAGCTGTGTGTTTGTGTGAAGCAGAGTTGTGTGTGTGTGTGTGTGTGTGTGTGAAGCAGAGCTGTGTGTGTGAGTGTGTGTGAAGCAGAGCTGTGTGTGTGAAGCAGAGCTGTGTGTGTGTGTGTGAAGCAGAGGTAAGTGTGTGAAGCAGAGGTGTGTGTGAAGCAGAGCTGTGTGTGTGTGAAGCAGAGCTGTGTGTGAAGCAGAGCTGTGTGTTTGTGTGAAGCAGAGCTGTGTGTGTGTGAAGCAGAGCTGTGTGTGAAGCAGAGCTGTGTGTGTGTGTGTGTGTGTGGAGCAGAGCTGTGTGTGTTTGTGTGTGAAGCAGAGCTGTGTGTGTGTGTGAAGCAGAGCTGTGTGTGCGTGTGTGTGAAGCAGAGCTGTGTGTGTGTGTGAAGCAGAGCTGTGTGTGTAAAGCATAGTTGCATGTGTGAAGCAGAGCTGTGTGTGAAGCAGAGCTGTGTGTGTGTGTGAAACAGAGCTGTGTGTGTGACGCAAAGCTGTGTGTGTGTGTGTGTGTGTGTGTGTGTGAAGCAGAGCTGAAGAAAGATGTGTGGTGTGAAGCAGAGCTGTGTGTATGTGTGAAGCGGAGCTGTGTGTGTGTGAAGCAGAGCTGTGTGTTTGTGTAAAGCAGAACTGTGTGTGTGTGTGTGTGAAGCAGAGCTGTGTGTGTGTGTGTGTGTGAAGCCGAGCTGTGTGTTTGAAGCAGAGATGTGTGTGTGTGTGTGTGTGTGTGTGTGTGTGAAGCAGAGCTGTGTGTGTGTGAAGCTGAGCTGTGTGTGAAGCAGAGCTGTGTGTGTGTGAAGTTGAGCTGTGTGTGTGAAGCAGAGCTGTGTGTGTGAAGCAGAGCTGTGTGTGTGTGTGAAGCAGAGCTGTGTGTGTGTGTGTGTGAAGCAGAGCTGTGTGTGAAGCAGAGCTGTGTGTGTGTGTGAAACAGAGCTGTGTGTGTGTGAAGCAGAGCTGTGTGTGAAGCAGAGCTGTGTGTTTGTGAAGAAGAGCTGTGTGTGTGTGTGTGTGTGTGTGTGAAGCAGAGCTGTGTGTATGTGTGTGTGTGAAGCAGAGCTGTGTGTGTGAAGCAGAGCTGTGTGTGTGTGTGTGAAGCAGAGCTGTGTGTGAAGCAGAGCTCTGTGTGTGTGTGAAGCAGAGCTGAAAAAAGATGTGTGGTGTGAAGCACAGCTGTGTGTGTGTGTGTGTGAAGCAGAGCTGAAGAAAGATGTGTGCTGTGAACCAGAGCTGTGTGTATGTGTGAAGCAGAGCTGTGTGTGTGAATCAGAGCTGTGTGATTGTTTGAAGCAGAGCTGTGTGTGTGTGTGTGAAGCAGAGCTGTGTGAAGCAGGGCTGTGTGTAGGTGAAGCAGAGCTGTTTGTGTGTGTGAAGCAGAGCTCTGTGTGTGTGTGTGTGTGTGTGTGTGTGTGTGAAGCAGAGCTGTGTGTGTGTGTGTGTGTGTGTGTGTGTGTTTGAAGCAGAGCTGTGTGAAGCAGGGTGTGTGTGTGTGTGTGTGTGTGAAGCAGAGCTGTGTGTGTGTGTGTGAAGCAGAGCTGTGTGTGTGTGAAGCAGAGCTGTGTGTGTGTGTGTGTGTGAAGCAGAGCTGTGTGTGAAGCAGAGCTGTTTGTGTAAAGCAGAGCTGTGTGTGTGTGAGTGTGTGTGTGTGTGTGTGAAGCAGAGCTATGTGTGTGAAGCAGAGCTGTGTGTGTGTGAAGCAGAACTGTGTGTGTGTGAGTGTGAAGCAGAGCTGTGTGTGTGTGTGAAGCAGAGCTGTGTGTGTGTGAAGCAGAGCTGTGTGTGTGTGTGAAGAAGAGTTGTGTGTGAAGCAGAGCTGTGTGTGTGTGAAGCAGAGTTGTGTGTGTGTGAAGCAGAGCTGTGTGTGTGTGAGCGTGTGTGAAGCAGAGCTGTGTGTGTGTGTGTATGTGTGAAGCAGAGCTGTGTGTGTGTAAAGCAGAGCTGTGTGTGTGTGTGTGTGTGAAGCAGAGCTGTGTGTGTGTGAAGCAGAGCTGTGTGTGTGTGAAGCAGAGCTATGTATGTGAAGCAGAGCTTTGTGTGTGTGTGTGTGTGTAAAGCAGAGCTGTGTGTGTGTGTGTCTGTGAAGCAGATCTGTGTTTGTGTGTATATATGAATCAGAGCAGTCTGTGCGGCACCCCAGAACTATATGGGTTCCCCAGAGCGCTAAGCCACCCATCCCAGTAATGTGGGATGAATAAAAAAATATGTGAGTAACTCTACTTTCTGTATATAAGTGAAGGCTGTGAGTGATCCTGGACTGTATCTGTATGTGTGTGTGTGTGTGTGAATCAGAGCTGTGTGTGTGTGAAGCAGAGCTGAAGAAAGATTTGTGGTGTGAAGCAGAGCTGTGTGTGTGTGTGTGTGAAGCAGAGCTGTGTGTGAAGCAGAGCTGTGTGTGTATGTGAAGCAGAGCTGTGTGTGTGTGTGTGTGAAGCAGAGCTGTGTGTGTGTGTGCGTGTGTGAAGCAGAGCTGTGTGTGTGTGTGAAGTAGAGATGTGTATGTGTGTGTGTGAGTGTGAAGCAGAGCTGTGTGTGAAGCAGAGCTGTGTGTGTGTGAACAGAGCTGTGTGTGAAACAGAGCTGTGTGTGTCCGTGAAGCAGAGCTGTGTGTGTGAAGCAGAGCTGTGTGTGTGAAGCAGAGCTGTGTGTTTGTGTGAAGCAGAGCTGTGTGTGTGTGTGTGTGTGTGTGTAGCAGAGCTGTGTGAAGCAGGGCTGTGTGTGTGTGTGTGTGAAGCAGAGCTGTGTGTGTGTGTGTGTGAAGCAGAGCTGTGTGTGGGAAGCAGAGCTGTGTATGTGTGTGAAGCAGAGCTGCGTGTGAAGCAGAGCTGTGTGTAAAGCAGAGCTGTGTGTGTATGTGTGTCTGTGAGTGTGAAGCAGAGCTGTGTGTGTGAAGCAGAGCTGTGTTTGAAACAGAGCTGTGTTTGAAGCAAAGCTGTGTGTATGTGAAGCAGAGCTGTGTGTGTGTGTGTGTGTGTGTGTGAAGCAGAGCTGCGTGTGTGTGTGAAGCAGAGCTGTGTGTGTGTGTGTGTGAAGCAGAGCTGTGTGTGTGTGTGTGAAGTAGAGCTGTGTGTGAAGCAGAGCTGTGTGTGTGTGTGTGAAGCAGAGCTGTGTGTGTGAAGCAGAGCTGTGTGTGACGCAGAGCTGTGTGTGTGTGAAGCAGAGCTGTGTGTGTGTGTGTATGAAGCAGAGCTGTGTGTGTGTGAAGCAGAACTGTGTGTGTGTGTGAAGCAGAGCTGAAGAAAGATTTGTGGTGTGAAGCAGAGCTGTGTGTGTGTGTGTGTGAAGCAGAGCTGTGTGTGTGAAGCAGAGCTGTGTGTGTGTGTGAAGCAGAGCTGTGTGTGTGTGTGCATGTGTGAAGCAGAGCTGTGTGTGTGTGTGTGAAGTAGAGATGTGTGTGTGTGTGTGAAGCAGAGCTGTGTGTGAAGCAGAGCTGTGTGTGTGTGAAGCAGAGCTGTGTGTGAAGCAGAGCTGTTTGTGTGTGTGTGTGTGTGAAGCAGAGCTGTGTGTGAAGCAGAGCTGTGCGTGTGAAGCAGAACTGTGTGTTTGTGTGAAGCAGAGCTGTGTGTGTGTGTGTGTAGCAGAGCTGTGTGAAGCAGGGCTGTGTGTGTGTGTGTGTAAGCAGAGCTGTGTGTGTGAAGCAGAGCTGTGTGAGTGTGTGTGTGTGAAACAGAGCTCTGTGTGCGTGCGTGTCTGAAGCAGAGCAGTGTGTGTGTGAAGCCGAGCTGTGTGTGTGAAGCAGAGCTGTGTGTGTGTGTGTGTGTGAAGCCAAGCTATGTGTGTAAAGCAGAGCTGTGTGTGTGTGAAGCAGAGCTGTGTGTGTGAAGCAGAGCTGTGTGTGTATGAAGCAGAGCTGTGTGTGTGTGAAGCAGAGCTGTTTGTGTGAAGCAAAGCTGTGTGTGTGAAACAGAGCTGTGTGTGTGTGAAGCAAAGCTGAAGAAAGACGTGTGGTGTGAAGCAGAGCTGTGTGTGTGAAGCAGAGCTGAAGAAAGATGTGTGGTGTGAAGCAGAGCTGTGTGTATGTGTGAAGCAGAGCTGTGTGTGTGAAGCAGCGTTGTGTGTGTGTGTGTGAAGCAGAACTGTGTGTGTGTGTGAATCAGAGCTGTGGGTGTGAGTGTGTGTGAAGCAGAGCTGTGTGTGTTAAGCAGAGCTGTGTGTGTGTGTGTGTGTGTGAAGCAGAGGTGTGTGTGTGAAGCAGAGCTGTGTGTGTGTGTGAAGCAGAGCTGTGTGTGTGTGTGAAGCCGAGCTGTGTGTTTGAAGGAGAGATGTGTGTGTGTGTGTGAAGCAGAGCTGTGTGTGTGAAGCTGAGCTGTGTGTGTGAAGCAGAGCTGTGTGTGTGTGAAGAAGAGCTGTGTGTGTGAAGCAGAGCTGTGTGTGTGAAGCAGAGCCCAGTGTGTGTGTGTGTGAAGCAGAGCTGTTTGTGTGAAGCAGAGCTGTGTGTGTGTGTGTGTGTGTGTGTGTGAAGCAGAGTTGAGTGTGTGTGTGAAGCAGAGCTGCGTGTGTGTGTGTGTGTGTGTGTGTGTGAAGCAGAGCTGTGTGTGTGTGTGTGTGTGTTAAGCAGAGCTGTGTGTGTGTGTGTGAAGTAGAGCTGTGTGTGAAGCAGAGCTGTGTGTGTGTGTGTTTGAAGCAGAGCTGTGTGTGTGAAGCAGAGCTGTGTGTGACGCAGAGCTGTGTGTGTGTGAAGCAGAGCTGTGTGTGTGTATGAAGCAGAGCTGTGTGTGTGTGAAGTAGAGCTGTGTGTGTGTGTGTGTGTGTGAAGCAGAGCTGAAGAAAGATGTGTGGTGTGAAGCAGAGCTGTGTGTGTGAGAAGCAGAGCTGAAGAAAGATTTGTGGTGTGAAGCAGAGCTGTGTGTGTGTGTGAAGCAGAGCTGTGTGTGAAGCAGAGCTGTGTGTGTATGTGAAGGAGAGCTGTGTGTGAGTGTGTGTGTGAAGCAGAGCTGTGTGTGTGTGTGTGCGTGTGTGAAGCAGAGCTGTGTGTGTGTGTGTGTGTGTGAAGTAGAGATGTGTGTGTGTGTGTGTGTGTGTGTGAAGCAGAGCTGTGTGTGAAGCAGAGCTGTGTGTGTGAAGCAGAGCTGTGTGTGAAGCAGATCTGTTTGTGTGTGTGTGAAGCAGAGCTGTGTGTGTGTGTGTGTGTGTGTGTGTAGCAGAGCTGTGTGAAGCAGGGCTGTGTGTGTGTGTGTGTGTGTAAGCAGAGCTGTGTGTGTGAAGCAGAGCTGTGTGTGTGTGTGTGTGTGTGTGTGTGAAACAGAGCTCTGTGTGCGTGCGTGTCTGAAGCAGAGCTGTGTGTGTGTGAAGCCAAGCTGTGTGTGTGAAGCAGAGCTGTGTGTGTGTGTGTGTGAAGCCAAGCTATGTGTATAAAGCAGAGCTGTGTGTGTGAAGCAGAGCTGTGTGTGTGTGAAGCAGAGCTGTGTGTGTATGAAGCAGAGCTGTGTGTGTGTGAAGCAGAGCTGTTTGTGTGAAGCAAAGCTGTGTGTGTGTGAAACAGAGCTGTGTGTGTGTGAAGCAAAGCTGAAGAAAGATGTGTGGTGTGAAGCAGAGCTGTGTGTGTGAAGCAGAGCTGAAGAGAGATGTGTGGTGTGAAGCAGAGCTGTGTGTATGTGTGAAGCAGAGCTGTGTGTGTGAAGCAGCGTTGTGTGTGTGTGTGAAGCAGAACTGTGTGTGTGTGTGAAGCAGAGCTGTGGGTGTGAGTGTGTGTGAAGCAGAGCTGTGTGTGTTAAGCAGAGCTGTGTGTGTGTGTGTGTGTGTGTGAGGCAGAGGTGTGTGTGTGAAGCAGAGCTGTGTGTGTTTGTAAAGCAGAGCTGTGTGTGAAGCAGAGCTGTGTGTGTGTGTGAAGCAGAGCTGTTTGTGTGTGTTAAGCAGAGCTGTGTGTGTAAAGCAGAGCTGTGTGTGTGTGTGTGTGTGTGTGTGAAGCAGAGCTGTGTGTGTTTTTTAGTGAAGCAGAGCTGTGTGTTTGTGTAAAGCAGAGCTGTGTGTGTGTGAAGCAGAGCTGTGTGTGTGTGAAGCCGAGCTGTGTGTTTGAAGCAGAGATGTGTGTGTGTGTGTGTGTGTGTGTGTGAAGCAGAGCTGTGTGTGTGTGAAGCTGAGCTGTGTGTGTGAAGCAGAGCTGTGTGTGTGTGAAGAAGAGCTGTGTGTGTGTGAAGCAGAGCTGTGTGTGTGTGTGTGTGAAGCAGAGCTGTTTGTGTGAAGCAGAGCTGTGTGTGTGTGTGTGTGAAGCAGAGTTGAGTGTGTGTGTGTGAAGCAGAGCTGTGTGTGAAGCAGAGCTGTGTGTGTGTGAAGCAGAGTTGTGTGTGTGTGAAGCAGAGCTGTGTGTGTGTGAAGCAGAGCTGTGTGTGTGTGAAGCAGAGCTGTGTGTGTGAAGCGGAGCTGTGTGTGTAAAGCAGAGTTGTGTGTGTGAAGCAGAGCTGTGTGTGAAGCAGAGCTGTGTGTGTGTGTGTGTGTGAAACAGAGCTGTGTGTGTGTGTGAAGCAAAGCTGTGTTTGTGTGTGTGTGTGAAGCAGAGCTGAAGAAAGATGTGTGGTGTGAAGCAGAGCTGTGTGTGTGTGAAGCAGAGCTGAAGAAAGATGTGTTGTGTGAAGCAGAGCTGTGTGTGAAGCAGAGCTGTGTGTGTATGTGAAGCAGAGCTGTGTGTGTGTGGGAAGCAGAGCTGTGTGTGTGTGTGTGTGTGTGAAGCAGAGCTGTGTGTGTGTGTGTGTGTGAAGCAGAGCTGTGTGTGAAGCAGAGCTGTGTGTGTGTGAAGCAGAGCTGTGTGTGAATCAGATCTGTGTGTGTGTGTGTGTGTGTGTGTGAAGCAGAGCTGTGTGTGTGTGTGTGTGTGTTTGAAGCAGATCTGTGTGTGTGTGTATATATGAATCAGAGCAGTCTGAGCGGCACCCCAGAACTATATGGGTCCCCCAGAGCGCTAAGCCACCTATCCCAGTAATATGTACGCCACCAGAGCTGTTTGCCACTCCAGTAACATCTATGCCCCCCCAGTAAAGTATATGCCCCCTGCCCCACCTGTAATGTATATATTGTAGGCCCTAGCTTCTCCTGTGATGTATATGTAGCAGTGCTCTGCCAGTTTGCACGGTGTGCAGTCATGTCTGTTAGTGATGGCCATCATACAACTCAGCCATATGTCCTGGAGGAGCTGGACGGAAACAATTGGGGGAGGTGAGTGAGGCTGCTGGCGACTTCTCTATATTAACACCTGTAATGCATCTGTGTCTGCATGTATGTCAGTGTATATGACTGTGTATATATGTCTGTTTAAATGTATTTTTGTGAATTTGCCTTTAAAAATGTATATGTACGTATGCCTGTATGTGTATGTGCGTGTCTGCATATGGATGGGGCCCACTGAGACTCAATCGGGGGCCACAAAAACCTAAAGCCGGCCCTGGCTGCCTTAACATTGAGATGAATAAAAAAATATGTGAGTACCTCTACTTTCTGTGTATAAGTGACGGCTGTGAGTGATCCTAGACTGTATCTGTATGTGTGTGTGTGTGTGTGTGTGTGTGTGTGTGTGAAGCAGAGCTGTGTGTGTGAAGCAGAGCTGTGTGTGTGTGTGTGTGTGTGTGTGTGTGTGAAGCAGAGCTGTGTGTGTGTGTGTGTTTGTGAAGCAGAACTGTGTGTGTGTGAAGCAGAGCTGTGTGTGTGAAGCAGAGCTGTGTGTGCGTGTGAAGCAGAGCTGTGTGAGTGTAAAGCAGAACTGTGTGTGTGTGAAGCAGGGCTGTGTGTGTGAAGCAGAGCTGTGTGTGAAGCAGAGCTGTGTGTGTGAAGCAGAGCTGTGTGTGTGAAGCAGAGCTGTGTGTTTAAAGCAGAGCTGAAGAAAGATGTGTGGTGTGAAGCAGAGCTGTGTGTGTGAAGCAGAGCTGAAGAAAGATGTGTGGGGTGAAGCAGAGCTGTGTGTGTGAAGCAGAGCTGAAAAAAGATGTGTGGTGTGAAGCAGAGCTGTGTGTATGTGTGAAGCAGAGCTTTGTGTGTGAAGCAGAGCTGTGTGTTTGTGTGAAGCAGAGTTGTGTGTGTGTGTGTGTGTGTGTGTGTGAAGCAGAGCTGTGTGTGTGAGTGTGTGTGAAGCAGCGCTGTGTGTGTGTGTGTGTGTGAAGCAGAGCTGTGTGTATGTGTGAAGCAGAGGTGTGTGTGTGTGTGTGTGAAGCAGAGCTGTGTGTATGTGTGAAGCAGAGCTGTGTGTGTGAAGCAGAGCTGTGTGTGTGCGTGAAGCAGAGCTGTGTGTGTGTGTGTGTGAAGCAGAGCTGTGTGTGTGTGAAGCAGAGCTGTGTGTGTGAAGCAGAGCTGTGTGTGTGTGTGTGTGTGTGTGTGTGTGTGTGTGAAGCAGAGTTGTGTGTTAAGCAGAGCTTTAAGTGTGTGTGTGTGTGAAGCAGAGCTGTGTGTGTGTGAAGCAGAGCTGTGTGTGTGTGTGTGAAGCAGAGCTGTGTGTGTGTGTGTGAAGCAGAGCTGTGTGTGTGTGTGTGTGTGTGTGTGTGTGAAGCAGAGCTGTGTGTGTGTGTGTGTGTGTGTCTGTGTGTGTGAAGCAGAGCTGTGTGTGTGTGTGAAGCAGATCTGTGTGTGTGTATATATGAATCAGAGCTTTCTGTGCGGCACCCCAGAACTATATGGGTTCCCCAGAGCGCTAAGCCACCCATCCCAGTAATGTGTACGCTACAAGAGCTGTTTGCCACTCCAGTAACATCTATGCCCCCCCCAACAAAGTCTATGACCCTTGCCTCTCCTGTAATGTATATATTGTAGGCCCCAGCCCCTCCTGTGATGTATATGTAGCAGTGCTCTGTCAATGTGCATGGTGTGCAGTCGTGTTTGTTAGTGATGGCCATCATACAACACAGCCATATGTCCTGGAGGAGCTGCATGGGAACAAGTGGGGGAGGTGAGTGAGGCTGCTGGCGACTTCTCAATATTAACACCTGTAATGCATCTGTGTCTGCATGTATGTCATTGTATATGACTGTGTATATATGTCTGTTTAAATGTATTTTTGTGAATTTGTCTTCAAATATGTATATGTACGTATGCCTGTATGTTTATGTGCGTGTCTGCATGTGGATGGGGCCCACTGAGACTCAATCGGGGGCCACAAAAACCTAAAGCCGGCCCTGGCTGCCTTAACATTGGGATGAATAAAAAAATATGTGAGTAACTCTACTTTCTGTGTATAAGTGACGGCTGTGAGTGATCCTGGACTGTATCTGTATGTGTGTGTGTGTGTGTGTGTGTGTGTGTGTGTGAAGCAGAGCTGTGTGTGTGTGTGTGTGTGAAGCAGAGCTGTGTGTGTGTGTGTGAAGCAGAGCTGTGTGTGTGTGTATATATGAATCAGAGCAGTCTGTGCGGCACCCCAGAACTATAGGGGTCCCCCAGAGCGCTAAGCCACCCATCCCAGTAATGTGTACGCCACCAGAGCTGTTTGCTACTCCAGTAACATCTATGCCCCCCCAGTAAAGTCTATGCCCCCTGCCCCTCCTGTAATGTATATATTGTAGGCCCCAGCTCCTCCTGTGATGTATATGTAGCAGTGCTCTGTCAGTGTGCACGGTGTGCAGTCATGTCTGTTAGTGATGGCCATCATACAACACAGCCATATGTCCTGCAGGAGCTGGACGGAAACAAGTGGGGGAGGTGAGTGAGGCTGCTGGCGACTTCTCCATATTAACACCTGTAATGCATCTGTATCTGCATGTATGTCAGTGTATATGACTGTGTATATATGTCTGTTCAAATGTATTTTTGTGAATTTGTCTTCAAATATGTATATGTACGTATGCCTGTATGTGTATGTGCGTGTCTGCATGTGGATGGGGCCCACTGAGACTCAATCGGGGGCCACAAAAACCTAAAGCCGGCCCTGGCTGCCTTAACATTGAGATGAATAAAAAAATATGTGAGTAACTCTACTTTCTGTGTATAAGTTACGGCTGTGAGTGATCCTGGACTGTATCTGTATGTGTGTGTGTGTGTGTGTGTAAGCAGAGCTGTGTGTGTGCAGCAGAGCTGTGTGTGTGTGTGTGTGTGTGTGTGTGTGTGTGTGTGTGTGAAAATGAGCTCTGTGTGCATGTGTGTCTGAAGCAGAGCTGTGTGTGTGTGAAGCCGAGCTGTGTGTGTGAAGCAGAGCTGTGTGTGTGTGTGTGTGTGTGAAGCCGAGCTATGTGTGTAAAGCAGAGCTGTGTGTGTGTGAAGCAGAGCTGTGTGTGTGAAGCAGAGCTGTGTGTGTATGAAGCAGAGCTGTGTGTGTGAAGCAGAGCTGTTTGTGTGAAGCAGAGCTGTGTGTGTGAAGCAGAGCTGTGTGTGTGTGAAGCAGAGCTGAAGAAAGATGTGGGGTGTGAAGCAGAGCTGTGTGTGTGAAGCAGAGCTGAAGAAAGATGTGTGGTGTGAAGCAGAGCTGTGTATATGTGTGAAGCAGAGCTGTGTGTGAAGCAGAGTTGTGTGTGTGTGTGTGTGTGTGTGTGAAGCAGAACTGTGTGTGTGTGTGAAGCAGAGCTGTGTGTGTGAGTGTGTGTGAAGCAGAGCTGTGTGTGTGAAGCAGAGCTGTGTGTGTGTGTGTTTAAAGCAGAGGTGTGTGTGAAGCAGAGGTGTGTGTGTGAAGCAGAGCTGTGTGTGTGTTTGAAGCAGAGCTGTGTGTGAAGCAGAGCTGTGTGTGTGTGAAGCAGAACTGTGTGTGTGTGTGAAGCAGATCTGTGTGTGTGAAGCAGAGCTGTGTGTGTGTGTGAAGCAGAGCTTTGTGTGTTTGTGAGTGAAGCAGAGCTGTGTGTGTGTGTGTGTGAAGCAGAGCTGTGTGTGCGTGTGTGTGAAGCAGAGCTGTGTGTGTGTGAAGCAGAGCTGTGTGTGTAAAGCAGAGTTGTGTGTGTGAAGCAGAGCTGTGTGTGTGTAAAGCAGAGGTGTGTGTGTGAAGCAGAGGTGTGTGTGTGAAGCAGAGCTGTGTGTGTGTTTGAAGCAGAGCTGTGTGTGAAGCAGAGCTGTGTGTGTGTGAAGCAGAGCTGTGTGTGTGTGTGTGAAGCAGAGCTGAAGAAAGATGTGTGGTGTGAAGCAGAGCTGTGTGTGTGAAGCAGAGCTGAAGAAAGATGTGTGGTGTGAAGCAGAGCTGTGTATATGTGTGAAGCAGAGCTGTGTGTGAAGCAGAGTTGTGTGTGTGTGTGTGAAGCAGAGCTGTGTGTGTGTGTGTTTAAAGCAGAGGTGTGTGTGAAGCAGAGGTGTGTGTGTGAAGCAGAGCTGTGTGTGTGTTTGAAGCAGAACTGTGTGTGAAGCAGAGCTGTGTGTGTGTGAAGCAGAACTGTGTGTGTGTGTGTGAAGCAGAGCTGTGTGTGTGAAGCAGAGCTGTGTGTGTGTGTGAAGCAGAGCTTTGTGTGTTTGTGAGTGAAGCAGAGCTGTGTGTGTGTGTGTGAAGCAGAGCTGTGTGTGCGTGTGTGTGAAGCAGAGCTGTGTGTGTGTGTGAAGCAGAGCTGTGTGTGTAAAGCAGAGTTGTGTGTGTGAAGCAGAGCAGTGTGTGTGTGTGTGTAAAGCAGAGGTGTGTGTGTGAAGCAGAGGTGTGTGTGTGAAGCAGAGCTGTGTGTGTGTTTGAAGCAGAGCTGTGTGTGAAGCAGAGCTGTGTGTGTGTGAAGCAGAGCTGTGTGTGTGTGTGTGAAGCAGAGCTGTGTGTGTGAAGCAGAGCTGTGTGTGTGTGTGAAGCAGAGCTTTGTGTGTTTGTGAGTGAAGCAGAGCTGTGTGTGTGTGTGTGAAGCAGAGCTGTGTGTGCGTGTGTGTGAAGCAGAGCTGTGTGTGTGTGTGAAGCAGAGCTGTGTGTGTAAAGCAGAGTTGTGTGTGTGAAGCAGAGCTGTGTGTGAAGCAGAGCTGTGTGTGACTGTGTGTGTGTGAAACAGAGCTGTGTGTGTGTGAAGCAAAGCTGTGTGTGTGTGTGTGAAGCAGAGCTGAAGAAAGATGTGTGGTGTGAAGCAGAGCTGTGTGTGTGTGAAGCAAAGCTGAAGAAAGATGTGTTGTGTGAAGCAGAGCTGTGTGTGTGTGTGTGAAGCAGAGCTGTGTGTGAAGCAGAGCTGTGTGTGTATGTGAAACAGAGCTGTGTGTGTGTGGGAAGCAGAGCTGTGTGTGTGTGTGAAGCAGAGCTGTGTGTGTGTGTGTGTGTGTGAAGCAGAGCTGTGTGTGAAGCAGAGCTGTGTGTGTTTGTGAAGCAGAGCTGTGTGTGTGTGAAGCAGAGCTGTGTGTGAAGCAGAGCTTTGTGTGTGTGTGTGTGTGTGTGTGAAGCAGAGCTGTGTGTGTGTGTGTTTGAAGCAGATCTGTGTGTGTGTGTGTATATATGAATCAGAGTAGTCTGAGCGGCACCCCAGAATTATATGGGTCCCCCAGAGCGCTAAGCCACCCATCCCAGTAATGTGTACGCCACCAGAGCTGTTTGGCATTCCAGTAACATCTATGCCCCCCCCCAGTAAAGTCCATGCCCCCTGCCCCACCTGTAATGTATATATTGTAGGCCCTAGCTCCTCCAGTGATGTATATGTAGCAGTGCTCTGTCAGTGTGCACGGTGTGCAGTCATGTCTGTTAGTGATGGCCATCATACAACACATCCATATGTCCTGGAGGAGCTGGACGGAAACAAGTGGGGGAGGTGAGTGAGGCTGCTGGCGACTTCTCTATATTAACACCTGTAATGCATCTGTGTCTGCATGTATGTCAGTGTATATGACTGTGTATACAGTTAGGTCCAGAAATATTTGAACAGTGACACAATTTTCGCGAGTTGGGCTCTGCATGCCACCACATTGGATTTGAAATGAAACCTCTACAACAGAATTCAAGTGCAAATTGTAACGTTTAATTTGAAGGTTTGAACAAAAATTTCTGATAGAAATTGTAGGAATTGTACACATTTCTTTACAAACACTCCACATTTTAGGAGGTCAAAAGTAATTGGACAAATAAACCAAACCCAAACAAAATATTTTTATTTTCAATATTTTGTTGCGAATCCTTTGGAGGCAATCACTGCCTTAAGTCTGGAACCCATGGACATCACCAAACGCTGGGTTTCCTCCTTCTTAATGCTTTGCCAGGCCTTTACAGCCGCAGCCTTCAGGTCTTGCTTGTTTGTGGGTCTTTCCGTCTTAAGTCTGGATTTGAGCAAGTGAAATGCATGCTCAATTGGGTTAAGATCTGGTGATTGACTTGGCCATTGCAGAATGTTCCACTTTTTTGCACTCATGAACTCCTGGGTAGCTTTGGCTGTATGCTTGGGGTCATTGTCCATCTGTACTATGAAGCGCTGTCCGATCAAATTTGCGGCATTTGGCTGAATCTGGGCTGAAAGTATATCCCGGTACACTTCAGAATTCATCCGGCTACTCTTGTCTGCTGTTATGTCATCAATAAACACAAGTGACCCAGTGCCATTGAAAGCCATGCATGCCCATGCCATCACGTTGCCTCCACCATGTTTTACAGAGGATGTGGTGTGCCTTGGATCATGTGCCGTTCCCTTTCTTCTCCAAACTTTTTTCTTCCCATCATTCTGGTACAGGTTGATCTTTGTCTCATCTGTCCATAGAATACTTTTCCAGAACTGAGCTGGCTTCATGAGGTGTTTTTCAGCAAATTTAACTCTGGCCTGTCTATTTTTGGAATTGATGAATGGTTTGCATCTAGATGTGAACCCTTTGTATTTACTTTCATGGAGTCTTCTCTTTACTGTTGACTTAGAGACAGATACACCTACTTCACTGAGAGTGTTCTGGACTTCAGTTGATGTTGTGAACGGGTTCTTCTTCACCAAAGAAAGTATGCGGCGATCATCCACCACTGTTGTCATCCGTGGACGCCCAGGCCTTTTTAAATTCCCAAGCTCACCAGTTAATTCCTTTTTTCTCAGAATGTACCCGACTGTTGATTTTGCTACTCCAAGCATGTCTGCTATCTCTCTGATGGATTTTTTCTTTTTTTTCAGCCTCAGGATGTTCTGCTTCACCTCAATTGAGAGTTCCTTAGACCGCATGTTGTCTGGTCACAGCAACAGCTTCCAAATGCAAAACCACACACCTGTAATCAACCCCAGACCTTTTAACTACTTCATTGATTACAGGTTAACGAGGGAGACGCCTTCAGAGTTAATTGCAGCCCTTAGAGTCCCTTGTCCAATTACTTTTGGTCCCTTTAAAAAGAGGAGGCTATGCATTACAGAGCTATGATTCCTAAACCCTTTCTCCGATTTGGATGTGAAAACTCTCATATTGCAGCTGGGAGTGTGCACTTTCAGCCCATATTATATATATAATTGTATTTCTGAACATGTTTTTGTAAACAGCTAAAATAACAAAACTTGTGTCACTGTCCAAATATTTCTGGACCTAACTGTATATGTCTGTTTAAATGTATTTTTGTGAATTTGCCTTTAAAAATGTATATGTACGTATGCCTGTATGTGTATGTGCGTGTCTGCATGTGGATGGGGCCCAATGAGACTCAATTGGGGGCCACAAAAACTTAAATCCAGCCCTGGCTGTCTTAACATTGGGATGAATAAAAAAATATGTGAGTAACTCTACTTTCTGTGTATAAGTGACGGCTGTGAGTGATCCTGGACTGTATCTGTATGTGTGTGTGTGTGTGTGTGTGTGAAGCAGAGCTGTGTGTGTGTGTGTGTGTGTGTGTGTGTGTGTGTGTGTGTGTGTGAAGCAGAGCTGTGTGTGTGTGTGTGAAGCAGAGCTGTGTGTGTGTGTATATATGAATCAGAGCAGTCTGTGCGGCACCCCAGAACTATAGGGGTCCCCCAGAGCGCTAAGCCACCCATCCCAGTAATGTGTACGCCACCAGAGCTGTTTGCCACTCCAGTAACATCTATGCCCCCCCAGTAAAGTCTATGCCCCCTGCCCCTCCTGTAATGTATATATTGTAGGCCCCAGCTCCTCCTGTGATGTATATGTAGCAGTGCTCTGTCAGTGTGCACGGTGTGCAGACATGTCTGTTAGTGATGGCCATCATACAACACAGCCATATGTCCTGCAGGAGCTGGACGGAAACAAGTGGGGGAGGTGAGTGAGGCTGCTGGCGACTTCTCCATATTAACACCTGTAATGCATCTGTATCTGCATGTATGTCAGTGTATATGACTGTGTATATATGTCTGTTCAAATGTATTTTTGTGAATTTGTCTTCAAATATGTATATGTACGTATGCCTGTATGTGTATGTGCGTGTCTGCATGTGGATGGGGCCCACTGAGACTCAATCGGGGGCCACAAAAACCTAAACCCGGCCCTGGCTGCCTTAACATTGAGATGAATAAAAAAATATGTGAGTAACTCTACTTTCTGTGTATAAGTTACGGCTGTGAGTGATCCTGGACTGTATCTGTATGTGTGTGTGTGTGTGTAAGCAGAGCTGTGTGTGTGAAGCAGAGTTGTGTGTGTGTGTGTGTGTGAAGCAGAACTGTGTGTGTGTGTGAAGCAGAGCTGTGTGTGTGAGTGTGTGTGAAGCAGAGCTGTGTGTGTGAAGCAGAGCTGTGTGTGTGTGTGTGTGTGTGTGTGTGTGAAGCAGAGGTGAGTGTGTGAAGCAGAGGTGTGTGTGTGAAGCAGAGCTGTGTGTGTGTGTGTGTGAAGCAGAGCTGTGTGTGTGAAGCAGAGCTGTGTGTGTGTGTGTGTGTGTGTGAAGCAGAGCTTTGTGTGTTTGTGAGTGAAGCAGAGCTGTGTGTGTGAAGCAGAGCTGTGTGTGCGTGTGTGTGAAGCAGAGCTGTGTGTGTGAAGCAGAGCTGTGTGTGTAAAGCAGAGTTGTGTGTGTGAAGCAGAGCTGTGTGTGAAGCAGAGCTGTGTGTGTCTGTGTGTGTGTGTGAAACAGAGCTGTGTGTGTGTGAAGCAACGCTGTGTGTGTGTGTTTGTGTGAAGCAGAGCTGAAGAAAGATGTGTGGTGTGAAGCAGAGCTGTGTGTGTGTGAAGCAGAGCTGAAGAAAGATGTGTCGTGTGAAGCAGAGCTGTGTGTGTGTGTGAAGCAGAGCTGTGTGTGAAGCAGAGCTGTGTGTGTATGTGAAACAGAGCTGTGTGTGTGTGGGAAGCAGAGCTGTGTGTGTGTGTGTGAAGCAGAGCTGTGTGTGTGTGTGTGTGTGTGTGTGAAGCACAGCTGTGTGTGAAGTAGAGCTGTGTGTGTTTGTGAAGCAGAGCTGTGTGTGTGTGAAGCAGAGCTGTGTGTGTGTGAAGCAGGGCTGTGTGTGAAGCAGAGCTTTGTGTGTGTGTGTGTGTGTGTGTGAAGCAGAGCTGTGTGTGTGTGTGTGTGTGTGTTTGAAGCAGATCTGTGTGTGTGTGTGTATATATGAATCAGAGTAGTCTGAGCGGCACCCCAGAATTATATGGGTCCCCCAGAGCGCTAAGCCACCCATCCCAGTAATGTGTACGCCACCAGAGCTGTTTGCCACTCCAGTACCATCTATGCCCCCCCAGTAAAGTCTATGCCCCCTGCCCCACCTGTAATGTATATATTGTAGGCCCTAGCTCCTCCTGTGATGTATATGTAGCAGTGCTCTGTCAGTGTGCACGGTGTGCAGTCATGTCTGTTAGTGATGGCCATCATACAACACAGCCATATGTCCTGGAGGAGCTGGACGGAAACAAGTGGGGGAGGTGAGTGAGGCTGCTGGCGACTTCTCTATATTAACACCTGTAATGCATCTGTGTCTGCATGTATGTCAGTGTATATGACTGTGTATATATGTCTGTTTAAATGTATTTTTGTGAATTTGCCTTTAAAAATGTATATGTACGTATGCCTGTATGTGTATGTGCGTGTCTGCATGTGGATGGGGCCCACTGAGACTCAATCGGGGGCCACAAAAACTTAAATCCAGCCCTGGATGCCTTAACATTGGGATGAATAAAAAAATATGTGAGTAACTCTACTTTCTGTGTATAAGTGACGGCTGTGAGTGATTCTAGACTGTATCTGTATGTGTGTGTGTATGTCTGTGGGAAGAAGAGCTGTGTGTGTGAAGCAGAGCTGTGTGTGAGTGTGTGAAGCAGAGCTCTGTGTGTGTGTGTGTGTGTGTTTGTGAAGCAGAACTGTGTGTGTGTGAAGCAGAGCTGTGTGTGAAGCAGAGCTGTGTGTGTGTGTGTGAAGCAGAGCTGTGTGAGTGTAAAGCAGAGCTGTGTGTGTGTGAAGCAGAGCTGTGTGTGTGAAGAAGAGCGTGTGTGTGTGTGTGTGAAGCAGAGCTGTGTGTGTGAAGCAGAGCTGTGTGTGTGAAGCAGAGCTGTGTGTTTAAAGCAGAGCTAAAGAAAGATGTGTGGTGTGAAGCAGAGCTGTGTGTGTGAAGCAGAGCTGAAGAAAGATGTAAGGTGTGAAGCAGAGCTGTGTGTGTGAAGCAGAGCTGAAGAAAGATGTGTGGTGTGAAGCAGAGCTGTGTGTGAAGCAGAGCTGTGTGTTTGTGTGAAGCAGAGTTGTGTGTGTGTGTGTGTGTGTGTGTGTGAAGCAGAGCTGTGTGTGTGAGTGTGTGTGAAGCAGCGCTGTGTGTGTGTGTGAAGCAGAGCTGTGTGTGAAGCAGAGGTGTGTGTGTGTGTGAAGCAGGGGTGTGTGTGTGTGTGTGAAGCAGAGCTGTGTGTGTGTGTGTGAAGCAGAGCTGTGTGTGTGAAGCAGAGCTGTGTGTGTGTGAAGCAGAGCTGTGTGTGTGTGTGAAGCAGAGCTGTGTGTGTGTGTGAAGCAGAGCTGTGTGTGTGAAGCAGAGCTGTGCGTGTGTGTGTGTGTGTGTGTGTGTGTGTGTGAAGCAGAGCTGTGTGTGTGAAGCAGAGCTGTGTGTGTGTGTGTGTGTGAAGCAGAGCTGTGTGTGTGTGTTTGTGTGTGTGTGAAGCAGAGCTGTGTGTGTGAAGCAGAGCTGTGTGTGTGAAGCAGAGCTTTGTGTGTGTGTAAAGCAGAGCTGTGTGTGTGTGTGTGAAGCAGATCTGTGTGTGAGAAGCAGAGCTGTGTGTGTTTGAAGCAGAGCTGAAGAAAGATGTGCGGTGTGAAGCAGAGCTGTGTGTGTGAAGCAGAGCTGAAGAAAGATGTGTGGTGTGAAGCAGAGCTGTGTATGTGTGAAGCAGAGCTGTGTGTGTGAGTGTGTAAAGCAGAGCTGTGTGTGTGTGTTTGTGAAGCAAAACTGTGTGTGTGTGAAGCAGAGCTGTGTGTGAAGCAGAGCTGTGTGTGTGTGAAGCAGAGCTGTGTGAGTGTAAAGCAGAGCTGTGTGTGAAGCAGAGCTGTGTGTGTGTGAAGCAGAGCTGTGTGTGTGTGTGTGTGAAGCAGAGCTGTGTGTGTGAAGCAGAGCTGTGTGTGTGAAGCAGAGCTGTGTGTGAAGCAGAGCTGTGTGTTTAAAGCAGAGCTGAAGAAAGATGTGTAGTGTGAAGCAGAGCTGTGTGTGTGAAGCAGAGCTGAAGAAAGATGTGTGGTGGGAAGCAGAGCTGTGTGTGTGAAGCAGAGCTGAAGAAAGAGGTGTGGTGTGAAGCAGAGCTGTGTGTATGTGTGAAGCAGAGCTTTGTGTGTGAAGCAGAGCTGTGTGTGTGTGTGTGTGTGAAGCAGAGCTGTGTGTGTGAAGCAGAGCTGTGTGTGTGTGTGTGTGTGTGAAGCAGAGCTGTGTGTGTGTGTGTGTGTGAAGCAGGGCTGTGTGTGTGTGTGTGTGTGTGTATGTGTGTGTGAAGCAGAGCTGTGTGTATGTGAAGCAGAGCTGTGTGTGTGTGTGTGTGTGAAGCAGAGCTGTGTTTATGTGTGTGTGTGAAGCAGAGCTGTGTATGTGTGAAGCAGAACTGTGTGTGTGTGTGTGTGAAGCAGAGCTGTGTGTGAAGCAGAGCTTTGTCTGTGTGTGAAGCAGATCTGTGTGTGAGAGGCAGAGCTGTGTGTTTGAAGCAAAGCTGAAGAAAGATGTGCGGTGGAAGCAGAGCTGTGTGTGTGAAGCAGAGCTGAAAAAAAATGTGTGGTGTGAAGCAGAGCTGTGTGTGTGAAGCAGAGCTGAAGAAAGATGTGTGGTGTGAAGCAGAGCTGTGTGTATGTGTGAAGCATAGCTGTGTGTATGAAGCAGAACTGTGTGTTTGTGTGTGAAGCAGAGGTGTGTGTGTGAAGCAGAGGTGTGTGTGTGAAGCAGAGCTGTGTGTGTGTGTGAAGCAGAGCTGTTTGTGAAGCAGAGCTGTGTGTGTGTGTGAAGCAGAGCTGTGTGTGAAGCAGAGCTGTGTGTGTGAAGCAGAGCTGTGTGTGTGTGTGTGTGTGTGTGAAGCAGAGCTGTGTGTGTTTGTGTGTGAAGCAAAGCTGTGTGTGTGTGTGAAGCAGAGCTGTGTGTGTGTGTGAAGCAGAGCTGTGTGTGTGTGAAGCAGAGCTGTGTGTGTGTGTGTGTGTGTGTGTGTGTGTGTGTGTGAAGCAGAGCTGTGTGTTTGTGTGAAGCAGAGCTGTGTGTGTGTGTGTGTGTTTGAAGCAGAGCTGTGTGTGTGTGAAGCAGAGCTGTGTGTGTGAAGCAGAGCTGTGTGTATGTGTGTGAAGCAGAGCTGTGTATGTGTGAAGCAGAACTGTGTGTGTGTGAAGCAGAGCTGTGTGTGAAGCAGAGCTTTGTCTGTGTGTAAAGCAGAGCTGTGTGTGTGTGTGTGTGTGTGTGTGAAGCAGATCTGTGTGTGAGAAGCAGAGCTGTGTGTTTGAAGCAGAGCAGAAGAAAGATGTGTGGTGTGAAGCAGAGCTGTGTGTATGTGTGAAGCAGAGCTGTGTGTGTGAAGCAGAACTGTGTGTGTGTGTGTGTGTGTGAAGTAGAGGTGTGTGTGAAGCAGAGGTGTGTGTGAAGCAGAGCTGTGTGTGTGTGTGAAGAAGAGCTGTGTGTGAAGCAGAGCTGTGTGTGTGTGTGAAGCAGAGCTGTGTGTGTGTGTGTGTGTGTGTGAAACAGAGCTGTGTGTGTGAAGCAGAGCTGTGTGTGTGTGTGTGTGTGTGAAGCAGAGCTGTGTGTGTTTGTGTGTGAAGCAAAGCTGTGTGTGTGTGAAGCAGAGCTGTGTGTGCGTGTGTGAAGCAGAGTTGTGTGTGTGTGTGTGTATGTGCGAAGCAGAGCTGTGTGTGTGAGTGTGTGTGAAGCAGCGCTGTGTGTGTAAAGCAGAGCTGTGTGTGAAGCAGAGGTGTGTGTGTGTGTGTGTGTGTGTGAAGCAGAGCTGTGTGTGTGTGTGAAGCAGAGCTGTGTGTGTGAAGTAGAGCTGTGTGTGTGTGTGTGAAGCAGAGCTGTGTGTGTGTGTGTGAAGCAGAGCTGTGTGTGTGTGAAGCAGAGCTGTGTGTGTGAAGCAGAGCTGTGAATGTGTGTGTGTGTGTGTGTGTGTGAAGCAGAACTGTGTGTGTGAAGCAGAGCTGTGTGTGTGAAGCAGATCTGTGTGTGTGTGTGTGTGTGTGTGTGAAGCAGAGCTGTGTGTGTGTGAAGCAGAGCTGTGTGTGTGTGTGTGTGAAGCAGAGCTGTGTGTGTGTGTGAAGCAGAGCTGTGTGTGTGTGTGTGTGTGTGTGAAGCAGAGCTGTGTGTGTGAAGCAGAACTGTGTGTGTGTGTGTGTGACGCAGAGCTGTGTGTGTGAAGCAGAGCTTTGTGTGTGTGTAAAGCAGAGCTGTGTGTGTGTGAAGCAGATCTGTGTGTGAGAAGCAAAGCTGTGTGTGTTTGAAGCAGAGCTGAAGAAAGATGTGCGGTGTGAAGCAGAGCTGTGTGTGAATTAGAGCTGAAAAAAAATTGTGTGGTGTGAAGCAGAGCTGTGTGTGTGAAGCAGAGCTGAAGAAAGATGTGTGGTGTGAAGGAGAGCTGTGTGTATGTGTGAAGCAGAGCTGTGTGTGTGAAGCAGAACTGTGTGTGTGTGTGAAACAGAGGTGTGTGTGTGTGAAGCAGAGGTGTGTGTGTGAAGCAGAGCTGTGTGTGAAGCAGAGCTGTGTGTGAAGCAGAGCTGTGTGTGTGTGTGTGTGTGTGAAGCAGAGCTGTGTGTGTGTGTGAAGCAGAGCTGTGTGTGAAGCAGAGCTGTGTGTGTGTGTGTGTGTGTGTGTGTGTGTGAAGCAGAGCTGTGTGTGTTTGTGTGTGAAGCAGAGCTGTGTGTGTGTGTGTGTGTGAAGCAGAGCTGTGTGTGCGTGTGTTTGAAGCAGAGCTGTGTGTGTGAAGCAGAGCTGTGTGTGTAAAGCAGAGTTGTGTGTGTGAAGCAGAGCTGTGTGTGTGTGTATGTGTGTGAAACAGAGCTCAAGAAAGATGTGTGGTGTGAAGCAGAGCTGTGTGTGTGTGAAGCAGAGCTGAAGAAAGATGTGTCGTGTGAAGCAGAGCTGTGTGTGTGAATCAGAGCTGTGTGTGAAGCAGAGCTGTGTGTGTATGTGAAGCAGAGCTGTGTGTGTGTGGGAAGCAGAGCTATGTGTGTGTGTGTGTGTGAAGCAGAACTGTGTGTGTGTGTGAAGCAGAGGTGTGTCGTGTGAAGCAGAGCTGTGTGTGTGAATCAGAGCTGTGTGTGAAGCAGAGCTGTGTGTGTATGTGAAGCAGAGCTGTGTGTGTGTGGGAAGCAGAGCTATGTGTGTGTGTGTGTGTGTGAAGCAGAACTGTGTGTGTGTGTGAAGCAGAGGTGTGTGTGTGAAGCAGAGGTGTGTGTGTGAAGCAGAGCTGTGTGTGTGTGTGAAGCAGAACTGTGTGTGAAGCAGAGCTGTGTGTGTGTGAAGCAGAGCTGTGTGTGTGTGTGAAGCAGAGCTGTGTGTGTGTGTGTGTGAAGTAGAGCTGTGTGTGTTTGTGTGTGAAGCAAAGCTGTGTGTGTGTGTGAAGCAGAGCTGTGTGTGCGTGTGTGTGAAGCAGAGTTGTGTGTGTATGTGTGAAACAGAGCTGTGTGTGTGAGTGTTTGTGAAGCAGCGCTGTGTGTGTGTAAAGCAGAGCTGTGTGTGAAGCAGAGGTGTGTGTGTGTGTGTGTGTGTGTGAAGCAGAGCTTTGTGTGTGTGTGAAGCAGAGATGTGTGTGTGAAGCAGAGCTGTGTGTGTGTGTGTGAAGCAGAGCTGTGTGTGTGTGAAGCAGAGCTGTGTGTGTGAAGCAGAGCTGTGTATGTGTGTGTGTGTGTGTGAAGCAGAACTGTGTGTGTGAAGCAGAGCTGTGTGTGTGTGAAGCAGAGCTGTGTGTGTGTGTGTGTGTGTGAAGCAGAGCTGTGTGTGTGTGAAGCAGAGCTGTGTGTGTGTGAAGCAGAGCTGTGTGTGTGTGTGTGTGTGTGTGTGTGTGTGTGTGAAGCAGAGCTGTGTGTGTGTGAAGCAGAGCTGTGTGTGTGTGTGTGTGTGTGAAGCAGAGCTGTGTGTGTGTGTGTGTGTGAAGCAGAGCTGTGTATGTGTGAAGCAGAACTGTGTGTGTGTGTGTGTGAAGCAGAGCTGTGTGTGTGAAGCAGAGCTTTGTGTGTGTGTGTAAAGCAGAGCTGTGTGTGTGTGTGAAGCAGATCTGTGTGTGAGAAGCAGAGCTGTGTGTGTTTGAAGCAGAGCTGAAGAAAGATGTGCGGTGTGAAGCAGAGCTGTGTGTGAATTAGAGCTGAAAAAAAATGTGTGGTGTGAAGCAGAGCTGTGTGTGTGAAGCAGAGCTGAAGAAAGATGTGTGGTGTGAAGGAGAGCTGTGTGTATGTGTGAAGCAGAGCTGTGTGTGTAAAGCAGAACTGTGTGTGTGTGTGAAACAGAGGTGTGTGTGTGTGAAGCAGAGGTGTGTGTGTGAAGCAGAGCTGTGTGTGTGAAGCAGAGCTGTGTGTGAAGCAGAGCTGTGTGTGTGTGTGTGTGAAGCAGAGCTGTGTGTGTGTGTGTGTGAAGCAGAGCTGTGCGTGTGAAGCAGAGCTGTGTGTGTGTGTGTGTGTGTGTGAAGCAGAGCTGTGTGTGTCTGTGTGTGAAGCAGAGCTGTGTGTGTGTGTGTGTGAAGCAGAGCTGTGTGTGTGTGTGAAGCAGAGCTGTGTGTGTGTGTGTGTGTGAGAAGCAGAGCTGTGTGTGTGAAGCAGAGCTGTGTGTGTGTGTGTGTGTGAAGCAGACCTGTGTGTGTGTGTGTGTGTGTGAAGCAGAGCTGTGTATGTGTGAAGCAGAACTGTGTGTGTGTGTGTGTGTGTGTGTGAAGCAGAGCTGTGTGTGTGAAGCAGAGCTTTGTGTGTGTGTAAAGCAGAGCTGTGTGTGTGTGTGTGTGTGTGAAGCAGATCTGTGTGTGAGAAGCAGAGCTGTGTGTGTTTGAAGCAGAGCTGAAGAAAGATGTGCGGTGTGATTCAGTCATGGGTACGGGATTGAAAAGCACCAGGTAAATGCTGCTAAGAACAGTTCTACTTTTTTCATATATGAGGCCGTATGGCACATGTTAAATAAAAATAATTTAGAGTAGGACTGCTCCAAAGAGATTTGCCGTGACATGGCGGGTTAGCTCAAGAAATTACAATTTTTTGCCAAAAATCTCACACTTTAATAATAAGTACAGTTTTGGAAATTTTAGTGCAGTAGTGGCTATCTTGTTTTATCTTCTGAGAACTTGGTAATGATGCAAACATGGAAAGTAGGTCAAATAAAAGTGTGGGAATGAGATTAACGTAAAAAAGAGAGATTGTACAAAAGAAGGACTAGAAGTAAATGGGAGAACTGCTAGTTGAAATAATGATGGAGTAATGGCTATACACCACCACAAATAAAGGATAGCTAATGTATAAAAGATTTAGTGAGGCACAATAAGAAAAATACCACCAGAAAATATGTGCAGTGCAGCATCACACAATCAAGAAATTAAACAAATATATATATGTTAAAAATAACAGGGTTAAAAGTAAAAAAAAAACTATAAAAGATAGAAGATCTATAAATAAAAAATTTTGCCCTATATATACACATTAGCTGCAGTACCCTGTGTTGCTCGGGATAGTAACTAAGCATCTCTCTGTCTCTCTTACTCCCCCTCTCCCACTCTGACTGTCTGTCTCCCTCTCTGTCTGCCTTATTTTCTGTCTGTCTCCCTTTCTGTCTACCTCTCTCTGTCTGTGTGTCTCTGTCTTTGTGTGTCTGTGTCTTTGTGTGTCACTGTCTCTGTGTATCTCTGTCTCTGTATCTGTGTGTCTCTGTCTCTGTGTAACTCTGTATCTCTGCATCTGTGTCTCTGTCTGTCTGTCTCTGTGTGTCAGTCTCTGTGTGTCAGTCTTTGTGTGTCTGTGTCTCTCTCTGTGTCTGTGTCTCACTGCATGTCTCTGTGTGTCTGTGTCTCACTTTGTGTCTCTGTCAGTCTCTGTGTCTGCATGTGTGTCTCTGTTTCTGTGTGTCTGTGTCTGTATGTGTGTCTCTGTGTCTCTGTCTTTGTGTGTCTCTCTGTGTCTCTCTCTGTGTTTCTGTGTGTCTCTGTCTGTCTGAGTCTCTGTGTGTATGTGTCTGTGTCTCTGTGAGTCTATGTGTGTCTCTGTGTCTGTCTTTGTGTGTCTATGTGTGTCTGTGTGTCTGTCTCTGTGTGTCTGTGTGTCTCTGTGTCTATCTCTGTCTCTGTGTATATCTGTCTTTGTGTGTCTATGTCTCTCTCTGTGTCTCTCTGTGTCTCTCTGTGTCTCTGTGTGTTTCTGTGTGTCTCTGTCTTTCTCTGTCTTTGTGTGTCTCTGTGTGTCTGTCTCTCTGTGTATCTCTGTCTATCTCTGTCTATTTCTTTGTGTCTTTGTGTCTCTGTCTCTGTGTATCTCTGTCTGTCTCTGTGTGTTTCTGTTTCTATGTGTTTGTATCTCTCTGTGTCTGTCTCATTCTCTGTGTCTCTGTGAGTCTCTGTGTGTGTCTCTGTGTCTGTCTTTGTGTGTCTCTATGTGTCTCTGTGTCTGTCTTTGTGTGTCTGTCTGTGTCTCTCTGTGTCTCTGTCTTTGTGTGTTTCTGTGTGCCTCTCTGTGTCTCTTTCTGTGATTGTTTGTCTCTATCTTTGTGTGTCTCTGTCTCTGTGTTTCTCTGTATGTTTCTGTGTGTCTCATTCTCTGTATGTCTCTGCCTCTGTGTGTCTGTTTCTATGTGTCTCTTTCTCCTTTCTCTGTCTTTCTCTCTGTATCTCTGTCTCTGTGTGTCTCTGTTGTCTGTCTCTGTGTCTGTGTATGTCTGTCGTTGTGCGTCTCTCTGTGTGTGTCTTTGTGTGTCTCCTTCTCTCTCTGTCTGTCTCTGTGTCTGTCTCTGTGTGTCTCTGTCTTCCATTCTGTGTGTCTCTGTGTGTCTCTGTCTGTGTCGCTGTCTCTCTGTGTGTCTCTGTGTGTGTCTGTGTGTCTGTCTCTGTGTGTCTCTGTCTCTCTGGGTGTCTCTGTCTCTCTGTGTGTCTCTGTGTGTCTCTGTGTGTGTCTGTGTGTCTTTGTCTCTGTGTTTATGTCTCCTTATGTCTCTGTGTATCTCTCTCTGTGTGTCCCTCTTAGTCTCTGTGTGTCTCTGTGTATCTGTCTCTGTGTCTATCTCTGTGAGTCTCTGTCTCTGTGTGTATGTGTCTCTGTATTTCTATGTCTTTGTGTGTCAGTCTGTGTGTGTGTGTGTGTCTGTCTCTACCGATATCATATTACCTCACACATAAGCTTCTTATAGTAAGAAACTAATTGAAATTGTATTACACAATTTTTGTAATATACAATTTCCACTGATTGTTCTCATGATTATATGCATTAAATATGTATAATTAACAGTCCTTGATTATACAAAACTTTGAAATATTTATTTGATTAATTCACAATCGTGCTATGAAAAGATGACATGATACGCTATTTATTATGCTTGAAAAAGGCTCGTTGGCTGAAATGTTACATGGCTGAGTAAACTGGAGACATTAGTTTAGAGAATGCTGCTTCCTTCTCCTTTATTGTATTTATTACAATATGTTTATATGTTACATTTATTAATATAGTAAATGTATTGTTTAATACAGTTATCTATTATAAATTCTGTTCAAAAGAGGAGGGACCAGATTTTTGGGGTTAAAAAGAATCGGCCCAAATTTAGTCATGTATTTCATTAATGTTTCATTTTTTCATTTGTTTAAAAGAAAGGATTTTCCCTTGTAGGGATTATTGTGGGATTTAGGATAATAGGTATATTTATCTATTTTTATTCCGTCTTTCCGTGCAGCCAAAATAATTTCATAAATTGATTATCCTCCTTTTACTAGAAAAGGACAAATGTCATTTAAAGGCATTAGAAATGCATTGAACAGCAGGCTTTAAATCAAGGCAGCTGGGTGCCAGGTCCCACTGTATCTGAAGAGCAAATACACTGTGTAAAAAAAGCTTTCTAAGGCCTGTTTCACACGTCAGTGATTCTGGTACGTTTGTGCTTTTTTTTCTACGTACCAGAATCACTGACATACGCAGACCCATTATAATGAATGGGTCTGCTCACACATCAGTGATTTTTCACTGCACGTGTCTCCGTGCGGCGTACCCGCGTGTCCGTGATTGCCGCACGGAGACATGTCCATTTTTTTCTGGCATCACTGATGTCCCACGGACCACGCAGTGGTGTCGTCCGTGAAACACGTGCCAGAAAAAAACGTGCTTTTAAAATAAAAATCATTTTTACTCACCCGGCTCCAGCGATGTCCTCTGCAGCCCGTGCAGCTTGTTGCTTCTGAGCCGGCTCATTACTGTCGCGCATAAACATGATGCATGACACAGCCGACCCGGAAGCAGCTGCTGCGGGGGTCAGCGCCGGCCGGATGCTGCACCGCGGGAGCGATCAGCACCATGGAGAGCGGGAGCGCGCACAGGTGAGTTAATCTCTAAGTGCAATCACGGGCCACGGAGAACGGAGCCCGGATTGCACTTAGACAACCCATGTGTGCCGTGATTCACGGCACACAGAGGGACATGTGCGTGTTTTACACGCCAGTGAAAAATGTCAGTGTTTTTCACTGACGTGTGAAACGGGCCTAATCTACATTTTAGACCCACATCCGTGTAATTTGTACGTGTGCGGTACGTATTTGCACGTACCAGAGACACGTATGTTATTCAATGGAAGATAGCACACGTACGTAAAATCACACGAAATGTGTGTCCGTGTCGTAAGTACGTGTGTGCGCTTTTCAACACGGATGACATGTCCGTTTTTTGCCGGCAACACGCAGGCACGGACCCGCTTTACTCTATGGGTCCGTGCCTGCACGGACCGCACACGGAGTATGTCCGTGTTCAGCACGTATCGTCTGTGTCCGTATTTCATCACAAAATCTGAAACACTTGTTACCAATCTATCTTGGCACCATTGGGGCACAAATGGAGTACAACAGCCACTTTTTGGATGCCACTAAGTTGCAGCATTTTTTGCTATTATTATAGCTTATTAAAAACAGAGCAGGAGGGTGTAATGCAGAGGTGCTAAAAATAGCTTGGCACCATTGGGGCACAAATGGAGTACAACAGCTACTTTTTGGATGCCACTAACTGGTAGCACTCTTTTAAATTAAAATGGCTTTGCAAAAATGTGCAGGAGAGTGCAATGCAGAGGTGCTAGAAATAGCTTGGCACCAGTGGGGCACAAATGGAGTACAACAGCCACTTTTTGGATACCACTAAGTTGCAGAATTTTTTGCTATTATTATAGCTTATTAAAAACAGAGCAGGAGGGTGTAATGCAGAGGTGCTAAAAATAGCTTGGCACCATTGGGGCACAAATGGAGTACAACAGCTACTTTTTGGATTCCACTAAGTTGCAGCATTTTTTGCTATTATTACAGCTTATTAAAAACAGAGCTTGAGTGTGCAATGCAGAGGTGCTGCAAATAGCTTTGCACCAGTGGGACACTAATGAAGTCCAACAGCCACTTTTAGGATGCCACTAAGTTTCCTCAGTGTTTGCGAGTATAATGGCTTAGTAACAATGAGCTTGAGTGTGCAAAGGGCAGGAGGGTACAGTGGCCGGGTTGTGGGTCAGTGTAGAGGAAAGGAAGCCTCACTTTCTATCCCTCCTAATGGTGAAATGCAGCGAGGAAGTCCCTGAGCTTAGCTACACAGACGCTGTTATCTGTAGCTGTTAAAATCTGTTTCCACGGACCTGACTGTCACCTATGGCTCTGAGCCTGCTGTAATTAGCCCTTACAAGGGCTGAAAGAAACTTCTATCCCTATTCTGTATAGCGCTGTGTGTAGAGCGTACACAGCAGTATCGGAGACAGGAGCTGCTCCAGCGGTGACTGACACCCAGACGCAGAAGGCAGATAATGGCATCCAGGCAGGCAGATACCCTTATTTATAATGCAGGGACATGTGACATGGACAGCCTATGACACATGCCCTTGCTTGTCTGGCAAAAAGTCCACTTAGCTGTGTGTGTGTGTCTGGGATTGGCTGACTTGCTGGCCCGCCCCACTACACGCGCGCTTAGGGAAGGAAGACAAGAAAAAAAAAAAAAATGGCGATTGCCATTATCCCAGCAGCAGTGATCTGAACGCGCAGTCCCTGCACACTATACACTGAAATTTCATCACAGTGTGGGTCACAGAGTGACTTACACTATTACAGCGAAAAGCCAGCTACTAATTAGCTTGGCTTTTTGCTGCTAGAACTGTTCTCGAACGTAACTCGAGCTATCAAGCTTTTAGAAAAAAGCTCGAGTTCTAGTTTGATCTAGAACACCCCCCAAAATCACTCGAACCGCGAACTGGAGAACCACGAACCACAAACCACGCTCAACTCTACTTACTAGTACTAGTTGAGAAACCATTCATTTTTCATTTTCAAAACAGA